>NW_006399793.1:2751134-2759405 GCF_000299155.1 Elephantulus edwardii
TGTAAACACAGCAATGGACAGCCTTCTTCTAGGAAGACATTTTCAACCATGTTGTATGCCACATTATCTGCTACATTCAAATTTTACTGTTTCATTTTTATTTTATTATGCCTAGAAACAAGGTACATTGGATTGAAAAGCACCTTTGATTCCTGACTTTTAAATGAAAACAAATAAACCAAACAGTATAATATATTAAACCACTGGATTGAAATTTACCCTAAATTGCACAGGCCCTGAATGAGATTTCAAGCAATGGTAATAGTGTTTATAGGGATGGGAAAATATGTGTATTGAGCATGATGACTTTAGGGGGAAAAACATATATAAAGTCCACTTTTAAAATTCCCCCAAAGCCATCATTTTGGAAAGACTGAATCCATAATTACAGACCCACAAAGAACAGCAAACATGCACACATGCAGCTTACTCAATTAAATAAGTCAAGAGTACATGCTCAGTTAATTAGTTTCCTTATGAATGACTTACCTGCACAGATACTCAAGGCAAGACTTAGCCCACCCCAAAGGCTTTCATGTATAAATATTCACATGTATTTACTCCTATTTCAAACATACAGCTGTGTGCCATCATTTATGCTGGACTCGCCAGCATCCATGTTTAGCACCTTAATTCCTAACCACCTCCAGGGTTATCTCTGGCTGCAGTTTTTCTAAGCCAAAAGTGTCCATTTGATATGTCACCCAATTACAAATGGTCAGTTGGTTACACATAAAACATTAAAAACCAGGAACATATACTCATTCTGTAGGTTAGTTCTTATCTTGCTATACACAGAAAGATTAAGTTTCCTAAAGTACATCTTTGGCACCTTTTTATGAATAATTGCATAATTCCATAACTGGCTGTAGAATTGTGCGTTTCTAGGGAACTCCGAGTTGGCAATTTGGCAAGCTAAGTGTCTCTTCCAATTTGACTGCAATTAAATCGTGCGTGGTGGTTTGTTTCTTCCTAGACTCTTGCACACACCTGCCCGCCTTTATGCTGGTATCAGAACAAACACACTGGCCACGTTGCAGGGCATAGAGTATCGGTGCATCTAGTTAGGTGGCAATAGCCAAGAGTGTGTGCAGGAGCTAAGAATGTGTACATGTATGGGATTGTGTGCATGCATGTCTGTATAGTCTCATGTGTGTGCACGCTGTGTGACAAGGGAAACAGAGAGGTACACCTCTTATCTCTGATCTCGCTGTAATCTCCTTTTCTGTTTCTAATCTCCCTTATTGGCACATGGTAGTAACCCAAAGCATCTGAACCGTCACGGTCGCTGCCGCGTGCGCGCAGTGGCTTACCCTGGGGGCCCCGTGGCTTGGTGGCTCGTTGGCTTGGTGGGTGATGTGGCGGAGGGTGGGAAGCGCCGCTATCGCCATCGCCGCTGCCGCCGCGGGTCCGGGTGCTCTGTCCCAGCCCAGCAGCTAAGCGCGCGGTGCGGGAGCCCCCTCCCACCCCTCTCTCACCCCCACCTTACTTCCCTCCCCTCTGCGCCTCCCCCCCACACCCGCCCCACATTACCATATGGAGGCCGAGTCCCTGCGAATCACAGCAGCAGCGGACGGCATTTGAATAAGCCCCGCAACCCCGCTTAGACCCCTACTCCTCCACCAGCAGCATGACCTGCGCTGTGGGCTACTGCTCGGGCCGGAACCCGGCCGCCGCCAGCACCTCCCCCAAAGTGCCCTGGGCGTGCGGGGAGAGGGCGAGCTAACGGGTGTGGGGGGCCTCCCACTAGCTACTTTTAAACTAACTTGACTGATATGATCAGAACAATAAATGAAACAGAGAGGAAGAGAGAGAGAGAGAAAGGGAGTGGAAAGACGAGGGGAGCCTTAGGGAGGAGAAGACAGGCTGAGAGGGGGAGAATGGGAGCCCAAAGGGTTGAGTGAAAGAGGGAGTGGAATAGGGCTGCGTGGGGGAAAGGATGGGCTTTGGGGGAGATACCCAAATATCTGGTTTTGGATGTTTCCAAGCTAAAAATATCACTTTACTGAACTTCACAACCTCCAATTAGACACGTGTTTCTCCCCACCCCCAACTCACACACGTCACCGAATGATCAATTTGCCGTCTCAATCAGAAATAATTATTTAGAATTGTATAACTGATACAGGATTTAACGGAAAGGAGCTAATTTCGTGGAGTATCGCAAAATAGCATTTAAAGATGATGCTGGCCAGCCTCACTTAAAAATTAAGGCTTGCCTTGCGAATGACTCGGCCCCTTGTCCAGCTCTGCCCTCCGAGATGGCAAGATTCCGGTGCAAAGACAGGAACAAGGTGCGCAACGAAATATTTTCGATTTTAAGCGAGAATTGTGTCTATCATTCTTTTTGACATTGATTATATTTGACTCGCTACATTTTTCTTCTTTACCAATTGGCCACTTTAAGAAACAATACACACATGAAGTGTAGATTTTTTTTAAGAAAAAATTACTATAAAATGGCCCCACTTGTTGACGAAGCATATTCTTTTAAACGGTACATGCCGAGCTAGTTACATTTCTGTAAATTAATTGTTTCACTTGCAGGAGGCTCAGAGTTCAGTCCCTTCAATGCGATCCCTCCCCCAGCTTTCAAACTGAAGAGGTGGTTTCCAAGTACAAAACAATCAAGAATCATCGTGAAATCTCTAGTCACCTATAAGATGTACCTATTGTAAATGCCCCTCTCAGTGTTCAGAAATCTGACGCCCCTCCTTTTGAGATACACAAAAAGAGCACCGCTGATTTATAATCTCTTACGCGGCACATTGAGGCTGAAGGAAGGGAGCCGCAGGGCGTCAAGAAAGGACGCAAGATGCTCAATACCTAGAATTTCAGTACTGGTTTCAAAGATAGGCTAACTGGTAGGGTTTCGAGGAGAAATAATGCTTTGCCACGAAAGCTTTCAGGAAAGACACCACATTCACAAATACTATTTCAAGGATCAGGCGGAATGGGTGTGGGGAGAAGGCGCGTTACAGGCATTTCTTGATGCAAACGTGCTAGTATGTCACTCATGCATGTGGCCAGGCCCTGACTTCTTTTCTCACTTCCTCTCCCCTTCCCTTTTTCATTGGTGTGGAGAGCAGGGCCAAGAAAATTGAAACCATGTCTACACTTTCTGTTGATTAGCTCCCACGAAGCTGAAATTTCAACCTCTTGTTTATTTTCAAAGGCAGTGTGAAGCCCTAGTGGACTCCCTCGACCAGGATATTACCAGGCTGTTCCCTTTGCCCTCCTGCTGCCCATGAGCACGTGAGGAGTTAGGAGGGAGAATCATTGGTAGCTGCTAGGGTTTGAAGGGATTTGACCTGCTCACGTCGGGGCCAGTATTTCACACCGACAAGCCTCTTCTTTCCTGTTTTCTCTCGAAGGCGCTGCCCTAGGCTGGCCAGCGTATCTGTGGTAGGGGCCAGGTGAGCAAGGGGAGGGTTCCCTGGAAGTGGCAGCCTTCTCCCAAGAGTTCTGTCGGGGTCTGCACACCCACCCTAAGCCAAGGACTGAGCGGCGCTTGGGGCCAGCACGGGGCTCTGGGCTCCGGCAGGCAGGGGAACAGCGACACCTACCGGCCATACGCCACCGCTCCCGGGCCGTCGGGGCGGCGGTGGGCGGGGGTCTCTCGCTCCTTGGATTTAGGAGGCCTGCGGAACCTGCGCTCCAGGCCCTGCCGGCCTCTGTAGGCCTCGTCTGCCCAGAAGAAAGCAAAGCCCACAGCGTCTAGAGATTCTAGGGGGCTGTGGCAAGGGACTGCGCGCATGCTCGCGCGCGCCTACACACATACACACACACACACACACACACACACGCCCAGCCCAAGTCTCTTTCTTGTTTGGCAACCTAAAGGACACTGCCTACTGTCTCCTGGTTGTAGGAGACAAGCAGGCAGCGGGCAGAGAAGGAAGCCCTGACCTCTTTGGGTTCATGACCCAGGCCTCTTCGCTATCAACCTCTTTTCAGTAGTAACTAAAGATATCTTTGCAAATCAGCAGCTAAGGAGAGTTCATTATCCTCCCTAAAGAAAGGGGAAGTACATGAGCCAAGGGCAGATTCACATAGTGCCTCAAGCCTGGCACGCGGGGCGTGCTTGCCAGCCTCCAGCACCTCCTCACCGTCTGGAACTGGACATCGATATAGTTTCATTAAGTATTATTTATTAAACTGGAAGCAAAGACAATTTGAAGGAAGTGTTTTTAGTATTTGTGCATGACTAAAGTATAGATAGATAGATAGATAGATAGATAGATAGATAGATAGATAGATAATGTCCTAGGAAAAAGGATGCCCAACCGTGACCAGGCCCCAGCACAGCCTAGTAATCAAAGGATGAGAATGGAAAGACAGGAATTCAGGTATTCCAGATATTCCCCCCTCCCCAGTCTTTTCTGTTGAAGCAAATAGTACTTTCATATTAAAAAGAGATGTAGGTGGTTCCCAAGAAAGGATCAAAGGGAAAAACCCACCTCAGTTGCCCTCATTCTCCCAGTTGCCTGGCTGATTTCTGGCCTGGTTCTGAAAGAAGCTCATTTGGGCCTAGGAAACCTGAGAGATGGAGTGTGATTCCCGCATTAACCTGCTTGAACATTGAAACATCTTTCTTTTCCTAGAAAGATTGGGAGTACTTAAAACTCATTTTGATCCTTGATATTCCATCTTAAAAATGACTCATTTTAAAATCCTAGATTTAGAAAAACAAAACAAAACAAAACACTTGTGGGCTTTTTGTTTGGATTGGGGGGAGTTGTTTTATTTTGTTTTTTAAGCATATCCTCTTGAGAATTCTTTTTCTTAGCTCTGGGTCCTGGTTGACATTATAGTGTCTAAAGTGTTTTGAAGTGAAGAAGAGCTTTGTTAGGGCTAAATTATTGTCTGCATTCTCTACAGTTACAAAAGTTTGCTAATGCCATTTTATTTAAATAAATTTGGAATATTTCAATGTCCCCAAAGCCAATAGTTTTCAATTAAATATCATCCTCTTTCTGTTAGTTAAAACATAAACACACACAATTCTAAAATGCATTGCAAGCCTGTTCCTCAATTTCATTTTGCAGATAATTTCCCCTCCCTGTTTATTTTTATGCTTGTGGATCTGTATGTTTTCTGTTACTATATGAATTCTCATATAAGAGCAGGCCCTTAAGCTTCTTGCATATTAAATGTATCTATAAACTTGTATTACAAATGATGAAAATAAATCTATGTCTTAATAAGATGTCTCTTCATCGGATGCATAGCAGAGTCAACTTTATCCTTTTAAAATGGAAACCTTTTTAGGAAAAGGAAATGATTACCAAAGAATTAGCTTACACAGGACACTCATCAACCAAACCGAGAGGTGTCTTTGGTTATTGAAATCATCTTGGAAAATGCAGAGATGATTTTTTTCTTTTGTAAGGAACACTAATTAGATTATTAGAATATAGTTTTATTTGGGACTCCAAAATCTTATTGTTTAATAGTATCTGGTTTTGTTGATTCTAAAATTTGTGATTTCAAATTTGGCATTAAGAGTAAAAAATAGTGACATTCTCTGCAAGCTTAACCACTCCCAAAATATTAGCATATCAAGTCCTAATTGAAGAAATACTTTTTATTTACAGCAAAAGAACTATTTGAAACGTTTTTCTTTCACAATATGAATATTCATATAATGTAATATATACATGTCTATTGATCTAGTTTTTTAATGTTGGTATAGGTGATAGCTGTAAAGTAAGGGTGGAGACATAGCTTTTTGTTCTCTTTAGGTTTTTGTCATTATATTTTTCTTTGAATCTCTCTTATTTGGCAAGCTAGAAAAGGGATGAACAGAAGCTAAACTGTTATCAGGCCGTGCTGTATTCCTTTGTCACACCTGCCCTCCCTCTGGGCTTTCTTGTGAGGGTATATCTTTCTCTCCTGCTTGTTGAGCATGAAATAAAGAAGAGATGCATCAGTGGAAATATTGATCAGAAAGGCACCTCATTGCTTGTGAATGTGATAAATTTGAAATGAAACGGATATTTCCAAACCCTGCTAACTCCTAACTAGGTAGCTGGGAGGCGGGGGAGTGAAGCTGGCAGTGAGCTTGCACAAAGCACTTGGGGAGAGGAAGGCGGCTCTCCTGTGTGGAGCTGGGCTCCCTTTTAGCTGTGGTGAAATCCGTGGGGGCGCAGTGACGTTTGGCTTTGGAGAGTAAAGCTCCAAGGACACCTGTGTGCATCTGATGGCTGATAGAGGGGTAGGGATGTGTGTACGTGTAATACTGGATGCTTCATTAAAACTACTTTGGGGAAAACACACTTTTCCTAAAATTCTGCCATGTCATCACTGGAGTCAGGGTCCAAGGTTATCAGTGGGTCCCAGGTTCGCTCACTGACGGCCGTAACATTGCTGGCTTTGGTAGTTCGAATACGGCTTCTTCTTGTCTTTGGCTCTTTATGATACTTTCTTACAGCAGGGCGAGGCTCAAGCCTCCCCCTCCTCCCTTCTTGGTCCCCGCAAACAAAACCATTCTACCACTGGAGCCATCTGCCGCAGGTGTAACGGATGGCAGGGGGCCGACCTAACCTCACTTCAGTCCCTTCTAGGTCGTCACCGCTCTGCACCAAACAAATGAGTCCTGTTTCGCCACTAGGGTGCCGAGGTGGATGGTAGATGCGGGCCCCCGCCCTTGGCAGCGCTCAGTGCTTAGAAACCAGAGCCAGCTGACAACACACACAGGCACAGAGGAAACGCCAAGCCAACGCTCGCTCTCCCTGCCCCCTCCCTCCGCTCTGGAGGACACGTACACAGCCTTGACACATTTAAAAGGCCTTCTCGCAACTACCTTTCAAAGCCTGCTTACATACGACGGCCACTGCTCATAGCCTGCAGGGTGTGTGTTGTGTGCATGTGTGTGCGCGCGTGTGTGTTTAAACGCTCATTGGTAGGTCACCAACAGCTGATCAGACATAGCAATCCAATAATCATTTTTGAATACATACAATGTTTTTTGTTAATGGCATTTTTTTTAAGGGGAGAAAAGGGGAAAGCGCTGATTTCCTGCGCAAACCTCGGGTTCCCAGGATCACAGCGCTGCGCAGCCTCCGCCTTGCCAAACTTTCTCTTTCCACGGGTTGTGCGAGACGCGCATTCTTACTCAAGAGCCGACCGAGATATATTTGCTCGAGGATGTGTAAAGGAGGGGAGCTCTGACGGGGTGGAGGTAGGGGGACAAAACCTGTAGTTGAAACTCCACCCCCCACTGGGTTGCTTAGAACCTGGGCAAGACGCAAAGGATGTCCCGGGGCAAGAGCCCGAGGCCCAGGCTCCCAGGCACACAGCATGCCCTGAATTCCGATCCTCCCGCTGGAGACCTCCCTGTACCCCACTCCTGCTCTCCTTATTGTTTTAGCAACCCCCAAGTAATAGTACCCGCTCTGGCCTGTGCTGTGTGCGGGCTCTGCTTCCAGGTAGGGAACTCCGTGGCTGCACTTACCTTGAGTGAGGCCGGGGTAAAAGGTAGCATCAAGTTCCCTCTTCTAGCCAGTGTGACAGAATCCCCTCCTGCCTGCAGCTCTTCTCGGCCAGCTCGCCTCATCCCTCTCTCTCAATCAATCTCTTTCTCTCTCTCTCTGTCACATAGGAGGATTACTTGTGACTTTTAGAAGCAAAAGCTTGCTTATTCAGACGAGAGGGAGGAGGGAAGGAGGAGGGAGAGGGCACAGAGAGAGAGAGTGTAGAAGGGGATGGTGGAAGAAGAGGAGGTGGAGAATCAGAAGGTAATGAAGGCAATGGAAGAGAAAGATGAGGAGGAGGAGTGGCAGGGGTAGGGTGGAGTAACCGAGGATGGGCTGGGATGAGAAGGCGAGGAATAAATTGCTCCCCACCCAGCTGCAGTGCGACGCCCCCAGCGTCCCGGGGGAACCGGTGCGTCAGCTCGCGGCTGGCCAAGGCGGGGCCGTACAAAAGCTCGTGCTGCAGGACCCCTGGCGCGGGCTCTACCCCTGCAGCCTGGGCGCCAGCGGCCTCCCACGCGCGCGCTCCGACCGTGGACCGCCCTTGGCCGGGACAGGGCCCGCGAGCTAGGGGCTCCCAGCTCCTCGGAACTTTTATTTCCTTCCTGGGCAATGGGCATGCATGGCTACCTCCTAGCCTCGAGTCCTCACCTTGGCCTCCTCCAGGCGCCCACCTTAGCAGAGCTCCCCGTACCCCTGCCGGTCTCCCACCGCTTGGGCTTAGCCCGAATCCCGCCCTTCTGGGTTCTGTGTTCATAGTGGGCAGTTTGCTTTTACAAAACTCTCTCTCTAACAC
>NW_006399793.1:2759505-2775884 GCF_000299155.1 Elephantulus edwardii
CTCTCTCTCTCTCTCTCTCTCTCTCTCTCTCTCTCTCTCTCGGCGCGCGCGCAGCGTGTATGCTCCAGGTTAGAAGGTAAAATCTCAGCTTGAAAGTAAAATCTCTGCTCGAAGTAGCTGCGATCTGTGTATCTTGGAATCTGGGATCAAATCGGATCCTATCCAATATCTAAGATTAGTGTTTGAACCAAAACCAAGGTGGGAACTCACGCGGTCCTTCCCAATGAGCTTCTACATAACAAGGATCATTTATGATCATTATTGTCATTATTAAGTAAGATGGAAAGAGGCTAAAAATAAAGAATAGCTGAATAGAAGAAAAGGGGGCATTTTAGGAAATGTTCAGCAAACAGAAAGGGGTTGGAATTGTTTTCCGGAAAAGCATCCAGAATAGATAAAGGTGGAAGTCTCAAACTCGCACAAAACCGTTTTATTACGTGACCAGATTGAAAAATAGGAGCGTGCTTTCCGACATAGAGGACCCATTAGTTCCCCGTTAAATGCACTAAACCAAGCCTCATGGACTGATTACATGGCTGTCTCTAATGTACAAATACGGGGCTGATACAGAGGGTTGGCACAACCTGTTCCTAGAATTCACTGTATACACACACACGCGTGCGCACACATTCATAAAGAGGTAATGTTTGAACACCAAATCCTAATCACATAATTTAGATAGATTCTCAAATAACAAAGGTATCCCTTAAATAAGAGCATTTCTTTCTATGTCCTTGCTAACCTGTAGCTGAGACATTGTAATTATACAGTAGGCTACCAGGATCAGCAGACATTCACTGTGGACAGCAGTTCATAAAATGCCAGAGGGGAAAGGGAAACCTGAGGGACAGGGGAGGCAAGGCTTCATTAAGAGTTATATTTTCCCTTAGCAGTTTAACTTAAATAATGGCAATGGGGCACTGGTAAGCAGCCCCCTTCTCCCATTCCCTAAAGCCAATGGATAAACCATTGGGGAACATATTTAGGTAAGGGATTGTTATGACTATTGACCTTGTGGACTAGGAAATCGGTGGATAATAACTTGTTGAACCTTTGACATGGTTTATAACCTGTTTACTTGTCAAATCTTATTTCAAAATACAAAAGGGAAAAATGTTTGTGCCTTGCATTGTTTTGATGGAAGATGGAAGAAATGAAGTTGGTCTTTGACAATTATGTTCGTTGTAAGCAGGAAAAAAAGATTTCTCTCAGCAGAATCAATGGATTATGTAATCGACTAAATGAGGACTATATTTTACTAACCCAGAGGGGAGTTAAAAAAATTGTGGAGGCAATGACAGAAGGGAAAGGGAGATGGAATCACACAGACCACAGTCAGTCTGCACTGGTGAGTCAGTGCTAGGAGTGAAGATCCCCTGCAAGGCCAGGGCACCCCACCTATCCTGTGTGTTCTTACCATTGAGGCTGTGTTTCTAGAGTGCTGTCTCTGTAAATCAGTCACACACTTAGACATGGCTATTTGTACACGGGCAACATACAGGAACATAGTGCCACCATATTTCATTGCTTAGCAATAGTTTAATAATTAAACTGTCGAGCTTATTGGATACCATTTTAGAGAATTTGCCTATCTTTCTTTGAAATTATTAACCAGTGTTTAACCAGACCTCAGGATTGGTCTCACTTTGGGGGGGGGAAGCTTTGAGGTACAGAAAAATGAATGTAAAAATAATGGTTTGAGTATCTGAACGGTTGAGTCAAAAATTTTAGGTTGTGGTTAAGTAGGGCTAACCCATTTGAAAACCTTGCTTTATATATTAAGCGATAACTTTGTGATTGCATTCTTCCCTCTCCTCCTCCTCCTTTAAAATAATCTACAACCTGGCATATCTCATCTTCATCACTGACTAAATGCCTAGAAGTCCTGAATTAAACACCAAACAAGTAGCCCCAGCTGCTGCAGAAACTACCTGACTCTGACAGGTTTGGAATCCTTGATAAGGAGTCAGCCTAAAAGGCAAATGGTCTGGTGCTGCCAGCACTGGCAAGTTTAAGTTTTTAAAGCATTGTGTAGGAGCTCTGGTGACCTAGCAGTAAGAATCTGCACTGCAGACCTGAAAGCATGAGGTTCAAATCCACCAGCTGCTCCACAGGAGAAGGTTGGACAATCTTCTCCCCTGAGAAAACCCATTAGAGACTCAGCTAAGGGTCGGTTCTGACTCCATGGAAAGCAACAACAATGTGTGGATACATAGGAAAGGTAACTTGGAAACACAACCTCATACTGGTCAAAATAATTTTGACCTGTTAGTATGGAAATGTAGTTATAGCTCCAAATATTGCCCAAGAGCAGAGTGTTGCATGTTGGGCCTGGTCCCGGCCCCAGATAACTACTGGACCTTCAACTGCCAAAGGAGATCCAGTAAATAAGATTCGGAAAGAAGCTTCATGTAGGTTTCAAGACACTGTGGCGGTGTGGTGAGGTGACTCTTTTTCCTGAAATACCAATGGTCCCAACAGCAAAGACAGCAACAATCTGTCCACTGTCCTGACCCCAACATACTGAATTAAATTAAAGAGTTGTTTTTTTGATCCCCACCCCCAAATGTTACTCTTCTCCCTGCTTATTCTTTACAAGACGTTTAAAGTCTCCTTTCTATGTAGTCCTTGTGTGGGGTTAAGCTGTAGTTAACGCAGAGATACAGGAACAGCTTGGAAGTGCGGGTTGCCTTGTTAATATTAGGGTAAAAAAATCCAGCCAGCCTCTCCAAAAGGACATACGTTAGACAGAAACACACCTGAATTCATCAGCCTGCATTAAGAAATCTTTATCTATCTCCATATCTCCTATGGGTGACCCATGGGACACCAGCTTTTGTCCAGTTTGGTTACATAACTCTCCCCAGCCTTTGCTTTTAGCCTTCTGATCATCTCTAATGCCCTCACGACTAACGGTGATTTTAAAAGAAAATAAAAAAGAAAAATCAGCGGTCTTTTAAAAATATTTTATCACTCGAAATTACGATGACTTCCCTAGATAGAACCTTCTTACTATTAAGGGTCAAACTCTTCCTCTGGTTTCTAAAGGTTCAAAGCAGACCTAGGTATCAAATTTCAGGGCAACAACTATTTGAGGTTCAAAAATAAACTGACGGCCTGGAGAGTGGACTGTCACTATTTCTAAAAAATGTTTTCGTTTCCGCATAATAAAATGGAGGCTGACAATGTATGAAACTCGGTCTGCAGGTACCAGAATTGGTAAAAACGTTTCCAACAATCTGCTTGAGCTGGAAACCCTTAGCCTCCTGCGTTACAAAGCCTCGGGGCGACCCGCTTCCTCTGGCAGAGATTTGGGGACCTGCGCCTTGCAGGTAACGCTCCCAGGATGAAGGCGGGGCTCCGTGTTGGCCGAGGGGAGTTAGACCCAGTTTGCTGACTTTGTGTCCACCCTCACACCTGACCACACGCACGTGCCATTAAGAGGCAAATAAATAGTCCTCAGGCTAGAAGCCTAAAGTTTCTAGCACTGTGGAGGACCGAAAACAGAGCAAAGGTGGGGACCCTGGGGCCTGGAGTTCCCAGCACCTGGGCTGCAGCGGGGCCTGGGGTGTGCTTGCCCCTGAGTCCCCAAGGCCTGCCTCGGGCCCCTCTCCCGGAGCGCTTTGACCTCCACTACCACTCCACTCGGTCCTTTTCCCACACATAATACCTGCCGCCACCGATCGAGTATACCTGACACCAGCTGTAGTCAAAAGGAAAAGAGAAAACCCCACCCTCCTTAATGCTGTTGAGCCAACGCCCAGGCTGCCCAATCCATTACACAACGCCAGGCCCCGCTGACACCTGTGCCCGCTGGGGAGCGCGAGCTGGTTCTCGACGCGGCGCCAGCCTGGACCGCGCGCCCCGCAGCGCACAGCCGGAGGCGGAGGCGAAGCACCAGCAACGAACTTTGGCCGCGCCTCCTTCCAGGTGGCAAGGTGGAGCCTCCAAACTTCCCTGCCACGGGCTTGGGAAAATGAGAGCGGCAGCGTCCAAGTTTCAGAGCCCTTGTCAGGGGCACCAACACTTCGCTCACTTCCCCTTGGTTGGGGTAGGCTCCTGTGGGGGACGCGCCCCCTCCGGCCTCATTACGGGCTGGCGACTCCAGAGAAGAACAGGGAGGGGCATCTCACCTGGACGCGCCCCCTCCGGCCTCATTACGGGCTGGCGACTCCAGAGAAGAACAGGGAGGGGCATCTCACCTGCCGCGTGGCCTCCGGGAGCCCCTCCCTGTCCGCGTCCTCCTCACACTGGGTCCCACCGATGCTCCGATGCTGACCTTGGAGATGCTCACGGCAAGGTCTGCCTACTGGATGTCCCCAGACACCACCAGCCTCCCCCCCCCCCCCCAGGGCCAACAATGGCTTTGTTGATCGGCCATCATTAAGCCAACTCAAGGCAAGCCCTATCCTGCCGTCAGGCAGTGCGCGTCTGGCAGCTTTGGCCTTTTGCTTGTAACTGGGCAAAATGTTAGTTAACCCGTTGGGCCCGACTGTCCCAAATAATACATGGGTATCCAGAGCTTTAGAGTCCGCACTATTGACCCCTGTGCCACGAAGGTCCCCTCCAAACACCTCCTGGGAAATCCACAGACCCTTCCCCCAAACTGCCTGCAGCCCGGCTAGGGCGAACGATCTCAGACGGCATGACCCCTGTTGTCAGAATAGGAGTTGTTTTCAAGAATTTTCTCCAAAGGATTTATGCGCTTCGGAGGGAAGGGTCACCCACCAGGACGCCGTGGCCAAGGAACTTGTCATGGAGGTGCGCAAACATCACGAACTTCGACGGTGCACTTGGACTGACCTTAGGCTTCGTTTCAGGCAGTTCTTAGGGATTTAGTTGAGACCTTGAAGATACATGTGACTTTGCCTCCCCAGGCCGCAGCAAAAAAGACTTTTGGAGCTTTGCTTGAGGGGACCTCCAAACCAAATAGATCTCAAGTTCCGAGTGGATCTTACAGGAGCACTCGCATACTCAAAGTCCATGGACATCGAAGGCTAGTAAAACTAGCGCATTAAAAATCACCAGGATCGATTCCTGGCGTCCATCCTCCACCCCATCACTCTCACTTCCCCATTCCAAATCAATAGGCGTCAGAAGCAGCGTCTTTTCTATTTCTTTCCCATACCAGTTTCAGAGACACTCCTGTACGGTTCCTTGTGCTACACGCCAATAAATACCCTGCTTTTAGTACTCTATCACGTCTGGGGCCGAGTCGCCCAGGAGACAAGTTCTCCGGAGACCCCCCTCCCCCACGCCCAGGGATACTTTAACCCGGGAGGCCCGAGCGCGCACCGCCCGACCGACCGTTCTCCGAGCGCCGGCGTGCGCGCACCGGGCTCCCGCGAACCTGTGCCCGCCGAGAAGGTTCTCTCGGCAGCAACTTCGCAAGCCCCACCGAACCAAAGTTAAAGCATGTCGGCACTATACCTTTCCCTGGGTTACTCAGGCGCCTGCCTCCCATTTTGGACATGCTGGAGGTGTTGGGTTTGAAAAGATTTGCTTGGGCTGGGTTTGGGTTCCCTATATAAGCCCTGCTGGAGTACTGTACCGGGGAACGCGCTTTGATGGACTCGGGTGTTAATTAACGCGCGGCTAATTTGAGCGCGAGGAGCTGGAGGCGGCCGGCCGTGCCGCGAGCCGCGAGGGGCCAGTGACCTCTAGTGGACACCAGGAGATATGCAGCTCGACCGAGCCTGCACTCAGGGACGAAAACCCAGCAGGCTGGAGCCTGCGCCGCTGCCCGGCTACCTCCATCTCCAGGGAATCCAGAGAAGGGGGGGCATAAGCTAACAATATGGGGGGAAAGAGCCCTCTACAAGTGATGTGGAACGAGGTCCTTCGTTCTTCTCATGTATCTGAAAGCAGACTACAGTGCAATTTTTTTTTTTTTAGAAAGCAAATCGTTATTTACTGTTCTTTTCAGCAGGAGAGGGGAACGTCTGTGGAAAAGATTTAGGAAGTGAGCTTGAAGAACTTTGATTTCAGAACCTGGAGAAAATTCTGGCATTCAAAGCCCTAGGGGGCTCCAGGCAGTCAGGGAAAGGAATCTGAAAGTGATTCAGTAAAGTTCCGCAATCGTCCTAAGATCTATTTTTGCTTTTAAAAATGAGAAAATGCTTAGTGGATTTACAGGAGGAAAGAGAACAAATGATGTGTTAAACAGCCCAGATGCCTGAGAGTTCACACCCCTGAGGCAAAGAAAACAGCGCCGCAAAAATACAAAAAGCAGTCACACAAAAGAAAACCTCTACTTATTTTAAGTTAAAAAAGGTCAAGATGAGAAAATGAACTTTTTTTTCTTCTCCTTCTCCTTCTCCCTGCTTATTAGTTTATTAGCAAACTAGGGCAGACATTGTTGTAAAAAGATGGTTCTGGCCTTAAGTGCGTCAAAAGTAAAGCATGGGCCATTCAAACCGAATGCTCCTTTTTTGAGAAGAAACATAACTTTGCATCTTACTCTCTGCTTTTTCGGCAGACTGCTACCGAGCTTGGAAGGTGGAGAACCCCAGTAAAATTGCACAAACCCCAAAGCGGGATCCTGCGGGCTGACTGGGACTGAGCTCACCATCCAGCGCCTTGCGCGGATGCGATCCTATGGCACATGCCTTCGGTGCCCTCTGGGAGTTTGTGGATTGTTTGTCTATTTCTTCTTAGGAATCCTTGCCTGAGGATTAAAACCCAAATAACCGGTCATTCAGTGTTGGGACGTAGAGCCAGGAGATGTCAGGCCTTTTTCCTCCTTGGCCAGGCTTTTAGTTTCACTGGCACCCACATCAGTCCTCCAGGGCTGGCTAGGGTCACAGATAGGAGGCACCACCTCCTCAAACCCTCCCAAACCCTCCGTGCCAGGCGCAGTGGGCCCCATAGCGCTCAGGACTAGGAACTTGGCGCTGGAGTGCAGTTGTCCACAGGGTCCTCACGCATCCAGAGCCCCGCCTGAGTCACTGGACAGTGGCTTAAGGGGGAAACTGAGAGATTCAGAGAGGATGGTCTTTTTGGGTAGAGGGAATAATGTTTCAAGTGTATGCAGGGAAAGCTTGGGCTAAGTGCCTCCCTCGCCGTGCCTCTTCTATGACCAGAGGATGGTCGGTTCGAGGAGCTCGGGCTGAGCGGGGGGGGGGCGGCCGTCAGGGCGGTGGCGGGGCCTGGACTGGGAAGTGGGTTATTCTCATTCTTCCATCCCCTCTAAATCTCGACGTGGAGGGTCGCCTGTGAATAGGACTGACCAGAGTGGGAAGTCAGCGACCCAGGACAGCAAGCCCCCGCTAAAGGAAGAAGCGCAACTCGGCAGGGCCAACGATGCGCCCTGAAAATAAAGCGACCGAGATCCGACTAGTTCAGGGAGGTGCGTTTCACTTCAAAATCTAAGAGGGTGGGTTGAGAGCTTCTTAAGTGACATTTATAAACCCCAGCGTATATAACATAATAACAAAAACAAATACTAGAAATTTTTTATAAAAGTCACTCATAAGCATTTGTGAAATTATGTCCTCAATAAATTAACAAGTAAACAAAACATCTTTCAACTTTAAAACGCTGAGGTGACCACACAGGCACAGCGCAAGAGGCGAACTAGACATCCCCCTGACCTTCCTCCACCACGCCCCACAAGTTTCTTATAACCTCAAGGCAGAAATACTCATTCATTTTGGAATCAACCATAAAAAGACCTCCTGGAGCCTGAAGCAAAAATCAACTTGCGGATCTTGTCCCCTCTACTTAACGTCCAGGGCCCCAGGAAGTGGTGCGTGTCTCGCTTGGCACCACTTGGGGCGCACAGAACGGAATCGTGGTGAGTTGGCCAGCCGACTGCCAACTGGGGCTAGGGAGCGAGCTGAGCCCGGCTTGGGTTTTGCATATTTGACAAGTCAGTTTTGGCCACTTAGCTGCCCTTCTCATCTTTGCATCAAAGCAAAGTTAGCGTTCTGCTTGCCCTTTTCTTCTCACCCTGGGAGTTATAGGGCAGTTTTGAGCCCACTATGCTCTGGGGACTCCACCGCAGGCTAACTTCACCCTTGAGGGCGGCACCCCAAACATCCTCGGTTAGCTAAATTCTCCGTGGGAATGAGGTCCTGTATTTGACCAAAAGATCGTCAAAGTAGGCACAGTGAGCTGCGGGGTTTGGCCCCCAGAACTCCACAGCCTGGTACGCCTCTGGCAGTTTTACTGGTGACAGTTTTCTTTCTCTGTTGATGATATCCAGCTGCCAGGCACTGCTGTTAAGGGTAGCGATCTTTTCAAGCATTTCAAGTTCCAAGTCCTTTTCTTAGTAAGATTGTTATAAAGGCTGGACTTGAATTTTGGGGCCCAGAGCTTCCGACAACCTGACCTTTAAGCGTGCCCCCACCCCTCACCCTGGCTACTGTCGGAGAGGAAAGACTTAAGGCTGCCCCATCCTTATCTCCCCAAGCAAGGAACAGAAATGACAATCTGGCCCAAGCAATTGGGAAATTTGCGCAGAATTTGGAGTCTGTGATAATAGGTGGACGACGTGGCCCTCGGAAGAATGTCGCCGGCTTAGGGCATCCAGGGCCTGGTTAACCCAAGGACTGAGGGATCACGGAGCAGGTGGGTGTCGTGGGCCCCGCGGTCCCACCGCGCCCGGGTTCTGCCCAGCCGCTCTCCCCGGCTCAGCTTTCCTCTGTCTTCGTGGTTAGTTTGGTAGATTTTTAACTGTGGCGTGTTGATCGAATTTGTTTTAGCAAATTTTGACCATTTAAAATATTCTATACATTTTCAAAAGTCTTGCGCTCCTTTGATTCTTTCTCTCATTTGTCTTTTCTTAAAAACCGGACACACCCTAAAGAGCCTGGACAGAGGGCAGGGAGGAGCGCCCACGAGCAACTCAGGCTCCGAGGGCTGACACATGAACGTTCTTTATTTTACTCTTACTATCGTCTCCCGTTTTACATGAAGACGACAATGAAAATAATTATCATCTGAGTGGTAGTAGAAGTCAATTTGACTCATTCGTAGCGTGGTTTGGGGAAGCCAAACGACGGGAAACTGATTCCGGAGCTGCAACTTTTAAATGGGAGAGGCAGGTGCTGTGCGCACATCTCAGACTCGGGAGGGTGGGAGCTGCGGGCTCTGCCTCCAGACCTCCGTCAGCCGCATCAGAAACTGCCCCGCAGCTTTTCATCCCAATCCTCGTGCTACCCTCGAAACAGACCTTCTCGCTACATCCCAGGTCCATTTTCTAGGCATTTCCCCCCCCCCAAAAAAAACCCCCCTATCTCATCCTTGGAGTTGCTCTTGCAGGACAAAGTCCAGAATGGAATGCCACAGTTGAATTTAAAGTTAGATTGAGGATTCTCTCGAAAGGGCCAAGCTCTGAGTTTTAGGATGAAGGCTTCTGAACCTGAACAGGAACTGAGGACGCTAAGAGACAAGGGGATTTGGGTCTAGGTTCGCAAAGGCGAGGCCCTGAATAACCAGAGCGCGGACATGTGACTGTCGCCGCCTGGCCTCAGTTTCCCCATTTGCTTTAGGAGAAAGTTTAAATTGCCTTGTTACTTGAAAGATGGTTTTCTGACATGTATATAACTTGTCTCTCCATTTCTCCCAATATATTTAATTGTTATTCTCCAGTTTAATTTACAAGAATCACAAAATTTGTTCACATATTTCTGTGGACTTGAAAATATTACTTTTGTTGTTTTTTTTTAAAAAAAATCATTTCTTAAAAGTTTGTGGTTCTTGAGCCACGCCACGTAGTTATCACATTTTTAATGCATTTCAAAGCACTAAACATCCGAGCTAAAGGCTTTACAGATTTTCCCCCCTCGTTAAGCCCCACAAGCTTATGCAATAGTTCTCTCTCCCTCCTCCTTCTCCTCCTCTTTCTTCCAATTTGAAAAGTAGAGCTAAGACATTAAATAACTTTAGTTAATAAGTTGCAGAGAGAGAATTTGAACCTCTCTTCTCTATGTGGAAATTCTTAGCAGGGATCAACAGGGTTTTCAGCTGAGGGCACACTCCTTCAATACCTTTTTAAAAAGAAGAAACTTCAGTTAAGATATTTTGCAGTGGTAACTAACTAAGGTGGGCTGAACTCAGGTACCAAAAGCCTGAACCAGGTAGCCTGATCCACCTCATTCAAGGCTCCTTGAAATCCTATGTGATGTTAATTCTGCCAATCTCCATCTCTTTTTGACCAGTCCTTCAAACCTCTGTAAGAAATGCAAACTTTTTGCTGCTTTGCTTGTTGGAGTATCTTTACAAATCTGAGTTTGGAGTTGTGAGAGACAGTAAAAATATGTAAAAGGGGAAAAAATCAAGCAGTAGGAATAAGATTCATAAAGGAGTTAGATCCTTAAAAGTTACTGGTATTGGCCATAATACTAACACATAGAGAACAAATTAAATAACAGATTCATGAGATTTCACATTTTAAAAATTACTTTGTTTTATTAGTTCTGCTATGAACAATTTTGTATTTAAGACAATAAGGTAAATGAGGTAAGCTTATAAAGAAAACATTAATTCCATTTATACATTAAGACAATAATTATGACTCATATACATAATGTGGGTTTTTTCCTCATATGTGCCTGCAAACTATTTACATGGGAGATTTTGTGCTTATTTGAATATTTACTGTGCTATATTTAGATTGTTTTTCTCCTCCTCCACTTGCCTTTCTCTTCTTCTTTCTCTCTATCTTTTCCCATCTTCCTCCTCCTTTCTCTACTTTCCCTCCTCTTCCCTCCCACTTTTATCTCTGAGACACATATGAACATGAATCTTATTATTTCATCTTTTCTTCCTATTGGAATTTTTGAAAAAGAAATCATCATCAACTGAGGAAGGTTGAGTAAGTACATATCTGTCTATAACAAAAACGTTTGCCATGTTGATGCTTTTTATTTGAAGATATGTCAATTTGAATGCCATTTTCTCTGACTGGTGCTGATAACCCAGCACAAGATGTGACATACAGTCCAAGCATATCCAGAGGCAGGTAGCTCCCCACCCCCAGCCTATTACTTTATGCATAATAATTTGTTATGAATGAATAAAACTAGATTTTATTATATATCAGCATGAATATTGTTTTTGTAAACTTTAAAAAAGCTACTAAGTGTGATATATTTACATTACAACAACGTTTAAAACTGAGGAAAGCACAAAGTCTGATCAGGCATATTTATAACACACCTATCCACCCACACAAACACATACAAAGGCTACTTATGATAGCCCTAGAAAATAATATGCATTTGCTTTGTGTTTTCATATATTCTGCTGCAATAAGAAAACACTCATACTTACACATCAAAGTACTGTAGAACTGCTATTTAGGATGATCCAAAATTTCAGCATAAAAGACTTTTTCTTTCACCACTTATCTGTTTCCATGCATTATACTTTTCTGCTTCTTTCTTTCATCAGCTCCTTTTTTCAGCTCTGTCAGAGTTCTGTCTTTGCCTTCAAAGGTGATGGTTGGCTAGTTTACCTGATAAAATAAGTTTAAGCTAATATATATTGATTTCTGTATTAATTAATGTATTAGTTCAGCAACTAAATCAATGAGGAATATCATAATGAATGGAGAAAAGAATGATGCTATCAAAGATTTCATGTAGCTTAGATCTACGATAAGTTCCTATCGCTGAAGCAGTCAATAAATCAAATGATGTGTAACACTCAGCAAATCTGCTACAAAAGACATCTTTAAAGAATTTGCCTGACTTAAGTTGTGTTGTTTTTGAAATAGTATTCAACTTAAACACATGAGACAGATGGACAATAAATAAAGAAGACCAAAAAAGAATTGATGCCTTTGAGTTATGGTGGTGGTAAAGAATATTGATGATACCATGGACTGCCAGAAGAATGAACAAATCCATCTTGGAAGAAGTTCAGCCAGAATGCTGCTTAGACTTGAGATCTGGTGGTTTAGTGGTAAGGAGCTGTGCTTGCCAAAAGGCATGCACAACGCTTCAATCCACCAGTTGCTCCATGGGAGGAAGATGGGAAATCTTTTCCTATGCCATTTACTATCGCTGAAAAGCCCCTGAAGGGTCAGTTATGGAACGATTCCATCTCAACAGTACACAACAACTCGACCGTACACAACAACAACAGCGCAGAACTTGTTGAGGGAGCTCTAATAGTCTCACTGCCAACCTAAAGGCAAGGTTGTTTGAATCTACTATCAGCCTCACAGGAGAAAGATGAGCTCTTTGCTCCTGTTTACAGCCTTGGAAACCCAATGAAGAGTCTGTTCAAGCGTCAGTTACAATTTCACAGCAATGAGGGGTTATTTTTGAGACCTTATCTAAGGGGCCCGGACGACCTGGCTACTCTGCAGAACAAAGATGGGTAGTCTCCTCCCATAAAGATTTACAGCCTTAGAAATTCAGCAGAGGATAACTATGAATCAGAACTAACTTCTTGTCAGTGAGTTTTGGGTTACTATTATACTTTAATTAATATTGTTGTTGCTGTTATGTGTTGTCAAGTCGCTTAGGACTCATAGTGACCCTATGTACAACAGCCCCAAATCCTGCTCTGTCCTGTGCCAATCTCACTGTCTCTGATCCCCTTACCCCCACTACCCCACTCACTGAATCAATCCATCTCATCAAGGGTCTTCCCCTCCTGTGCTGTCCCTCCCCCCCTCCCAAGCATGAAGTCCTTCTCCAAGGACTGGTCCCTCCTTGCAACATGACCAAAGTATGTCAGACCAAGCTTCAGAATCCTTGCCCCCAAGGAACAGCCTGGCTTCACCCTCTCCAGGATGTGCCTGTTTGTTTTCTTAGCAATCTATGGTATATTCAATACTCTTCTCTAGCACCATAGCTCAAAGGCATCAATTCTCTTTCTATCCTCCTTAGTCATTGTTCAGCTCTCTGATGTATAGCAAATGATTGCAAAGACCATGACCTGTATCAGGTGCACCTCATTTTAATATGTTTTTTAAATATACTTTTTCATGTTATCCAGAGGGATCAGCCCCTGGAGAACATCATGCTTGACAAAGTAGTTATTATTCTGTTAAGTCAACTAAGACTCATAGTGACCCTGTGAACAACCAACTCTAAACCTTCTTGCCCTAGCCTGAGCCAATCTCACCATCTCTGACACACCTGACTCCGTTGCCATAACCAATGTGCCAATCCATCTCATCAAAGGTTTACCTCTCTTGCACTCTCTATTCTTCCAAACGTGATGCCTTTCTTCAAGGACGGATCCCTCCTGACAACATGTTCAAAGTAAGTAAACAAAGTTGTAAAATCCTTGTCTCCAAGGAACAATCTGATTTCATCCTCTCCAGAAGAACTATTTGTTCTTTTGGAAGTCCATAATATGTTCAATATTCTTATCCAGTACCACAATTCAAAGACATTGGTTCTTCTTCTGTCACCTTTAGTTATTGTCCACCTCTTGGGTGCATAGCAAGCAAATGAGAAGATTACAACTTGAATCAGGTGCACATTAGTCTTTAGACCGACATCATCGCTCTTCAGCACTCTGGAGAGGTTCTTGATCTATGCAACACATCTTTTAATATTCTAGCTGCTATTTTCAAGAATGTATTTGTGGACCTGAGGAAGATGAAATCATTATCAGCTTCAGTCTTTTCTCCACCTATTGACCTGGTAGAGAATTTTTGTTTTCCTGATGTTTGAAATGCAATCTATATTGACAGCTGCAGTCCTAGATCTTCTGCAGCAAGCACGTTAAATCCTCTTCCGTTTCAGTCACAAGATTGTGTCACCTGCATAACTCATGGTATAGATGAGTCTTCCTTAATAAAAAAAGAAAAAGATCCTCAAGAAGATGGATTGATACAGTGACTGGCAAATGGGCTCAAAACAGCAAGGGTCTTGACTCATGACTGGGCAGGGTTTCATTCTGTTGCACACAGAAACGCCTTGAGTTGAAACATACTTGAAGGAACCTGACAAACAACAATGACAATAATTTGTGGATAATCATAACTGTTAATGTACAAATTTTCTGTTATAATCCCCTTTACATTTCCCAGTTCAGATGTGAATTTTAGTGAATGTGTTGCTTTTGCTGTGTAAGTTCTTGTCACCAACTAATGAGTACTTTAGTCAAACCACATAAGCTGATTATACTAAGGTTGACCTGCCTCAAAGCTTAAACTGATCATTATAATCACAGAGAAATTTACTAAGGAAAGAACTGGAACCTAATATTTCCGGGATATAAAAAATGGCAAAGGTAGAATTAGAATTCAGACAGTTTGAAATAGCTGTTCCTAACTCTTCAACATTAATTTTAAAAGAACATTTCAATACTAACTAATTTTTTGTGTTAGAATGAGACTTCTCTTCTGCAACAGTACAATCACACCTCTCTTTGTCTCCCTAGAGGACCTATTTCATAGACTTTGTAAGGTTGTATCCTTTCTCCATATCTGTTCTATCTGTACACTGAGCAAAGTATTGAAGGAACTGCTGCAGATAATCAAAGTCTTCAGTATGGATTGCATCACAATGTCAAGAAAACAAAAATATTCACCACAAAATCGATAGGCAAAATCATGATAGATGGAGAAAAAACGGAAATTGTCATCAATGTCATTTTATTTGGATCCACAATCAACACCCTTGGCACCAGCAGTCAGGAGATCAAGAGATGTATTTCATTGAGCAAGTCTGCTGTCATGGACCTCTTCAAATAACTGAGGACAGTGATGTTAGTTTAAAGACTATGATGCTAGCTAGCAGGGCAAAGCCACAGTTTGGTGGGTGGAGAGTGAGGATGAAGGAAAATGGGAAGAATATGAGAGATTTTTCAGGAAGGACCTGAAAAGACGATGTAATGATGGCTAAGGTCCAATGATGTTTGATTTTCTAAAACATAATGCATGAGAATGATTGTATGAAACACAATATGAATGAAGAATAGTGTGAAGCACCATGTATACAAACTGTAAACAAATTAATATAAAATAATAATATAATAATAATCCCCTGATTCTGGCCATGGTCTTTTCAGTAATTTGCTGTGCTTCTGAGAGTTGGAACATGGATAGAGATGACAAAAGAAGAATTGATGCTTTTGAGATGTGGTATTGGAGAAGAGCACTGAATCCTCCATGGACTGCCAAAAGAACAAACAAATATGTCTTGGAGAAAGTACAGCCAGAATGCTCCTTGGAGGCAAAAATAACAAAGCTTCATCTCATATACTTTGGGCCCATTGCTAAGAGAGGGTGTTCCCTGGGGAAAGATATCATGTTGGAAAAGTCAGTAAAACAAAGGAAGACCTTCAATGAGATAGATTGACACAGTGACTGCAGAATTGGGCTCAAGTGTGTCAGAGATGATAACAATGATGTAGGATAGGACAAGAATCCTATCTGTTGTTCGTAAGGTCAATATGAGTCATACTCAGCTCAACAGCACTTGACAACTGCAAGATACCTGGAACATTTCCCCAGAAAACCTGACTGTGTCCCTTCCATGCACTTTAGGGGAGGCATTCCCAGGCCTCCCTGGATTAATAATCCACCACCTAATCCATCATTCTCTACTGTATTAATAGTTTTAAAATAGAATTTCTAACAATATCAAAGAACTTTGTTTCCATGTTTGCCAACCCCCTTTTAAAAATTTACCTCACTTTCTTAACTAACTATAAACTCCAAGAGATGAGGGGCTTTACCTCCCTTGCTCACGATGTGATAAGTATGCAATATATAGTGAACAATAAGCTAAATATGTTGTTGTTATTGTTGTTAAGTGTCGTCGAGTTGCAGGTGACTCATAGCCACCCTACGAAGGAAAGTCCTCAACACTTGAATGCCTTTCTTCCTCTCTCCAGAAGCTAAATATAAGTACCGGAAATTAAAATAAACTTTTAGGACTCTTTCATTAGCCATTTTTCACTATAATCCACTTCTGTGGTCAATTCCAATTCAAAGCAGAAACTCATGTTTTCTAGGCTATTTATCTTTACAGAAGGAGACTGCCCATCTTTCTTCCACGGAGTAGTAGATGAATTCAAACTCCTCATCTTTCAGTTTGCAGCACAACATATTATGCACAATGTCTCAAAGGGCCTGTCCTGGTTTCCTTTTTCAATAACACAACCAAACGCTAACCTAGTGTGCAGGATGTGGAAATGGGTTATAAATTTATGCAGAGGAATGATTAGATGGAAAGAATATTTGCTATATACACCACATATCCCAAAAGATAATTTCCTAGAGAGGAGAGGTCATGTTGTGAATACATTTTTACAAAGATCAATGATTTATTAACTACTGAATACTTGCATGTTCATTAATTCAGCAAATATTAATAGTATGGTTCTTTTGAAGTGGATGAGATACATACAACAGATATGGTCCCTTTCTCCTAGGTTAAAGTATAATAATATAATATAAATTA
>NW_006399793.1:2775984-2787652 GCF_000299155.1 Elephantulus edwardii
CTTTCTGCTTCGTATGACATACTTTGGGCATGTTGCAAGGAGGGACTGGTCCTTGGAGAGGGACATCATGTTTGGGAGAGTGGAGGGGCGGCTCAGGAGAGGAAGACCCTAGATGAGAGGGATCGATTCTGTGAGTGGAGTGGTGTTTGGCAGAGAGTTTGGCACAGGATAGAATGGCGTTTAGGACACTTGTACATAGAGTCGCTATGAGTCGCAAGTGACTCGATGGCACATAACAACAACAACAACATAACCTTCTGTATCTTATGCACCTGAACCTCTCTCTTTGTAGAAAAGTATCTGATGAAGTTTCATTTTAAAGTGTAAAAGATTTGTATTAGTAATCTCTTAGAGATATTTACATTTTATCAAATTAGAAAGCAAGGAGTGACTCTCTAATTATGGACTTTCCCAATCAGATCAGAGAAAAAAGATAAAACTATTTTTAAAGGCAATATTACTTAAGCCATATCACATAGGAACTGTGTAAACGGCTCATTCATTAAGATCTGAACAGTAAGCAACAGTAGATGTTTTCTGGTAAGTCTAATCAGTAAGTGTCCAGGCACTTCTAACAACAACTATACATTTCTTCAATTAATTGAACATTTAAGAACAGAATACTTTTATTATACCGCCTTCTGTTTAATTTTTACTCCCTTTGTCTCTCCTATCTTCTTTTCTATCTTCATTTCATATCTTTTTGTTGTCCTTGTCTTTATTTTCCTGTCTTCCTGTCTTGAAAAACTAGAATATACAGAAATCAGTATAAGAAATTTGCCTTGCTAAAAGCAAACATCCTACACCACAAAGCAAATAAGTAAATTAACAAAAACACTATTGGAGAATTTCTAAAACTTACATATATAAAGAATACATAATAGAAAATTACTAGTTGATATTTATTCCATAATGTTAATTTAGATAAATTTAATTTAAAATATCATAAAGACTTTTCAGAGAGGACAAGAAGTGTGAATATTTATCATTCAAATATGTTTAAAAGCACAACTTGGGTCTCAGTTTATTTTTTTAAAATAATAACTCTTTTTCCCTGGAAGGTGGTCTCCTGGCACCTTTCATTTAGTGACAGTGACCTATTTGACCCATAATGAATTTTTTGATCTTAAAATAATTTCTACAAAGGAATCCCTGACACTTTGTGTTCTTCAGATCACAAGTTCTCAGGAAGCAGGACAGAATCTTTCTGAGGACTGTCGTCAGTATTGAGATGTCTTCACCCTCAAATTTGACAAGGAGATTCATTCTCTTATGTTTTCTCCCCCTCAAAGACTTGCACATTATAGACACTAATCTTTAAGTATGTGAACATTAGAGGATTATGAACCATTTTCAAATTCAGACTTTGAAGATAAAAAAGATCAACAGACTGAAGACAAGGTTGCTAGTAAGGTGCAGTGAGAGAAAAAGGATGGAAAGCAATTCTTGACGTTGGCGTGACCAGGCCATTAGTGACAGTGAAGGAATTTATTATAAGGAATAGGCCATTCTGGGCTCTATTCACTTTTTCTTCTCCTCCCTGGCATGACTAGGGAACTGGTTAATGACAATAGCAGAGGCTGCCCTAAGCTTAGAGGCTTGAATTATTCATTAGTCAAAAGAAAATTACCATTTAGAGGCAGGTGACACACATGTTTTCTTGAACAATTATTATCACTAATCATCATTTTCCACAGTAATTTGTATGCTCTTGTTATTAGCTCTTGATTTCTATGTAAATCCTTTTCATGAAAATGCCACAAGATGGAAGTTTTATTTATTGGCTCTCTTTACCTCTTGATATGTTTCTTGGCATTTTTGCACTTCTCATCTGGCACTTGATAGTCGGGTTTTCAGATTAGGCTAACTGTTGACATGCCCGCATAAAACATTCTTTCTTTGAACATATTGCATTTGTAGAGAAGGCCACCTTCTTCCACCTTCTACCATATTGTACCCATATTTTTTAAAATACCAATTGTCCAAACATTGATTCTCAGATTTTCCTCT
Source organism: Elephantulus edwardii (assembly GCF_000299155.1). Classification (NCBI taxonomy): domain Eukaryota; kingdom Metazoa; phylum Chordata; class Mammalia; order Macroscelidea; family Macroscelididae; genus Elephantulus; species Elephantulus edwardii. The sequence goes on from NW_006399793.1 coordinate 2,777,995, forward strand.
TTTTTGTTTTTCATTGTGTATCATTTTTGACATTTGAGCTATTTTACTCATGGTCCATGTCTTGTCACAAAGACTGAAACTGACACAGGCTTTGCTCACACAGTTGACTTGACAAATACATCTGCCATATGGATTTCTTGTTCAGATCTTGTGAATTTCTTTGGATTTACCCCCCCTATTTTATTAATTGTATGGATTCAGGGCTTAGTAGAAAAGAATTATCACTCTTTGTAACATTTTTGTCATACATCTCAGATACATTTCTTTTATTTAAAAATTATTTTATATTGTTTTGCTTATAAAGAACATATATATTGTGTTTCACACTATTTTTCATTAACATTATATATCATATAATTAATTCCATTCATAATGTTTAATAAAATTATTCACCATTGGACTATGCCCATCATTACCCTATCTTTTCAGGTTCCTGTCAGATATTTCCAATTTCCTTCACACCCTCCCTCCACCCACCAAATTGAGCAATCTTGTGATTTCACCCCTACCTATCCTCAGCCCTCTGTCCCCACTCTTTGCTCTCCTCCCTAAGGTCCCCATACATGTTTTACTGTTATCCTTCTATTTTTACAATAATGGTCTCACGCAGTATTTGTCCTTATGAGACTGAGTTAGTTTACTCAGCATAATGCTTTTCAGTCACATAAACTTCATAAGGCGTTCTTAAGAATAGCTACTGTGGGGGAGCTCTGGTGGCCTAGTGGCAAGAAGCTGCACTGCAATCCCAAAGGAACACGGTTCGAATCCACCAGATGCTCTGCCGGAGAAGGAGGCGCAATATCCTCCTGTACCAGTCAGATCTGATTTGACGGTACATGCACACAAAATAATAAAAAATTAAAAAAAAAAGAATAGCTATTGTATAGTAGCGTGGAGCTGTGCCTGGTTCATGAGGCAACCATAGTCTTACTGGAGATATGCTTATCATTCTGCTTGCTTGCTGTGTATCCAAGTGAAAGTAAGCCACAACAATCATAAATTGTTGAGGCATTACAAATAATAAAAAAAGGGCACATTTCCAGATGAGTATGCAATAACCTTACTATAATGCATTACAGATGTTTAGACAATAAACAGTATTCTAAAGCAGAGATGGCTAAAGCGAGACTTCTAAGAACAGGGATAGATAAAGTGACAGAATCAAACCATTTTGTGGGGCATCACCACTAAGAAAATACCTTATTTTGTGTCAAGTGATTGGACGTCCCTAAAACAGTGAACCAGAATCTCAGTGGGAGGATCCTAAGCAAAGCATCCACTCCATGGGTGAGACTTCAGCTTGACTTGTGGGAACCTCTCACTTTATAGTATGAAGTAAACATCTTTATCTAATTGTTCTGTTAGGCACAATGGAACCCATGCAGAAGGATGAAATAGTCTTCTCTCTCAAAGTGGCTAGGCTCCATCCTGGAATAAAGAAAGCTCTCTCCTTCTCTGTATGTATGTTTGTTCCAAGGAATTGGCTGGATTCCTTAGGGAGAAAAACCATTTCCTACTCTTAATTATCAAGCTGGGTGGTTTTGTTTTTTGTGGGTTTTGCTGTTGTTGTTCTTTCTTGGGTATATCTTCTTCCTGGTGCCAATAACTTTGTTCATACCTCAGGTCACGGATTAGTCAGCATATTCTCAAGATGGCATTCTACTTCTAAGACGGAGTTTGTCTAGTTAATCTTTATTTACCTACTCTGATCAGATATGACACTTAAAATTCCTAGTTTTAGAGTGCATCTTATTGACGAAGAGGCAGGCACTCTAGAAAGAATCAACATATTAATCCCTAGTTTACAAGTTTGGAAGCAGGAGTAGCATCTACTTCCTAAACCATACGCGTCTGGAAAGTCTATAAACTTTGAGAAACAACAATAGTTATAGAAAGGCTTCAGGTATTGCTTGACACTACTGTAATCCACAACAACAACTCAAGTTAGATGAAGTTTCACCTTCTTCACTGACCCACTGCTTTTCCAGTAGTGTTATTTTTTTTTTTTCAGACACTGGCCTATCCTGACAAAGTACCCAAATAATAAAAGATGAAATCTCACTATTCTTGCTGCTAAGGAGCACTGTGACTGCACTCTTTAGATGACGGTTCATCAGCTCACATACTCAGGACATGTTATTAGGAAGGAGCAGTCCTTGGAGAAAGACAGTGTCAGTGAAAAAGAAAAATACCCTGAAGGAGATGGATTGACACAGCAACTAAAACAATGGGCTTGAGCATAGTAGCAACCGTGGGGATAGCACAGGATAGGTCAGGATTCCCATCTGTTGCACACAGGGTCGCTTTGAGTCCTAGACAAGGTAGCCTCAGATCACCTCATTCAAGTATGGTTTACCAACGGTGTGATCTTGTGGCAAGTTATTCAACCCTTGTGTACTTCAATTTATCTTATTTATAACAAATGTTTAATGATTGTCCCTATCTTACAAGGATTCAATGAACTAACATGTAAAACCATTTAGTGTCTAGCATACAATAAGTGCTGTAGCATATACTTATAATAATTGCCACTCAGTGGGAGTGAACTCATAGGTTTGCTTTCATTGAGTTTTTCAGGCAATAAATCACATGGAAGGAGATTGCCCACCCTTCTCCAGGTGAGTCACCGGAGGATTTGAACCACCAGTGAGAAGTGACCTTTTTTGGTTAGTAGTACCTTTGGACTATGCCACCAGAGTCAGTCATTATTGTTATAATATGTTGTTGATTGCCATTGAGTTAAGCACGACTCAGCGACAGTATGAACAAAAGGCCTGAAGCCTTTCTATGACTATCAACACTTATCAAAGTTCATACATAGGGTATCTAGAGGCATGTTGTTTATAAAGCGGATGCCACTCTTGCTTCAAATATTATATTATATTTAATAATAGTAATGTGTATAATATGTACTATAGACTCATCTTGGAAGCAGGAGCGACATCCACTTCCTAAATAACATGCTTCCGGAAACCCTGTGAACTTTGATAAATGTTGATGGTTGTAGAGGGGCTTCAAGCCTTTTGTTCATAGGGTTGCTATGAATTGAGCTCGACTGGAAGGCAATCAACAACAATTGAGCTCGACTGGAAGGCAATCAACAACAACAACAGACTCATCAACAATCTGCATTATGCAGATGACAAAACCCTGCTTGCTGAAACTGAGGAAGACCTGAAGCACTTGCTGCAGAAGGTCAAAGACTGCAGCCTTCAATATGGATTGAAGCTCAACATCAAGAAAACAATGATTCTCACCACGGGGCCAATTGGCAGCATCATGATAGATAGTGAAGAGATTGAGATTGTTAACAGCTTCAGTTTGCTTGGCTCCACAATCAACACTCTTGGTATCAGCAGCCAGGAAATTAAAAGACGAATTGCATTGGGAAATTCTGCTGTCAGAGACCTCTCCAAAGTAACGATGTCAATCTGGAGACCAAAGTGTGCCTGATACAGGCCATGGTCTTTTCAATAACTTCAATGACTAGGGATTGTAGAAGGAGAGTTGATGCCTTTGAGCTGTGGCGTGGGAGAAAAGGGTTGAATGTACCATGGACTGCTAGGAGAAAAAACAAGTTTGTCTTGGAGAGGGTGAGACCGGGTAGCTCCTCAGAGGCAAGGATTCTGAAGCTTTGTATGAAATACTTTGGACATGTTGTGAGGAGGGACCAGTCCTTGGAGAGGGACATCATGCTTGGGAGGGCAAAGAGAGGAAGACCCTGTGATATGGATTGATTCAGTCGTTGGGGTAATGAGTATAGATGTGTCAAAGACAATAAAATTGGCAAGAAGTAGAGCAGGGTTTAGGGCTGTTGTACACAGGGCCGCTATGAGTCACAAGTGGCTCGATGGCATATAACAACAAACCAACAACAATGATGTTGCTGTTGTTTACCATCGAGTCGGAACCGACCCATAGCAGACCCTCCAGAGGGTTTGCAGAGGCAATTAATCATACAAGAGAAGATTGCCCATCCTTCTCCAGGAGCAGCTGGTAGCCTCAAACTGTGTGCCTTCAGGATTGCAGCACAGCTTCTTGCCACTAGGCCATTGTTGTTGTTATGTGCCGTTGAGTCGTTTGCGACGTATAGCCACCCTATGTACAACAGCCCTAAACTGTGCTGTATCCTGTGCCAATCGCATTGCCTCTGACACACCCATCCAGATTACCCCAGTCACTGAATCAATCCACCTCATAGAGGGTCTTCCCCTCCTGCGCTGTCCCTCTACCCTACCAAGCATGATGTCCCTCTCTAAGGACCTGTCTCTCCTTACAACATGTCCAAAGTATGTCAGACAGAGCCCCAGAATCCTTGCCTCCATGGAGTAGCCTGGTTAGATAATAAAATATAAAGAATCTCTGGTCATCTAGGAAGTAAAGAGTTGTGCTGCCAATCCAAAGGCAAGCAGTTCCAATCCAGTAGCTGTACTGAGGGAGATGGATGGGCAATTTCTTCCTGTGCCATTTAGAGCCTCTGAAAGATCAGCTGCCCTATTCTGTGCTATTCTCACCATTTCTGACATATTTGGGCCAGTTGTTTCAGTCACTGTGTCAATCTATCTGATTGAGCATCTTTGTCTCTTTCACCTACTCTCCACCTTTCCAAGAATGAGGTCCCTCTCCAAGGGATTGCCTCCACCAGCTACATTCCCGAGATGAGACAAATTTCTCCATCCTTGCCTCTAAGGAGCACTCTAGCTGCACTTTTCCAAGACATATCCGTTTTTTTTTTTAATAGTCCATAGGATATTCAAAACTCATCTGTAACACCACAACTCAAAAAGACTTCTTCTGTCATCCTTATTTATTGTCCAGCTCTACATAGCATCATGTATGATACTATTATTATTGTACTTATGCAGTGAATTAGTTTCTTGGAACAGTGAGTAGAGTCTTGAGACAGTGAGAATAAGTGATATAGTTTCCCAGAAATCAGGTAAGAATGTTCTATGTCCATGTTATGGAGATTAGGCTGAGGTTGTTGTTTAATGCCGTCGAGTCATAGACGACTCATAGCGACCCTATGAATGAACAGCTTGAGCACTGTTCGTACATAGAGTTTCCGGAGGCAAGCCATTTTGGAAGTGGATGCCGCTCCTGCTTCTAGTAGGCTGAGGTAGGGATTGCAAAAAAATAGTGCGAGACAGCCCCAGTATCAAGACCTCATTGCTGCCAAAGGTTTTGTGCTTGATACTTAACTAGCTCTCTGCTATGGCTCACCCATGAAATAGCCTGTTAACGATTCTAGAGAGAGGAAGTTTAAAGAAGGAGTTGGATAATTTTACCTACAACATTTTATGACCGGAACATAACTATAATTTTCAAGGCCTCTTTCATGTAATAACAACACTCCTTTTTGAATATAGTTCTTTGGCTACAAAAGATATATGGACATCTTCAGTTGGTTGACACATGAAAAGAAAATATTGTCCGAGTTTTGAGTTTTACTAAAGACTGGTTACACTAGGTACATGTCTGTTACATTTTTAGTGCATTAACACTATGTTCAGGGTGTTTGTTGATCCTTGTAATTTTTATCAGGAGATATAGCTGGAGAGATACTGACATTGGCTTGATGTAAATAATGTAAAGCCTTTTTTCTTTCCTCCAAACAAGTGTCTGTACAGGAAATACAATTTCTTAAATAAGGAAGAGAAAAGACTGCTTATAGCAAGTCTGTAAAATGAGGGTTTTAAATTCACCACCTATGCAAACAGTTATCTGTCACCACGCGCATGCATGAGCACACATATACACACACGTTCCTAGACTGCAGAAACACAAGCAGAGAAAAACACAGGATAACATTCCACATTGTTAAGGAGCTTCCAGAAGAATGAAGCCTAGGGACTCAATGTTACAACAACATGGAATAGTGTCACAATATCCAGCCCGCCCCTCCTCCTTTTGACATCTCTGAAGAAGAAAAGGAGTTCCTGCTGTTCACGTAGGATCTGAATGAGAGGAACCAGCCCTGGGTGAGCCCAGAGGAAGTCAGATTAAGCACTTGCTTCAAAGAATTTTCCCACCTCAGATAGGCAATCTATTATTTTTTTTCTATATAAAATAAACACAACAGAAAAAAAAAACCCGATTGTATTTCAACAAAGAAGTTTATGAAATCTTCAATCACTGCCTTAATAGCTTAAAATTCAACTCTGGTCTGCTGAATTGAAAAAAAAAAAGATGAAAATCCCAAATCTCTGTAAATAATTAATATACAGAGATTCACAAATTACAAAGAGCACCCGAGTAACTTAAGTAGTTAAGAAGATGACAAAAATCTTATTATTGTGCCGTTGGGTTGGAATCAACTCATCCCTGATTCCTCAACTGGTTTTTACACAGGAGGAGATTTTCGATCTCAGAGCAACTGGAGAATTTGAACCATGTGGTTTTGGTTTGGCTGCGCAACTCATTACACACTACTTCCCTTTTGTTGTTGTTGATTGCCTTTGAGTTGAGCACCACTCAGCGACCTTATGGACAAAAAGCTTGAAGCCCCTTTACAACTATCGACATTTATCAAAGTTCCTAGAGTTTCCGGAGGCAACTACTCTTGCTTCCAACTAATTCACTTGAGCTTTTGAGCTTTCCCCCCTTCTTTTTTAAAATAATATTAGTGCTTTGAATTCACCCAGAGCCTCTTCAGAAAGAAGGATTGGTGATCTACGTCCACTTCTGAGCTGGCACAGATGAGTCCACTATGAATCAAAATTTACTTGACCACAACTTATTTATAAATGTATAATATAAACATCAAGAAAGATTCTCTACTGATTAGTGCACAGCAAGTAACTTTTATTCATTCTGAGGCTCTTTTTGTTAATTGAGGCTCTCACAATTGCTTACGTAACTGAAGTAAAAGAACCTATGGTATTTTGCACACGAAGACAGTCCTGACATGTCGTTTTCATGTTTCCTTTCTTCCGTAATATTCTGAAATAGAATATATTTCATCTTTACCTAGAATTCCATTGGTGATATTATATAACATGTAACCCATGTGCTATTACTAGTATAGCCATGGTACAGACCACTTAGTTCAGTAGGCAGAGGGTGGGAATGAACTAGCCAAGGGATGTGGCTGGACTAGTAGTTACCTCAACTCTTTGCTACAGATACAGAGGATATTTCTAACTCTTTATGACATTCTAGCAACAAAATGTCCTCACAACTGGAGCTATACTTGAAAACGAACAAACAACAGCAATGAAACTATTTTTCAAAGCACTTAAAACACTGTTGTTCTCCACCCAGAATTTGTGTAGTGACAAGGGGGGGAAAGTAGAGAGCAGAGCAGCCATTTCTCAGTTTTTATTCTTTGGTCACAAATGACAAAAATGATCATGTACTAGGAATCAGTCACTATCTTCCATAATGAAGAAAAACATAGTTAAACCTTAATCGAAATTACATGTTGAGTTATCTCTTGTTGTTGTGTTGTGGTCAAGTCAAGAACAACTTAAAGAAACCTTACCCTATTCTGCACCATTCTCTTTGTATCTGTTATACTGCAGCCCACGATAACAGGAACTGTGTTACAGGAACTGTGCTCATTCTTCTCATTGAAGGTGTGCCTCTCTTTTGTTCATTCTCCACTTTCTCAATCGTGATGTCTTTTTCTATGGACTGGCATCTCTTAACAACATGCTCAAAGTATGCGAAACGAAGTTTTATCATCAGTGTCTCTAAGGAGCATAGCATCCAGGTTGTGCCTTATCCAAGACATGTTTGTTCTTTTGGTAGTAAGTGGATATTAAGTACTCTTCTCTAACACCACAATCCAAAGGCATAAATTCTTCTACTGTCACCTTTATTCATTTTCAACTTACAGATGCATAGCAAGTATTAAAGAGACCATGACTTCAATTAGGTTCACATTGTTGCTCCTTTATGACAGCAGATTTTCCTAATGCAACCCACTTTTTTGATTTCCTGATTGCTGGTACTTAGGGTGCTGATTGTGGATCCCAGTTGTTGTTTTTATGTGTCATTGAGTTGCTTGCAACTCATAGCGACCCTATGTACAACAGCCCTAAACTCTGCTCTGTCCTGTGCCAATCGCACTGTTTCTGACACTCCCATCCCGATTATCCCAGTCACTGAATCAATCCACCTCATAGAGTGTCTTCCCCTCCTGTGCTGTCCCTCCACCCTCCCTAGCATGATGTCCCTTTCCAAGGACCAGTCTCTCTTCCAACATGTCCAAAGTATGTTAGATGGAGCCTCAGAATCCTTGCCTCCAAGGAGCCACCTCGTTTAACCCTTTCCAGGATGAATCTGTTTGTTTTCCTAGCAGTCCATGATATTCTCAATACTCTTCTCCAGCACCACAGCTCAAATAATTTACAACCTCAGTCTTTTCTTCATCTATCCTTTGACCCAGTGATGAGTGCATTTGTTTTCTCGATGTTGAGATGTAATCCATATTGAAGGCTATAATTTTTGGTCTCCCATAAGAAATGTTTCAAATATTCACTTTCAGCAAGCAAGATTGTGTTATGTATAGTACAGGTGTTGATGAGACTTCTTCCAATCCTCTTCTTCATAAAGTCCAGCATCTCAAATGATTCTCTCAGTATATGTATTGAATGGGTATGGAGATAGGATACAGCCTTGACACACATCTTTCCTGATTTTAAGCCACACTGTGCTCCTTTGTTCTGTTCAGACAATCCCTTTTTGGTCTATGTGTAGGTTTCATATAAGCACAATTAACTATTCTGGGATTTCCTTTCTTCTCAATATTAGGCATAACCTGTTATGATCCACACAGTCAAATATCTTTGCATAGTCAATAAAACAAGTATAAAAGCCTTTGCATTCTTGATAATACACAAATCATTCTAGCTCTTTCAGTTTTCTCTCAAGATTCATTTGACATCAGCAATAATATCCCTGGTGCTATTGTCTCTAAATCCAGCTTAAATTTCTGGCGGTTCTCTTCAATGTAATCTTCTAGCTGTTTTTAGATAATCTTCAGCAAGATTTTACTTATACGTAGTATTAGTGATATTGTTCATCAATTTACATATTCTGTTGAATGACCTTTTTTATGGGGAATGGGAACAAATACAGATATCTTAAAGTCAGTTGGCCAGGTCTTCTGCATTTCTTGGCACAGACTAGTGAGCACGTCTAAGGCTTCATCTGTTAAAACCAGTTGGTATCTCAACAGCCCCCAAGATCTTACTTTTTTTACCAGCTCCTTCAGCTCAGCTTTAATTTCTTTCTTTGTAGCCATTGGTTCTTTATCATATGTTTCTTCCTGAAATGGTTTTGTGTCAATCAATTCATTTGGTACAATGATTCTGTATTTGTTCTATATTATTTTGATGCTTCCTGGATCATTTAAGACTTTTCCTACAGCATACTTCAGTATTGCAAATAATTTTTTATTTCATTCAGCTTCTAAAATGCTGAGTGACTTATCTTTTCTTTTTCAAATTCCATCTTTTCACATTTCCTTATAATATTTTGTCCTATCTCCTAGAGCTGCCCTTTGAAATCTTCTGTTCATTGTCTTTTTTACTTTACCATTTCTTGACTTTGTTTTGCCTTCCCAATGTTCTAATGCAATTTCCAGAGTATCTCTTTTTTTTTATTTATTGGGAAAAACATATTGGGGGTACAAGGAGGTGAGGGTTGGGGG
>NW_006399793.1:2788842-2801480 GCF_000299155.1 Elephantulus edwardii
TAATCATCTTCTTTGGCCTGTCCAAGGAAACCCAAACCTGCAGATGGTGGGCATGTATCCCATCCACCACCTCCTATGCAGGTGGCCAGTGGGGCGTGCACCCCCCCCAGTACGGGCGGCCAGTGGGGGGCGTGGCCCCTCTTGTGCAGGCGGCCAGTGGGCACCGGCTTCCCCCACTGCCGTCATCCTGGCTCCAAGAATTCTCTCCAGAACAAGTCCAACTTGTGGCAGTGTGGTGGCTTCACTGTACCAGTCTTGAGGAGGACCAGTGCCCAGCATTCATCCTGGGTGAGGGAATCCATTGGTTCTGGCTGTGGAAGCCTCATGGAGCTGCAGCGGCTGTGCAGCGCGGGCTCTGCGGGAGGGGGTTGGGAGCCGCGACACTCACCCATTCCTCCTTGGGAATCCTTGAATTTCTGTTGTTGAGCCTCGATCTTCACTGAGTGCCAGTCATCAACTGTTTAAGTGTTCAATTATCAATAAGCTGAAGTCTGTAGGAGGCCATAATGGCTCTGCTTTAAGTGGTTCGCTGCTCCCGCAGTTCACCACGCTGTCTCTGCCTCCGCTGCTATCTTGGATCTCCCAATTTTCAGAGTCTCTTAGACATCCATTTTGCCTTTTCTTTCTTCTCTGTCTTTGTAATGATCTTTTGTTCTCTTAACGGATGATATCCTAATGTCATTGACAAATCATCGGGTCTTTGATCATTAGTGTTCAATATCTCAAACCTATTCTTGAGATTTTTTCTTTTTTAAAATTCAGAAGGGATAGATTTGAGGTTGTATTTTGATTCTTGGGGACTTGTTTCTTTTCTTCAGTTTCAATTTGAACTTGTGCAATTCTTTGAGTAATTGATGGTCTTTTTCACAGTTAGCACCTTGCCTGGTTAGCCATATATTATTGTTAATATTCTCATAACTCAAAATGATGAGAAATAGCTACAAACATATATTAATAATTGGAATGTGGAATGTACAAAGTATGAATCTTAGAAAATTGGAAGTTGTCAATAATGAAGTGGAATGCATAAAGATCTAATTCTAGGCACTGAGCTGGGATGGACTGGTATTTACAACTTTGTGTTAAAAAATAGACTTGCAATGTGTTCTGCTGAGAATGAAAAATTGACAAAGTATAGTATTGTATTGATAGTGAAAAAAAGCCATTTTAAGATCTATCCTAAAGTACAGTACTGTGAGCGACAGGTTACTATTCACATGCATACAAAGAAGCCCTGTTAATGCAACTAATATTCTAATATACTCACCAACAATTAAAGCCAAAGAGGAAGAATGAGGATTTCTACCAACTTTTAGTTTGAAATTGGCTAAACACACAATCAAGATGCATTAATAATAATAGTTCATGACTAGAATGCAAAAGTTGGAAATTAAGGAGGACTGGTAATCAGAAATTACTTAATTGATGACAGAAATGAGGCTGGGGATGGAATGACTGAATTCTGTACATGTACAATCACTGATTTTTTTTTCATTGAAAATACTTTAAAAGACTGCAAGTGGTGACTATATGCATGAACCTTACCTGATGGGTTCAGTTACTTAAGGACTTGATAAAAAATAATGAAGATTCATTTCACATACTTGGGGCATGTAACTAGGAGAAATTATTTTTTGGAGAAAGACATTATGCTTGGTAAGGTGCAGGGGCAGCAAAAGAAAGGAAAATCCTCAATTAGGTGTATTGACAGAGTGACTGCAGCAATGTGCTTGAGTATATCAGAGACGATGAGGATAGTACAGGATAGGACAGGGTTCAGATCTGTTGTTCATGGGATCACTATGCGTCATACTTGACTTGATGACACCTAACAACAACTTCAAAATTCTTTATCATGTTGATTTGTGTTTCCTGAATATATGAATTTTGTAATGAATAGATAAGAAATTTATTAGTCCAGTATTCTAAATTCCTTATAACTATCAGGTGATATCAGATGACACTGTTGTTGTTGTTATGTACTGTTGAAGTACAACCCTCCCATGACTTTTCAGACAGTTAATTGCATAGGAAGCAATTGCCTATCTTTCTTCCAAGCAACTGGTTTGAACCATGCCCTTTTGGGTTGGTCTGGTTGTTGGTGGTGAAAAGTAATATATAATGTCTGCATGAGGACATGTAATTGCATCTTCATATTATTCCTTTACTTAACTTTTACTCATAGCAACATGAAAGCTCTGGTAGAATAGAGTTGGTGTAACCCATGGCTAGTTGTGTTGCTAAGCCAAAAGTTGCTCATCTTTGGTGATTTGAATCAAGCTCCTAGAAAGAAAGAAGGGCAACCTCCTCCATTGTGATATATTCAACTTCAGAAACTGAGGGAGGGTGGCTTCACATTGGAACCAACTCAATAGCTGCGAGAATGAGAATAGTAACGATGCACCAAATTATAAGGATTATTTAGATTGAACTTGGCCTTCTAGATGATAAAACTTTGTCTCACATACTTTGGGCATGTTACTAAGAGAGAATATTCTTTGGAGAAGGGACATCATATTTGGGAAGGTAGAAGGACAGTAAAGGAGAGGAAGACCCTAGGGGTGTTAGAACCCTTGAAAGCTGGCTTTTCTAGCTGTTGTGTTTGTCTCCAGCTACCTTAACTGCTCACACATGGTCTTGCAAATTATTAACAGCGCTGGAACCAATATAAAGGAAGTGCTTTCCACCCTGTGAGGAAACCAGTGAGAAGGTGGTGGAGAGAGGGGAAAGAGACTGTGGTACTACTATGAAGAGACTGTGGCAAGGTTTAACCAGAGGAACTTGGAGATAAAGGCTGCAGTTAAAGGTTTTGCTTGCTGGATGATTGAAGAAAAAGCTGATTTATTACTGCTCTGGTTGCTGGATTATTGAGGAAACTGGAGGATTCTTGCTTTTGTGTTGTTGAACTAAACCTGGATTTTTACTAATTGAGGAATTGTGTTTTGTTAATCTGGCTTGGGATTGCTGAACTAACCCTGGACTTGCATTGTGAGATAATCTTTGTCTCCCCTACTCTTCAGCCTATTTCCCTAATAAACCCCACAACTGTGAGTAAAGTCTGTAAGTCTTGCAATGACCATCAGACCCAATGATTGGTAAAGGTAGATACAGGAGCATGTTGGGTGACATGTCTGACTATGTAGCTATTTATATAATGCTATAGATATTCTTAATGGGGAAAGTTTCCCTTTATGAAGCAGGTAGAAGTCAGACTTGGCCACCTTCACTTTACTACCACTTCTTTTGCAAACTTTAACCAGGTGAATGGCACAGTGACTGCAGCAATGGGCTTGAGGGTGTCAGAGATTGTGCAGATCTCACAGGATAGGACAGGGTTCAGATCTGTTGTTCATAGGACAGATATGAGTCATAATCAGCTTGATGGCACCTAAAATTACCTAAAAACCGAAGCTACCATACCAATAGCTTAGTAGGGTGCCAAAGTGAACCAAACAGATTAAAATCTTTGCTATTATCCTAAAGAAGGGAAAGTAAGAATTCTTACTTACTTACACTGCAAATAATTAAATTGAGTTAGAAGTTGCTAAGTACTATAGGGGAAAAATAACAGTGATACTAAGTCAAAGAGTGCTAGCAGTTTGCTGCAATTTTAAAGAAAGTAAGCAAAGACTTGATGAGAGGATTAACAATAGGGATATAGGGCAAAGAATATTTCTTTTTAGTCGGGAAAAACAAAAAGGCAGAGTGGCTGGAGCAGAGTTATTGATGAGCTAAGGAGAGCTGCAGAAGATTAAATCAATGAGGTAAGGTGAGGTGTTGTTATTGTTCTTGTTTTGTGCCATTGAATCAAATATGATTCATAGTGACCCTACACAATAGCTTTGAACCCTGCTCTAACTTGAGCTAATCTCACTGTCTCTGGTACACCTATACTCATTCCACCAGTTATTGTGACAATCCATCTCATTCAAGGTCTTCATCTTCTGTGCTGTCCCTCCATCCTTTCAAATATGGTATCCTTCTCCAAAGACTGGTCCCTCCTTGCTACATGCCCAAAGTATGTGAGATGAAGCTTCGATATCCTTGCCTTCAAGGAGTGACTTGGTTTCATCCTCATCCAAGACAGATCTGTTTGTTCTCTTGGCACTCCATAGTATGTTCAATACTCCTCTCCAGCACCATAGCTCAAAAGCATCAATTCTTCTGCCATCCTTGGTCATTGTCCAACTCACTGAAGCATAGCAAGTAATTGTGAAGACCATAGCTTGGATCTGGCACACCTTAGTCTCTATACTGACATCTTTGCTTTTCAGCCCTTTGGAGAGGTCCTCGACAGCAGATTTTCCTAATGCAATTCTTCTTTTGACTTTCTGTTTACTGGTGCCAAGAGTGTTGATTGTGGAACTGAGAAAGCTGAAATTGTTAACAGTCTCAATCTATTCTCCATCTATCATGATGCTGTCAATAGGCCCAGTGGTAAGAATCTCAATTTTCTTGATATTGAGTTTCAAATATATATTGCAAACCATATAGTCCTTGACCCTCTGCAACAAATGCTTCAGACCCTCTTCAAATTCAGCAAGTAAGCTTGGGTTATCTGCATAACACAGGTTGTTGATGAGTCTTCCTCCAATCTTGATGCCACAATCTTCTTCATGAAGTCCAGCCTCTTGAATGATCTGTTACAAAGACAGATTGAAAAACTAAGGAGACAGGACACATCCCTGACACACTCCTTTTCTGAATTTGAACCATGCAGTGTTTCTTTGCTCTGTTCTGACGACTGCCTCCTAGTCCAAGTATAGGTTTCACACAAGCAAAATCAGATGTTCTGGGATTCCCATTCTTCTCAAGATAAACCACAATCTGTTGTGATCCACATAGTTAAATTCATTTGCAATGAAATGCAGATAGACATTCCACTGGTACTCTCTTCTTTCAGCCAAACTCCATCTAACATTGACCCCTGTCAATACCACCATCATTCAAATATATGCACCATCAATCAGAGCCAAGGAATAGGAAATAGACAATTTCTGCCAACTTTTGAAGTTAGAAATTGATCAAATATACCATCAGGATGCACTAATAATAATGGGTGACTGGAATGAAAAAGTTGGAAATGGATAAGGATCAGTAGTCAGAAAACATGGACTTAGTGACAGAAGCAAGGCTGGAGATAAAATGATAGAATTTTATACAGTCAATGATTTATTCATTGCAAATAGCTTTTAAAAGTAACATAAACCGTCACTATATACATGGACCTTACCTGATAGTCTGCACAGGAACCAGATTGACTACATCTGTGGAAAGGTAGGTTAGGAGGGGTGCGAGAAATGGAGATTAAGGTTTATGTTGTTGTTGATTGCCATCCTGTCGAGAACAACCCATAACAACTCTATGAACAAAAGACCTAATGCTTTTCCACAGCTATCGTCATTTCTCCAAGTTCATAGAATTTTCATAGGTATATGGTTTAGGAAGTGGATGCCACTCCTGATTCCAAACCTATTTTACAACTGGTAGCTCCACCAAACACTGTCCACATTAGGAGACCATTTATGGTATTTGATACCTCAATGGCACAAGGTTCAGTATCACAGAAAACTGAGATTACCTCAATACAGAAAGTTGATGAAGAGCGATGTACAAAGTAGAAGAATGTTCTTCCAAATATAACACAAGTCTCACTTAGCCCTAGTTAAATGTTGTCAAGTCAAGCACAACTCAAAACGTCATTGTGTAAAAAAAAATAAACCCCCCCCCCCAAAAAAAAGTCATTGTGAACAAAAGACATGAACTCTGTGCTCTATTTAACATTATTTCTGTATGATTATAGATATAGAGTTTCCAGAGGCAACGGTTTTAGGAAGTAGATGCCATTCCTGTTTCCAAATCTTAATCAATCTGGAAGTTCCTCCAAACACTGTTCATGACAGATAACCATTTTGGTATTTGACACAACCATGACACAGTGTTCAGCATCACAGCTACTCCATGCTATTCAGTACAACAGATAAAATAAATTGCTGTACCATTAAGGGATGTCAATTCTAAAATTAATAAACTTGGCCTGAGAGTGCTACAGAGTTTTAAAGACACACCTTTACCAGTCCTCTGCCCTTGGTTCCTTGTTAGCCAACAGGAGCCTAAGGCCAACTGACACCCACTTGTGGAGGGGGAAAAAATTGATATTGCAAATCAAACACAATCCAAAACTTTCCTCCCGTGCCCCCATCAAGATGTGAGAAACCAGCTTCCAGAGTGGAACCACTGCTCAGGAGCTTCCAAGCCAGGTGTGGACTCAACCTTTCACTACAGAGTGTATGGCTTATGTAATCAATTAAATGATTTAGACTGATTTAGGGATTTGGCTTTGACCCTTGATATGACAGCGTAGCATTTGAAAGTTTTTACATGACTCAGCTTACATTTTGGAAAGTCCATTTGCTTGTTCTTTTGTGGAGAAAAAAAATGGAAATAAATGTGATGCTGATGCAGTAATACTGGTGAGGTAGTAGAGACTGTGATATGTAGTCACACTATGGATTTTCTTTAAAACCGGTATCAAAAGAATTTTCTCAATGATAATAGAAGCACTAGGAGAAAAAAAAATCTCAAAAATATTGAAAAAGCTGGATTTACTTGTCTGATAGAGTAGTGTATGCGTTTATTGTTAAAAATGGTTTTCCTAGCCATCATCTTTGACTTTCACCACACAATTGGATGGGAACAGGAAATAAGGTGTGTATAAAATAACTATTACAGGCTAGATCAGATTTCCCCATTCTACTAAGTCTTAATTGAGCATATTTAGCAGTAATGGTTGTAATCTTACTACTAGCAAGGAAGAGGAAACAGGGAGTGCAGTGCACAATCTTAGGGGCCAGAGATTCCTACACCAGTCAGACCAGGACCTTACATGAAAGCAGCAGCAACTTCAGTGAAGAACCAGAGACCAACAGGAGACAGAGCTGACTTGGGATTGCTGCCCCTAAAACCAGAGACAGGGGCCTTCACCCACGCTTACTAGAGGACTAAGGGGCGAAATAATAATTAGCGGAGCTAATTGAACTTTGTAACACTTGCCTAAACCATGAAGCTGAAGGTCAAAGAGCCTGCCTCTTCAGCACACTTGAGAAGCTGTCCTGACTAAATAATTGTATCCTATGGTTTACCTTAACTGAAGCATGTTAACTTCTTTCATAAACTTCACGACCTTGAGTATGGTTCCATGAGATTTATGTGGACCTTGCAACAGATTGTTTAACCCAATAGTATGATTGGTATTGTAATAAGTAGAAATAGGTGTGGAAATGTGGAAGCCATATGTGGCCTTAATAATTTTGTAGAGTAGATGTTGTGAATGGGGACAATTTTCCCTGAGGAGTTAATAGGTCAGAAATAGCTGTCTTTATGCCATCCTCATTCCTTGTACAAATATAAATTGATAGAAAGCCCCCAAACAAAATTTCCTGTCTTGGCTTAACTTTTAGCCAAAAAATATACAGAATTTTAAGATGATCAATAACACCAGAGAGGCACTCACTTTTTAGAATAATAAATGACATAGGGTCAAAAAAGTAGTTGTTATGTGTGTCATTGAGTCACTTGCGACTCATAATGACCCTATGTACAAGAGCCCTAGACCCTGCTCTATTCTGTGCCAACCTCACTGTCTCTGACACACCTACTCCTATTACTCCAATCACTGACTCAATCCATTTCATTGAGGGTATTCCTCTCTTGAGCAGTTCCTCCACTCTCCCAAACATGATGTCCCTTTCTAAGGAATGGTCCCTCCTTGCAATATGCCTAAAGTATGTAAGATGAAGCTTCAGAATCCTTGCATTCAAGGGGCAGCCTGGTTTCACCCTCTCTAGAAAAAATTTGTCTGTTCTCCTAGCACTGTTCTCCAGAACCACAGCTCAAAGGCATCAATTCTCTTTCTATCATCCCTAGTCACTGATCAGCTCTCTGGTGCATAGCACACAATTGCAAATGCAAAGACTATGGCCTGAATCAGGTGCACCTTAATATCCAGCCTGACATTGTTGCTCTTCAGTACTCTGGAGAGGTTTCTGACAGCTGACTTTCCCAATGCGATTTGTGTCTTGATTTCCTGGCTGCTGGTACCAAGAGTGTTGACTGTGGAGCCAAGCAAACTAAACTGTTAACAATCTCAATCTCTTCACCATCCATACTGTTGTTGCCACTCAGCCCAGTGGTAAGAATCTTTGTTTTCTTGATGCTGAGTTTCAATCCAAAGAGTAGTATTTGTCCAAAATTCTCTAACAACAGGAAATGAAGGGGAGGATAAAAGATTAGTGAGAATAAAAATTACAGGGAAAAAGTAGGGGAAATTGAGGTTATATTGTGGACACTGTAATTAATTTTATAAAATAATATGTATGTAAATAAGTGCATGAATAATCAATTTGCTTTATAAACTTTAGCTCAAATCCAGGTAAAAAAATAAAGATGAAATAAAAAAAATTATTCTAAGTTTTCCAATTTATACAGCCTGAAGATGTTATTGCCACTGAGTTGGGGAGGACTATGGCTGGAGTTGTTGTTAGGTGCCATCAAGTCAACTGTGATTAATAACAATTCTGTGAACAAAATATCTGAACTTTGCTCTAGCCTGCAACATCCATATGATCTCTGATATGCTCAAACTCATTGTTATATTCACTGTGTCCATGCATCTTGTTGAGGGTCTTCCTCTCTTTCTCTGTCACTCCATTTTCCTAATATGATGTCTTTTTCTAAGAACTGGTCCCTCCTAATAACATGTCCAAAGCATGTGGGATGAATGTCATCATCCTTACTTCTAAGGAGCATCCTTGTTGCACACTTTCCAAGACATATTTGTTTATTCCTTTTGCAGGCTATGGGGTGTTCAATACATTTTTCCAACACCACAACCTCAAGGCATCAATTTTTCTACAGTCACCTTTAGTCATTGTCCAACTTTGAGTTCAATAGAAAGAAATTTAAAAGACTATGGGTAGGATCTGGTACACTTTAGTCTTTAAACTGACATTTTGCTCGTTAGAACTGTGGCAAGCTCCTGTCAGCTGATTTCCTGCCCTCCCAATGTAACATGTCTTTTGATTCTTGAGTGCTGCCGCCATGGGTGTTGATAGTAGAGTCAAGTAAAAGGAAATGGTTGGCAATTACAATTTTTCCTTCATCTATTATGATGTTGCCTATTTGTCCAGTGGTGAGGATTTTTGTTTTCTGGAGCAGTCTTAGAGAATCAGGTCATCATGACAAAAATTATCATAAACGGAATTTCATATAACTATCCAGAATAATATTTTTTGCATACATTTTTCATACTCCCACCAGCTGCTCCATGGAAGAGAGATAGCCCATCACCTTGCACGTGACTTACTCCTCTGAAAACTTAGTGGGTCTGGCACAACTTGATGATACACAACAACAACAACAACAATTTTTAATAAATTAATACATAACTTTGGAGGTGAATTTCATAATAGTAACATTAAAATACACACAGTCTTTCATTTAATAATAACATATTTCAGAATTTACTTCATAGCACTTTTCATGAGTGTACAAAATTATAGATACAGATATGTTTATTGTAGTGAGTTCCTTGAAATAGCAAAAAAATAGGAAGTGGAAGGTAGAATGTTGAAAGACCCCGGAAGTATCAAAAGAAGATGGAAGGAGTACACAGAGTCACTGTACCAAAAAGAATTAGCTGACACAGAAGAATTTCATGAAACAACATATGTTCAAGAGCCAATGGTGATGAAAGAGGAAGTTGATGCTACTCTGAAGGAACTAGCCAAAAAAAAAGGCCCCAGTAATGGAATATCAATTGATGTATTTCAGCTTACAGATATTTCCCTGGATGCACTCACCAGGTTATGCCAAGAAATCTGGAGGACTACTACCTGGCCAACTGACTGGAAAAGGCCCATATTTATTCCCACTCCACAAAAGGTGACCCAACAGACTGTGGAAATTACTGAACAAGATCACTAACATCACATGGAAGCAAGATCCTGCTGAAGATTATCCAGAAACCCCTGGAACAGAATATCAGCAAAGACCTGCTAGATGTGGCAGGAGAGACCGTGGCACGAGGCATAACAGCCAGTGTTAGATGGATGTTGGCTAAAAGCAGGGAGCACCAGAGGAATTTTTATCTTTGTCTCATTGACTATGCACAGGCATTTGACTGTGTGGATCACAACAAATTGTGTTTAACCTTGAGAAGAAGAGGATCCCACAACCCTTAACTGTGCTTTTGCGAAACCTATATTTGGAACAGGAAGCAGTCCTCAGAACAGAGCAAGCAAGCACTGCATGGTTCAAAATCAGGAAGGAAGTACATTAGGGACACATCTTGTCTCCATACCTTTCAATCTGTATGCAGAACAGAGCATTAGGGAGGAAGAGTGTGGCATCAGGATTGGAGGAAGATTCATCAACAACTCAAGTTATGTGAATGATGTAACCTTGCTTGCTGAAAATGAAGAGGACATGAGATGTTTGCTGCAGAAAGTTAAGGACTGTGGTCTTCAATATGGATTGAAGCTCAACATCAAGAAGACAAAGATTCTCACCACTGTGCCAATTAGCAGCTTAGTGATGGATGGAGAAGAGATTGAGATTGTTGATGACTTCAGGTTGCTTGGTTTCACAATCAACACTCACCAGAGCTCCCCTCTCTTGGCACCAGTAGTCAGGAAATAAAAGATGAATTGGATTGGGAAAGTCTAATGTCAGGGACCTCTTTAGAGTACTGAAGAGCAATGATGTTAGTCCAGAGACTATGAAAATCTCCTTTCATGCCATTTACACAGAAACCCAATAGAGAGTAAGCTGTGAGTCAGTTATGACCCCCTAGCAAAGAATTTGAGTTTGGCTTTAAAGGAAATATTTCACTTTCTTCTGACAATTAGAAGACGTTCCTGTGTCTTCAACCTTTGTCTCTGGGCTCTTTGATGATCCTGTGGTATGTATCTTACTCTATATTTGTGCTTGTTTATTCACATAATGTACCTGAAAGTTGTACAATAAATACAGATGACAAAAGAAGAATCTATGCATTTGAATTGTGGCATTGGAGAATCGTACTGAACATCCCATGAACTGCCAAAGGAACAAAAAATGTCTGTCTTGAAGAAGTGCTTCTTAGAGGCAAGTGTGATGAAACTGTCCTATGTACTTTGGATATGTTGTCCGAAGAAACCAGTTCTTGGGAAAAGATATCATGCTGGGAAAGATGGAGTATCAGAGAAAGAGAGGAAGAGCCTTGAAGAGAGAGATTGACACAGTGACTGTAACAATGAGCTCAAGCATATCAGAGATGGTGAAGATGATACAAGATATGGCAAGATTCAGATCCATTGATTGTAAAGTCAATATGAGTCACAATTAACTTGATGACATCTAATAACAGCAACAACTGACTTAATCTATTGCCTCATATCCAGATGAGACTGATTTAAGACGTCTCATCACTATGACATCAGTCTCGAAACTAGGGAGCACCTGATTCAGGCCATGGTGTTCCCAATTAGTTGCTATGTAACAGAGAGCTGGATAATGACTGAGTATGGCAGAAGAATAAATGTGTTTGAATTGTGGTGCTGGAGAAGATGATTAAACATACTGTGGACTTCCAAGAGAATAAACATATCTTCCTGGAGAGGATGAAACCAAGCTACTCGTTGGAGGCAAGGATTCTGAAGCTTCATCTCATGTATTTTGGGCATGTTGCCAGGAGGGACCAGTCTTTGGAGAAGAACATCAAGCTTGGAAATGAGGAAGAACAGCACAGGAGAGGAAGACCCTAGATAACATGGATTTACTTAATGACTAGGTTAATCGGGTTAAGTCTGTCACAGATGATGAGATGGGCTCAGGATAGGGCAGGTTTCAGAGCTATTGTACTTAGGGTCACTATGATTCTCAGGTGACTTGATGGCACATAGCAACAACAACATCAATGTAACAAAAAAAAATCTCATTAATACAACAAAAAGACCACCTCATTTCTAAATGGAAATATAAACACAAGTGTATTACTGTTATTAGGCATTACTGAATCAGATCAGGCACAACACTCACTGTCTAGTCCTGTACCATCCTCACAATCCAGTTCTTTGTAAAAGCCACTGTGCCAATCCATTTCACTGAGATTTTCCCTCTTTTCACTAAAGACTTACCAATGAAGCTTAAATACTATACCCTCAAGTGAATTACAACTCAATATAAAGAAAACAAAAATCCTCACAATTGAACCAATAAAGAGCATCATGATAAATGGGGGGAAACTCTGAAGTTGTCAAGGATTAATTTTCTTTAGAACTACAATTTTTGCCCATGAAAGCAATAGTCAAGAAAACAAAAGCTACATTTCATTGGGAAAATTGGTGTTGTTGTTGCTATGTGCCATCAAGTCGCTTTCGACTTATAGCGACCCTATGTACAACAGCCCTAAACTCTGCTCTGTCCTGTTCTCTGACACACCCATCCTGATTATCTCAGTCATTGAATCAATCCACTTCATAGGGGGCTGTCCCCTCCTGCGCTGTCCCTCCACCCTCCCAAGCATGATGTCCCTCTCCAAGGACCGGTCCCTCCTTACAATATGTCCAAAATGTGTTAGATGAAGCCTCAGAACCCTT
>NW_006399793.1:2802957-3074010 GCF_000299155.1 Elephantulus edwardii
CTTTGTCATCCCGTGCTGCCTTTTGGAATCTTCTATTCAACCCTTTTAGTATCTTGAATTCTTCCTTGTGCTTTGGCTTCTCTGCGCTCCAGTGCAATTTTCAGAGTCTCTTCTGACATCCATTTTGGTCTTCTCTTCCTCTACCACATTGGGAAAATAGGCTTCAAAAAACCTTTTTAAAATGTTGAAGAGCAAGAATGCCACTTTAAGACTAAGGTATGCTTGACCCAAGCCATGATATTTTCATTTGCTTCATAAGCACGTGACTGTTTCGACAATGAGTAATGAAGACTGAAGAAGAATTGGTGCTCTTGTATGTTGGTGTTGGAGAAGAATATGGAATAATCTGTGAACTGCCAAGAAAACTAACAAATATATCTTGGAAGAAATACAACCAGATTGTTCCCTAAAAGCAAAGGTGGTGAGACTTTGTTTCACATACGTTGTATATATTATCAGGAGGATCAAGTCTCGAGAGAAGCACATCATATTTGGTAAAATAGAGAACCATCACAAAAGAGGAAGATCCTCAACAAAACGTATTGATACAGTGATGGTAACAATAAGTTTAAAACCAGCAAAGATCAGAAAAGAACAGACTGTATATTGTCTGTTACACATAAGGTCAGTATGAGTCAGAGCCAATTCAATATATAACACTTTCTTTATCACGCATGATGCCCTTGTTCAGGATCTGGCCCTTCCTGCTAACATGCCTAAAGGATTTCGAGGAACACTTGCCACCCTTGCGTTTAAGGAGCATTTTAACTATACTTCTTCTAAGGTAGATTTACTTGAGTTGAAATTGATTCATAGCTGACTTTTCAGAGGTTTTACAGAGGCTATAAAAAACACTGGGGGAAATTGTCCATTTTTCTCCTGTATAGAAGCTGATGGATTCAAACCTTCTGCCTTTGGTTTGCCAGCCCAACTTCCTGTCCATTACACACCCCACCAGAGATCCTGATTCTTCTGGGATTCCATGATAGTTCAAAGATGTTATTTCTTCTCTGATCTTCTTTAGCAATTGTCTAGCTTACACTTGCATATAATGTAATTGAAGATACTATAACTTGGATTAGATAGATGCACCTGTATTTGTTGATGTTTCTCACCAGAAAGAACAAGTTTCTATCTACAGTTGTTTTATGTTCTCAAACCACTCACACCCATCTCTGGTAACTATCAACTGAGTTTTGTGTATATAGAAATGTATTCTTGTGTAAAAGTCAGCACTTCTTATAGTCTGACCACTTTTTTAAAAGTTATTTCTTTATTGTTGTTACATACTGTTGATTTGGAATCAACCTATAGCTTACTCTTCAGTGGGTTTTCAAAGGCAGGAAATCACACAGGAGGAGAGTGCCCATCCTGCGTTACACTGGTGGATTTGAACCACAAGGTTTTGGGTTATCAGAAGAGCTTCTTACCATTAGATCACCAGAGCTCCTGTTTTAGAAAACTGAGATAATATAGTAATATTTGTCCTTTTTCAATCAGCTTATCCCAATTGGCACACGGTCAGTAGAGTCATCTATGTTGTATTTTGAGAATTCATAATTTTTCATAGCTTTGTTGTGTCATGTTATACTTATGTACTATATTATGTTTATTCATTCATCAACTGATGGACATTTAGGTTGTTTCCACTTTTTGTTATTGTAATTAGTGTTATAAAGAACATAGCTAGCTATGCATACATACTATTTGTCGGTTTTTTTCTATTATATTTTTAGAGTATATATTGACAAACTGAATAGAGCTGATGAATCTTAAGATAGTCTTATGTCTACTTTTTTAAACAGTGAAGTTGCTTGTTCCTGTTAGTATTAAAAATACAGTCTTGTTAATCAAGAATATAGTATGCATTGGTTTGGGAACCAACACTGGTTTGAGAACCCAGCAAAATAGCATGTTCTTTCACGTATTTAATAGGATTTGACATTTACATTTTCATTCTGTGGCACTTGTAAAGACTCCGTACCAAAAGACTGAACTTGAGGAAAGATTTTTGTGTATCGATCATTATGCATTTTATTGCATTTATATGTAAATTGTGCTTTTAAACACTTCAGTATTCTTAATGTTTATAAGTTATTAGATCTAATATGTAATATCTAATGTAGATGCATATATATCCACATTTGTGTATTTGTGTTTAAAATATTTATATTTTACCTATAAAAAAATGAAGTGTATGTTGCTTTTCATAGTGATTGTACCATTTTATAGTCCCACCAGCAGCATTAATCTCTCCACCTCTTTACAAACCTTTGTTATAGTTTCCTTTTTCTTTTAACTAATCAGTATTATTCTAGCAAGAATGCGATGATATCTAATTGTAGCTTTTATGTACATCTCTCTAAAGGCTAATTAAGGAGCTCTTGTAGTGTAATGATTTCTATGTTGAGATGTCAACCAAAGGCTAGCAGGTAGAATCCTCTAGGTGCCCCAGAAGAGGAAGATGAACAGTTAGCCCTCCTAAAGATTTACTGCCTCAGAAACTCGGTAGTGGGCTGCTATCATTCTGAATCCACTGTACAGCAGTGGGAATGGTCAATTACTGGGAATACCTTTTTAACTGCGTTTATCAGCAGCTTGAATATTCTTTTAAATAAAGTATACATTCATGTTCTTTGCCCATTTTCATTTGTGTTATTGTTGGGTTTTTTGTTACTAAATTTTGGATGTTTACTATATATTCTAAAGATTAGAGCATGTCAGAATTTGTGAGATGCCGCTAAATCTGTCTTTAGGGGGTTGTGAATTGATAACACTAAATAGCTAATCTCAAAAAAAGAAGTGTGACCTCAAATCAACATTCTCAGCTCTCCGTTGGGGAAGCTAGAAAAGGAGAAGCAAGTAAAGACAAATAAAGCAGTTGGAAAGAAACAACACAGATCAAACCAGAAATCAATGAAGTGGAAAACTTAGGAAAAAAAAATCAGTGAGAAAAATCTGCATTACATTGGTAACATCTTCTTTGGAAACTGTTATCTAGTTTGTGCTTAGTCCAAGATGGTTCATGTGTCCGATGTGATGGGTTATTATGTTGTTAGTAAGTGCCACTGATTGAGTATGATTCATAGTGGTCTTATGAACAGCTGACATTCACCCTATAATATCTTGTGCCATCTTTATCATCCTCGACTGTAAAAAGTACAAATAACCACATGGACTTTACAAAATATCTTTTTACTTATAGAGTTTATTAGAGAAACGGTTTAGGGGTGGGGGAAGGAAAAGGAGGTCACACAGTGAAAGTCTAAGTTTAATAAATACCAGCTTCAAGCCAGATTAGTTCCAGACACAATTCCTCTATTAGTTCAGACAGTTCTCAGTCAAGAGCAAGATACAGTCCCTCAATTAATCCTGGCAGCTTCTCAGCCAACAGCAAGGTACTTCTGGAATAGAGACCTCTTGGCCTCCAAGAGTGTAGGATGCTTTTTCTGCTTCCTCTCTCCTGGTATTGAGGTTCTGTCACTGAATTTACTTAATTTAGTGATGAGACTAGTCAATCCTTTTGTGACTAGGCTGACATGCTCTGTGAAAAGAAATGGCTTACATAGCTGTTGCTGATGTAGTCAGGTCACCTGCTCACTGGTCAACTACATCAATTAAGAAGTTTCTCCCAGAGAATGAGAGCAAGGCCAAAAAACTGTCTAGAGAAGGCAAATTTGGAACCAATGGACCTCTTACTCTACACTGAGTTTTTCTCTCTTTTGCTGATGCTCTGCCTTTCCAAGCATGATGTCCATCTCCTAACAGACTGCTGAAAGTATAGGACATGAAGTTTTGCCATCCTTTGCCTCCAAGGAGCAAGGATGGTTGCAATGGTTGCACTTTCTCCGAGACATGCTTGTTCTTTTGGCAGTTTATGGAATATTCAGCACTCTTCTCCAGCACCACAGCTTGAAGGTATTGATTCTTCTCCTGTCATCCTTATTCATTGTCTGGCTCTCAGATGCATAGCTGCTATTTTGGTGTGTGCTGTTGAGTTGGAACTAACTTAAAGCTGAACCTCCAGCAAGTTTTGCAGAGGCAACAAACTGCATAGAAGGAGATTGCTCATTGTTCAACCTTTTCCTGGAGAGCAGCTGGTGGCTTTAAACAGCGTACCTTTAAGATTGAAGTGCAGCTTATTACCACTAGGCCATCAGAAATACTGTAGCTTGGAGCAGACACACCATAGTCTTTAAACTGACATCATTGTTCTTTAGGACTTTGGATAGATCCCTGACAGCACATTTTCCCAATGTTATTCATCTCCAGATCTCTGAATGCTGACATCAAGGGTGTTGATTGTGAATCCCAACAAGATGAAATCACTGACAATTTAATTTTTTTCTCTATATATTATGATGTGATCTATTAACCCAGAGGTGAGAATTTTGGTTTTATTGAAGTTGAGTTGTAATCCATAATGAAGGCTACTTACTTTCAGCAATCAAACACAGGTGGTTGATGAGTTTTTCTCCAATCCACATTCTTCTTCATAAAGTCCAGCTTCTCTAATGATTTGCACAGCATATGGACTAAACAAGTATGGAGAAAGGATACAGCCCTGATGCACACCTTTTCCAATTTTATGCTATGTAGAGTTCCCTTGCTTTGGTCAGACAACAGCTTCTTGGTCAAGGAAGAAGGTTGATTTGGGGGCTTTTGTTGTTGTTATTTTATTTCCCCCTTGTCCCCTCACTAGTTTATTTACAAAATTCAAATTCAAATTCAAACAAATTCTTCCAATTTTGCTCTCCCCCCCCCACTAATTCCCCCTCTCCTCCTGCACATCCACATCCCTCTGCTTCCATCCTCTTCGCTGTCTCTTTGATCCTTATACTCATTCTGCAATAATGGTTTTATACAATATTTATCCTTGTGGGACTTAGTTAGTTCACTCAGCATAATACTCTTCGGTCCCTCCCAAATCAGGTAATAATTTACAATATCATTGCTCCTGTGTGCTGTGCAGTATTCCATTGTGTGAATGTACCATAATTTCTCAATCCATTTGTTTGTGGTTGGACATCTGGGCTGTTTCCTTGTTCTTGCGATGGTGAGTAACACTGCTATGAACATTGGTGTACAAGTCTCCATTTGTGCCTCAATTCTCATTTTCTCAGGTTATATTCCAAGTAGGGAAATAGCTGGTTCATATGGAATTTCTATGTTCAGCTTTTTGAGGAAGTACCAAACTGCCTTCCAGAATGGTTGTACCATTTTATAATCCTACCAATAATGTATAAGAGTTCCTTTCTTGTCACATCCTCTCCAACTTTTATTACTTACTGTCCTGTTAAACTTTGCCACTGTTACTGGAATGAGATGGTACTTCATTGTGGTTTTGATTTGCAACTCTCTTATTGCCAGTGATTTGGAGCATTTCTTCATTTGTCTGTTTCCTATTTGGATGTCTTTCTCTGTGAAAATTCTTTCCATGTCTTTTGCCCATTTGTAATTGGGTTATCAGTCTTTCCCTTGTGGAGGCCCAGGAAAATTTTGTAGACTTTTGTAGTGAGACTCTTGTCTGAGACAAAATTGCCAAATATTTCTTCCCAGTAGGTAGGTTTTCTTTTCACCCTGTTATAAAAAGTTTTTCATGCACACATGGATTTAATGTTTAGAAGGTCTCATTCATCAATTTTATCTTCTTCAGATGGTGCATTTATGGCTGTATTTGGCAGTCTCTTTATACCTTGGACTAACATGTCTAAGCTTGATCTCAGTTTGTCTCTTATGAACTTTATGGTTCTGGGCTTTGCTCCCAGGTCTCTCTTATTGACCTTGAGTTGATTTTTGTGTATAGTGTGAGATGTGTCTCAGTTTTCTGCAGGTGGAAGTCGAGCTTTGTTAGCATCATTTGTTAAAGAGGTTGTTATTTCCCCATTTGATAACTTTGAGTTCCTTGTTGAATATCAGTTGACCATGGTTAGCTAGGTCATTGGTTATTTCTGGGTTCTCAATTCTGTTGCATTGGTCTATGTGCCTGTCATTGTACCAGTACCATGTTGCTTTGGTTACTACTGCTGTGTAGTAGATTTTGAGATCAGGGAGAGCTATGCCTCCCACCTCATTTTTGTTTCTCAAGTGAAAAACTCATTGTCATTGAGTTGAAACCTCCTTGTAGGTTGACCTTCCAGTGAATTTTCCAGGCTGCAGACTGCCCAGGGACAAGATTTCCCATCTTTCTCTCTCAGAGTTGCTGGTGGATTTGGACTGGCAGAGAGGTGTGGCTGTTGGGTTAGCAGTGCAAGTCCCAACAGACTATGCCATCAGAGTTCCTTGTTTTGCTTATCCAGGCCCTTAATTCTGACATCATTTGTTTCAGCGTTGGGGACATTTTGATTTAGCCAATACAACTACATGTTTTAACTGGGATCATGGTATTTACTGCCGCGTTACCATGATAATCCTTCCTCCATCCTGTTATAATGTACCATCAAGTTGCCCACGACTCATAGTGATCCTATATGTACAACAGCTCTGAAGTCTACCCTATTCTGAGCTACTCTCACTGACTCTGACGCACCTAATCCCACTGTGCCAGTTACTGTGTCGGTCAATCTCATCCAGGGTGTTTCTCTCTTGTGCTGTCTGTCCCTCTTGTCCATGTGCCCAAATTATGTGAGATAGAGCTCTATAATCCTTGCCTTCAAGAAGAAACTTGGTTTCACCCTCACCAAGACAGATCTATTTGTTCTTCTGGTGGCCCCATGATATGTTCAATACTCTTCTCTAAGTACCACAACTCAAAGGCATCAATTATTCTTCTGTCATCTTTAGTCATTGTTCAACTCTCTGATGCATAGCAAGTAATTTCGAAGACCATGGCCTGCATCAGGAGCACCTTAATCTCTAAAGTGACATCATTGCTTTTTAGCACTTCCGAGAGGTCCCTAACAACAGATTTCTCTAATGTAATTAATCTTTTGACTTCCTGACGGCTGGTGTCAAGAGTGTTGATTGTGGAGCTGAGCAAGCTGAAATTGTTAACAACCTCAATCTCTCTTCTCCATCCATCATTGTGCTGTTAATTGGCCCAGTGGTGGCTAATAAACTTCTTCAAACCTTAGAATAGGCTGTGCCACAAGATTCGTTATCCTCAATGTCAGATGGATCTTGGCTGAAAGCAGAGAGAACCAGAGGAATATCTCTCTGTGTTTCATTGACCATGCAAAGGCCTGTGTAGATCACATGTTGTGGCTAACCTTGGGAAGAATGGGAATCTCAGAACACCTGATTGTACTCATGCAAAATCTATACTTGGACCAGGAGGCAGTAGTCAGAATAGAGCAAGGAAACACTGCAAAATTAGGAAGAGAGTGCATCAGAGATGCATCCTGTCTCCAAACATTTTCTATTTGTGTGCGCAACAGATCATTCAGGAAGTTAGACTTTATGTAGAGGACCCTGGCATCAGGATTGGAGGAAGATTTATCAACAACCTTTGTATTGCAGATGATACAACCTTGCTTGCTGAAAATGAGGAGGACCTGAAGCATTTGATGCAGAAGGCCAAGAACTGTAGTCTTCAATATGGAAGAACATTAACAATAACCAAAACATCATTTTGTGACTTTTCCCAGCATGCTTTATTGCTACACCTCATTTTGACAATGAGGGAACCCACACAGCCACCATACCTCCTGCCTTCACCATCTACCACTTGGATAAAAGTACTAACTACTGAATTCTGGAGAATGAAAATTTTGAGGGTTTTGTTCTTAAAAACCGTGCTTCTCCCATCATTTTATATCCCTTGCTAAAATGCACAGGTTAAAAATTAGTTTATCAGAGACGCTGGCAGAAGATTACTTATGGCACAGTAAGCAGTATGAGTATAAGCATATTTGCATTGGTTCCCCTTGCCAATCATCCAATGGAGATAGTAGTTTGGACTGGTTGATATGACTCAGATAGATTAAATGCACACAGTAAGTTTGACATTAGCCCAGAAACCCTAAGTTTGGGATTCCAATACTTTTGTAGAAAGTAATAAACTAAGACACTCTTTGTCTTTGAAGGGAAAAAAAATCAATACATTTATCACCCCTGAGAAATGATCTGGATAGAGAATGATCTAGTTTTGAATTTCTATCAATTCCAAGGAGATGTATGTTAGTAAGAGACAGACCTATGGAGCTCACAAGTTACTTTTTACAATTTTCCTGAAAATACTTTAAACTGACTGTTAAACAATGCATAATTAACTTAAAATTAGAAATGCTTTAATGTTTAGTTCATTACTTTTAGGGCTGGCTTCTGGGTCAAGAGAATGCTTTTTCACACAATATTTTATTCTTTTTAGGTGAAAGTTTACACAGCGAATTAGATTCACCTTCAATAACTTTTCTAAAACTTATTTAAAAACTTATTCAAAGTAATTGGCAAAAATGTTTATGATGTGTTAGCATTCTCTTTATTACTATTTCTTCTATTTCCATTGTTTCAACTTTCCATTCTTTCTCATGCTTGCTTTTGGGTAGATGTTGACTATTAGGTCTTCTGTTTAAGAAAGTACTTGACTGACAGGGCATCATGTTCGTTTTATCAGCGTATTATGTGGTTGAAAGGTGGCTTACAATAATAGCTTCAAATACACGTTCAAAAGTTATTTTTGGGTAATAGTCTTGAGGGTTCTTCTAGTCTTTATTGATCTTGTAAGTCTCAACTTCTTTAGGAATTAAAAGTTCTTTATTTTTCTTCCATTCTCTCAGGGTTTTTCTATTATGCTCCTGATTAGAATGGTCAGTAGTGGTAGTTAGATACCATTTAGTTTTCTTTGTCTCCGGTTAAAGAAAGTTATGGTTTATGTGCACTATTGTTGCTATTAGGGCCTGTTGAGTATGACTCATATCAACCCTATGAACAACAGATCTGAATCCTGTGATATCCTGTACTATCCTTATAATCTCTGATATACTTGAGTCCACTGCCACAGTCACTGTGTCAGTCCATCTTGTTGAGGGTCATCCTCTCTTTCATTGACCCTCAATCTTTCCAAGCATGATGTCCTTCTCCAAGGAATAGGCCTTCCTGACAACATGTGTAAGTATGCAAGATGAAGCTACACTATTCTTGCCTCTAAGAAGCAATCTGGCTGCACTTTGTCCAAGACATATTTGTTTGATTTTTTTTTTTACTGTCCTTGGAATATTCAGCACTCTTTTACAAGTCAAAGGCATCAATTCTTTTTCCAGTCTGTCATTGTTTTTGTTCAGACATTCCTCTAGGTCGTATAGCCCTGGTGTACAAGTTGCCGTCCTGCGGTCACTTGTGGTTGCTGTGAGGCTGAACACTGTGACACGGATGTGTCAAGTGCGTTAAAGGTTGACTACCCAGTGCAGACTGAGAGTGGGGTGGAGCTCCCCAATTAAACAAGCGTGGAAGGAGGAGTGGCGTCCACTTCCATAATAGCTTGCCTCCGGAAACCCTATGAACCTGGAGAGAGGATGAAAGGCACCCAAGTGTCGAGGACTCTCCTTCATAGGGTCGCTATGAGTCGCCTGCGACTCGACGGCACTTAACAACAACAACAACAACAACAAGATAAATAACAGGTAAAAATAACAACAACAACAGGCCATAACTTGAGTCAGGTGCATGCTTCTGCTGTCATTCCATCATTGATCTTTAACCTGACGTTGTTGCTCTTTGGGACTTTGAAGAGATCCCTAATAGCAGGCTTGCCCAATGTTGTATGTCTCCTGATCTCCTGATAGGCTAAAAGACGAAGATAAGAAAAAGCCAAGATGGGAAATGTTTTGATCTCATAGAGTATATATCTATGCGGGGAAAAAAAATTCAAGGATTTTCCCCCCTCACTGTTTTATTGTATGAATTTGGTTTTATGTTAATATATTATAGATACATTATAGATGTATGCACATGTAGATAAATATGTTAATATAAATCAGGATTAAGTGTACTGTATTTTATTAAATACACAAGACAAAAACAACCAATAAAACATTAAGAAAAATAGTTTTTATTTTATTTGGAATATTTCCCCTCAACAAGCTTGGAAGCAGGGGTGGATCCACTTGTGAAACAGCTTGACTCCAGACACCCTATGAACTTGGAGAAACAATGAAAGTTATACAAGTGTTCAGGTCTTTTGTTCATAGGGTCTCTCTGAGTTACCTATGACTCGTGGCACTTAATAACAACGACAACTATTACTAGAAGAATACAAAGCCTCCCATCCTGAAGTTAAGCATTACTTATGTTGATCACTTGTTCTTTTTTTTGAAAAAATTTATTTTAATGAAAGTTTACAGAGACTTTGGATTTCCATTCATTCATTGTTGCACTTTTCTCTTTGCCCACCCCTCCTCACAATTTGCTTTTCTTTTTGAAAAGTAAAAGAAAAAAATTCTTTCATTGTTATTCAATCCCTTGCCTCTCCACCACCCGCAACATCCACTCCATTATGCTATTTTCATTCTGGACTCCTGTCATAACAATAATATCTAATTATATATCCCTTTTAAACAGTTCTCTCCCTTATCTGTTTCAATACAGTATACATTATTTACCCCATCTTTTTCAGTCTTCCCCCAATGCCTATGCCAGCCCTCTTTTATAACAGGGGCTTTATGCTGTATTTGTCTTTTTCGTGACTGGGATATTTCACTCAGCATAATGTCTTCCAGGGTTACCCATTTGTGTAATATTTCATGAGCTCTTTGTTTTTCAGTGGCACATAGTATTCCATTTTATACCAGATCTTCTCTATCCCTGATTATTTGTTCTTATATGTTCTTTTCTTTGAAATTCATGACATCAAGAACTTCTGTTGGTGGCTTCAGAGTACTCAAGCAGATAGATCTCACACTTAACTTCACTAAGTGCACCTCACAATGCGCCTGGGCCTTATAGTTCTATTTGCATTGTTCATCAAGGGGTGAGTGATCAATTTTATAGGGAAGTGGCTTAATATCATTGACTGCACTGCCTATAATTTCTAGATCTACATATCATATGCTTCAGAAAGTTTCTCTGGAGGAAGAGGTAAATAAAATGGTGGTGGTGGGGACAGTCTGGAGACAGATGATAAGCATTCTAGCTTTCTTTTTAAAAAAAATTTTAAATTGATTTTTGTGTGTACCATCAAATCAGATCTGACCAGTAGAGGGGGAGATTGTCCCTCCTTCTCCAGCAGAGCACCGAGTGGAACTGCTCACCTCTGGGATTGCAGTGCAGCTTCTTCCACATTTTGGCTTTCTTATGCTTTTGTCTTTTGAGGTTTAACATTATGCTTATAAAAATTTGGGAAGAATATGGAATAAGAAACACAAGGGGAAACTATTTAAGCCATTTAATAGCACAGATAAAAGAATTCCTTCATCCTTGAGGTAGCCAATTTATTTGATGTGTGTTGCTACATTACATAATCAGTCTCTATGTAATCACATCAATTCACCTTTACTAATTTTAGCATTTGGGACCATTTGATTGGGAGTGAATGACCGTTTATATTCCCTTAAGTATAGCAAATGAATACCACAACACACATTGCAGCAGGGCACACTTAAAGTATCTAAGAGAACTAGTACTTTTTGCACAGCTTATTTTATTTGAATGAGGCTCAGTAGAAGAAAGAAAACTATCTGTATTGAAGAAGGAGCTATAACACTACAACAGAAAACTTTAGAGTGTTAGTCCTTAATCACTATTTCTTGTAGAATATGCATAATTTGGGTTTCTCTTTTTGTAAACTTTTTATTAAGGGCAAATTTATATAAAATTAAAATATAAATCTTGGACATTTTGATGGATTTTGATAATATATGCATAACAATGATTCAGTCTAGATATAGATTATTTTCATTACTTCAGATAACCCTTTGTAGTCCTTTCCACCCAATTTCTACCCTGTAATGGCAGCCACTGTTCTAATTTCTCTCACCATTGATGAGATCTGTCTGTGTTTAAACTGCACATAAATGGAATTACACAGTATGTTCTCTTTTGTGTTCAGCTTCTTTCACTCAACATAATCCTCACATGCACTTTTAGGGAGTGATTCTCTGATAATTGTTATTACAATTAGCACTCAAATTGGTTATGTTCTGGCTTACTTAATAATTAGTTGTATTTAATGTTTCAAATGCAGATGTTCAATGTAGCATGTTCCCTATTTTCTGATTTTATATTTCCTATAATTTTCAGTTCTATTTTCAGCTTTTTAAAAGTGCATTATAACGAGCAAGAAGAAAGCTAGGTAGGTGAGCTCTGAAGAACTGCTATGCCCTTGGATGTTGTTGTTGTTATGTGCCGTCGAGTCACTTGTGACTCATAGCGACCCTACGTACAACAGCCCTAAACTGCGCTCTGTCCTGTGCCAGTCGCACTGTCTCTGACACTCCCATCCCAATTATCCCAGTGACTGAATCAATCCACCTCATAGAGGGCCTTCCTCTCCTGCGCTGTCCCTCCACCCTCCCAAGCATGATGTCCTTCTCCAAGGACCTGTCTCTCCTCACAACATGTCCAAAGTATGTTAGATGGAGCCTCAGAATCTTTGCCTCCAAGGAGCCACCCGGTTTAACCCTTTCCAGGACAAATCTGTTTGTTTTCCTAGCAGTCCATGGTATTCTCAATACTCTTCTCCAGAACCACAGCTCAAAGGCATCAATTCTCCTCCTATCTTCCTTGGTCATGGTCCAACTCTCTGATGCATAACAAGTGATTGCGAAGACCATGGCTTGTATCAAACACACCTTAGTCTCCAGAGAGACACCATTGCTCTTCAGTACTTTGGAGAGGTCCCTAACAGCAGACTTTCCCATGGCAATGCGCCTTTTAATTTCCTGCTGCGGGTGCCAAGACTGTTGACTGTGGAGCCAAGCAAGCTAAAGCTGTGTACAATTTCAATCTCTTCACCATTCATTCTGATGCTGCCGATTGGTCCAGTGGTGAGAATCTTTGTCTTCTTGACATTGAGCTTCAATCCATATTGTAGGCTGCAGTCCTTGACACTCTCCAGCAGGTGCTTCAGGTCTTCTTCAGTTTCAGCAAGCAGGGTTGTGTCATCCACATAACGCAGATTGTTGATAAATCGTCCACCAATCTTGACCCCACATTTCTCCTCATAGGGCCCAGCCTCCCGCATAATCTGTTCTGCATATAGGTTGAAAAGGTATGGGGATAGGATGGTCTGTCTGATACTTCTCTAAATCTGAACATTCACATTAAGACAGACTAAGAACAAGGATTGGCCATCCACTTCTGAAATAGCAGGCCTCTGAAAACCCTATGTACAACAGAACACATTTAGATAACAAAAAAAGGCAAAGGAGGTTGAGTTTTCAAGTATGGAAATACAAAGGAAGAGGAACAGTTGTAAGCAGACACTGGTGATTGGGACATGGAATGTGAGAACCATGAATGTAGGAAAATTAGATATTGTTAAGGAAGAAATGGAACGCATAAATATTGACATACTAGGCATTGGTGAGATGAGATGGACTGGCATGGGGCATTTTGAGTCGGATGACCATATGATATATTACTCTGGAGATGAAAAGGTGAGGAAAATTGGAGTTGCCCTTGGGTAGTTGTCAATACTTTCAAAGTAGATTCTGAAGAGGGTGCATTGTTTAGAATAAGTATTTTTTCCTGATTTTTTTAAAAATTAATTATTCAACTGAAAGGACAAGCATCCTTACTAGCAATGGGAGGTCTAGTGGTGAGGAACTGCACTGCTAACGCAAAGGCATGCCATTTGAATCCCTCAGCTACACTAGAGAGAAAGATGGGCAATTTCCTTGCATGTGACTGCCTCTGAAAACCCGCTAGAAGGTCAGCTATGAGTCCATTGAACAACAACATGGTGACATAAGTATAACAAACCCAAAAGTTGTCCTGCTGTGTACCATTTCCCTGATCTTTGTTGGAGCTGACCTCATTTTTGGGGAGAGATAGTAGAAGTTATTTTCTATTTTTTATCACCAATATAAACTTTGAAATAGAGCATACACTTTTTTATTTGACCAAAAATTTCTACAACCTTTTTAAAGGTAGATATTTTGTGCATGTAATATATAAAGTAACAAAAGCAGGGAAGGGAAAAAAAATATGGAGAAGGGTGTATAGCTGTATTATTTAAAACCACCGAACATTTACTTGGGAATTTAGCTGGTGAATTAAAGTTTCATTGTTGTTAGGTGCCTTTGAGTCAGCTCTGACTAATAGCGACCACACACACATCAGAAGAAAATACTGTTTGATCCTGCAGTATCCTCACAATATGTGCTGTGTTCAAGTCCATCGTTCATCACTGTGTCAACCCACCTCACTGAAGCTTACTTCTAGTTTTCATGGTTCCCTAATTTTCTAAGCATAATGTCCTTTTCTAAGGTAAAGTAACACAATCTCCATGTCATTTCACCTGCCTGTTATCAACAGAGAAGTTGGTAAGGATGATGTGCATCTGTGTTTCAGTCCTGTAACAGCGTAGGCCACGTGCTGAAGCAGGTTACAGTGACAATAGTCAATGCAAGCTGTGAGTTCAAAGAAAAGTCAGCAAGATCTTTAGGTTTTGCAGTCTTAAAATTGGATGATTCAACAGGACAAACTAATTGCTTGATTAGACAGAGTAAGTAAAATTATATTGGATAGATACTGAGTTTGGGTAAAAATATATGTAAATGTTTTTTAAATGGATTTTTAAAAAAAACAAAACAAAACACCCAAATGCCTTATTTTTAAAAAAAAATTTCAAAACTCAAATTCACTGCTGTTGACTTGGTTTGGACTCTTAATGACCTCCATTCAGTTTCCAAGGCTGTAAATGACAATAGGAGGAGATTGCCCATTTCCCCCCAAGGAATTGTTGGTGATTTCAACCAGGACAGACACAAAGTCTTTATGTCATTAGAGCATTCCATATTGTTAGAAATATTTGTAATTTATTTAGGGGGGAAACCTTGCTTGTTTTAATAAGGTTTGTTGATGCAATTGTACAGTCAGTTGATGAGAATCACAACCTCCTTAAAATTTCTAATAGGTTTGAACTTTATGAATCAGTATAAAATAAAATAAAAAGAGAGAACAATAGAGAAAGTGTGCAAACCACGATGTTTGAACATATATTGTCTGATTTTCCAGACTTCATAAAGATACAAATTCTCAAGTTTATGGATAATCACCAGTTTTGTGCAAGATAAATAAAAATATTATAAAACAAATTTCTAATAGGATAGTTTTGTGCCCTACCAGGTGTATGCATTGCACTACACACAGGCATTTTCCAAAGGCCTCTTCAGTGAGCTGTGAGTTGTCTGTAGATTCATTTTTGCATAGCATTTGCATTTAAAAAATTCTTATACAAATAAAATTTTACTTGAATAATCAGCACATTCACATGGTTAAAAAACATCAAACTATATATTGTTGAGTTTTGCTACATCCTTGTTCACTCCTTTCCTCAATACCCTTTAACACTTTGGCTAACTGCTTGATTTCTTCATACATATCTCCAGTGTTTCTTCACGTGAACATGAGGAAACAAACACATTGTTGCTATTCTCCTCTTCCTTATGTGAAAGGTAGTCTATGAACTGCTTCATTTTTGCTGAGGATCTTTCCATCACTCACACACCAGCCTGGACTCACAGGGGTAGAGGACTGACATGGACCCTGCATCTCTGGTCTTGTGGTATTTGGGTCAAATGCTTTTTAGAGAACTTTCTAGTCAGTACAGAACTACCCTTTCTATTCAGTGCATGCTTCCTCCTTTTCTATCTGGCCTTGTACTGTGTCACCAGGTTCAAAGGGTGATTGTCACTGTCATTAAGCCTTCAGCAGAAGCTGACAGCTGTAGATGGTCATCAGGGTCAGTGGTTCTTAAGTTCGAGGCCACTGAGGTTGGAGATGTAATGGAGATAATCTGACAGCCAAAGCTGCTGTTAAAATCAGAAAGTATTTTAGGACTAGAAATAATGAGAATTTTCCTGCATAGTTTCTTAAATTGCAACTCTTAGGCAAAAGCCCTC
Organism: Elephantulus edwardii; assembly: GCF_000299155.1. Classification (NCBI taxonomy): domain Eukaryota; kingdom Metazoa; phylum Chordata; class Mammalia; order Macroscelidea; family Macroscelididae; genus Elephantulus; species Elephantulus edwardii. The sequence continues at coordinate 2,818,959 of NW_006399793.1, forward strand.
TAAGAGAGAGGCCATGTTGGAAGTTGTTATGTGTTGTGGAGTTGACTACGTTCCATGGCAACCCTACGAACAACAGCTCTCAATCTTGGCCTGTCCTCTGACATTCTCACCACCTTCCATGTTCTCAAGCCCGTTGTTAGCATTGGTGTGTCAATCCACTGTGGTGAGAGTCTTCCATCTTTCTCTGACTCTGCACCTTTCCCAACATCATGTTCTTTCTCAAGGACTGGCTCTTCATGACATCATGCCCCAGGTACATGATATGAAATGTCACTGTCCTCGCCTCTAAGGAGCACCCTGGTTGCACTTCCTCCAGGACTTGCTCATTTGTTCTTTTGGCAGTCCATGGGTTAGCTGGTATTCAGTATTCTTTGATAATACAATTCCAAGACAGATGGGAAGAGGAGACCGGAGAGGGCAGCCTTGCTCTTGGTGAGGGACACTCTGCTTTCAAACAATATGGACAGTGGCAATTCAAGGCACTGGCCAGTGGCACAGTAGGGAAGTGAACATCCCTTTTTTTCTCACTGCACTTTGCTTAGCATTCAATCTTATAAGGGTCACATATGGGAAAGATAACTCAGTAAAGTGCAAAAGTAATGAAAAAAGGATTTTCTCAATTCACAAAATGAAGAACCACATGCTTTGTTCTGGATAGTTTTCTTTTGCCAAATTTAGTTACTATTGACTCCAAATGCCACTCAAAGAACCACACTGCAATCTGGCCCCTGGGCACACAGTGCATGTAATCCCCTACAGGATGTTTCACACCTGCACCCTGCTCACTCTGGTCCCCCACCCCCAACGCAGACTGCAAATCCACTGAGGTACCACCTGTCCCGAAAAATCCCTTCCCAGGACCCTGTATGTCCTTCATTAGATCGCTTCATTAGCCAGTTCTCTTCATTAAAATCACTGTCATTTGCCTTGTTATCTTGAACTTTTAAAACACCTGCCAGACATCCTCTGTGGTCTCTCCCTTCTCCCACTCGATTTCAAAGGAATAATTCCCTCAGATGACACCATGATTGGAACCAAGTTCTTTCTTCTACCTTCCTGCTCTGTGTTCCGAATAAAGAATTGGATACTGTTGGATGCCTTTATTTCCCCACCACCTCTACCTCTCATAATAGCACTCTTTGGATTTCCTTCTGTTTATTTTCCTCAGTGGGACTGCCTGCCTTCAATTTCATGCCCACCTCTTCCCTCTCCCTTCACCTGAGACAAGCTCATACACTGACATGGTATTCTCTGCTATCTGCATTTTAGTCTAGTGGCTCAGTGCTAAGCAGTTGTGCCTCCAGAGAAAAAGCAACAGTCCTCTTCCATGTGATTAATAGACTCTGAAAAGCCAAAGAGGGGTCAGCTATGAGACGGCTCTGACCTCATAGTGTCCAACAAGAACTGTTAACATCCAAAATGTCCATCTTCAGCATTAGCTGGTGTCCTGAACACAATCCTGCATTTACATCATCTTCATAAGCTATCTGGATGTAAGTCAAACTCAACATGCTTAAGATAGAATGAATTACCATCCTCAAAAAGCCAGCAACCTCTCCATTTCTAGTTTAATGTATTTAAAAAAAAACACCCTAATTCTTTTCAAATGGATTCTGTCACGTGGATACAGAACCCGTGTGATTCAGAGTAGAACTGTGCTCTGTAGAGTCTTCAATACCAGGATGGTCCTCACAATTACTTGCTATGCATCAGAAAGCTTGACGATGACTAAGGATGACAGAAGAGTAATTGATGCCTTTGAATTGAGGAAGAGTCTTGAAAATACCATTGACTACTAAGAAAACAAATAGGTCTGTTTTGGAGTTTTTCCTTGGAGGCTAGGATTTTGAAGCTCTGTCTCACATATTTTGGGTAGGTGGCCAGGAGGGACCAGTCCTTGGAGAAGGACGTCATGCTTGGAAGGGTGGAGGGACAGTGTAGGAGAGGAAGACCCTGGATGAGATGGCTTGGTACAGTAGCTGGGGCAATGGTAGTAGGTGTGTCGCAGTGAGACTGGCTCAGGACAGGGCAGGTTATAGAGATGCTGTACAGAGAGTCACTATAAGTCACAGGTGACTCGACTGCACACAAAAACAACTTTTTACAATCTCCAGATCTTTCAGCCACAGTGCCTTGGGGTGACCTTGAATTCCCAGTCTTTCAGTTAGCAGTTAAATGTGCTAACTGCAGTAGTCAGGGACTCGTCTGCCCCCAAGCCTGATGGAGTTATCAATACCAACTAAATCTTTTTTACTGCTACGACTTTGGGGAAATCTTTCGTTTCTTACTTCTTTTCCTGAAAAGGTGGCCCATGTTTAACCATTTGCACAACTGCTTTTATATATGATTACACCTATATATAACATAATAATCTGCTGAATTCCAATAATTCCATCTCTACTCTGGGCCACCCATCTTTTAATACATGGCTGAACTCGCAGATTTCTTAACTTGGAAGGAGATCTTCAGATCCCAGACAACTCTTTCAATTTTTTCTCACTGCTCCTCTACAAATTGTTCTATGTTTAGTGTAATGTTCCACTAGTCCTGCACACTTTTGCCATCCCATTTTGGTGCCCTTGTCCCACTCTTTGTGTCTTGTAAAGATCTTCATGCATGGCAGACATCATCATCTGTATGCAACAGTGGAAAACAGAAATATGAAACTTTGTTCATAAAGTGAGGGGAAAAGTACCACGAAGTGTACTGGACCGCATCCCTCCACCCCTTTTTGTGTATCCTCCCTGCTGAAATGCGTATTTCATTGTACCATTGGATTTCACTTACATGACTCTCCCATTGAAAGGTCAAGCTATTAGGAATTTTTAGAGGGTTACAGCAGAGCATTGAAGCAAGTGCATGACCATGAGTAACAAAGAGGTTGCAGGTCTGTGGCCAGCTTTCATCTCATGCAGCCTGGATGCTCTGTAAACACAAGTCAACATTTCCCTGCTGGGTAGACCTGAAATGTCACACTCTTGCGTCTCTGCTCACAGTGGGCAAGCATGGCTCGCTCTAGCACTCGGTGCAACTTGTTTGAGAATATCTTTGAAATGTTTTATCTCCAGGAGGCACCAGTACTCGAAGGAGGACATCACACTTGAAGAGTGGAGGGACAGCACAAAGGAGGAAGACCCAGGATGAGATGGATTGGCATAGTAACTGAGATAATGGAGTTAGGTATGTCAGAAAGGGCGAGAGTGGCTCAACATAGGGTAGGATTCAGAGCTATTACACAGGGTCGCTATGAGTCGCCATCGACACAACAGCACACAACAACTTGTTTACAAGAGGGTTCTGGTGGCATAGTCCACAGAGAGTTGCACCGTTAACCCAAAGGCTGCACATCTCTGGTGGTTTGAATCCACTACTGGCTCTACAGAGAAAGATGGGCAACCTCCTCTCAAACAATTTACAATTTCTGAAAACCCACCAGAAGGTTGAAATCTAGATCTGAGTTGATTCTGATTTGATGTCAATGAGAGGTTAAGAGTAGTTTATAAAGATTCTCCAAGTAGCAGAAAATGTTAATGGTCTCATTAGCTGAAAATTTAATGTGAACCTACCAAGATGTACCTTTGAAGAAAGTACTTGCAATCGGCTTCTGAAAGGTCACAGTTTGAAGCTTTATGAATCAGTGCTAATGTGCACATGAATCACCAGGAGTGGGAACCAACCTGGGGACAAGTAACAGCCACCACTGCCACCACCGCCACAATCAGTTTACATTGCGTAAAGGTCAAGGTTACATTTTCATTCACCCTGGATTTCACCACATGAACTGCATATAAGAGTTGCTTAGTAAGTGCTTGCTGAAAATAAAAGAAAAAATAAAGTAAGAACAAAGGGGGGGGGGAAGTCTTGCTGTCTTGAAGTCACATGCAGTTCCCCCTCAAAGTGCACTCCTTTCCTTCAGGACAGGAACTACTGATAAGCCAGCACACGCTTCTCAGAGCAGATCCTTCAGTGGGTTGTTCGAGGCTGTAAATCTCACAGGGAGAGAATGTCTCTCTTTCTCCAGCAGAGCAGCTGGTGGATTCGAACTACCCACCTTTGGGTTGGCAGAGCAAATTGCTAGCAATCAGACCACTAGCGCTTTCCTTTATATATTTTAGTTTCTAAAATTATACTAACTCATGAACTTAGGCATGAAGAGTCAGAAGTCTACATTTTTCAAGCTAAAAAAAGATATCAGGAAACAATTTTCTTCAGTTTTAAGAAACAACTGTTACCATCTCATGACAGTACTTTTCCCACTGACTTTTGTGAAGTTCTGTGGATTAATCAATTTATCAAATATCTCCAAGTAACTGCTTTGATAATGAAGTTAAGTCACCCCCTGTAACCCTTGAACTCTATCATACCACACCTCAAAAGTCAGAATCCATGTTATCACCCAACACACGACTATCTTGTAAAAAACAGGACTGCATATTCAAAACTGAGAAAGCTCGTTGGCCCTCGGAGTAGAAGTTGTTTTTTAAAAATAAGGTAAAGTGGAGTAAATGTAATAAAAACATTAATTTAAAAAAATGCACGACGGACACTGCATCACTAAGAAAGCCAGTAACTTTACTGAATTGTCTGCAAAATACAAATTATACCTTATTTCCAGCAGGAGAAACTTTTGAAAATTCCCCACTTTTATTCACTACAGACAGCTGAATTAAGTCCCTTGAGATACACAGATGTGATTTAACTTAGTTATAACATCTTGTCATCTAGTGGCGACAAAGTCCAGCTTATGCCGCTGTGAGCCTCTATTTGAATATTTGTTGCAAATGCTTGTATGCCCTCATTTACAAGCTGTTTTAATTACTGTCATTTAATGGAAACAAGTCCCCAGAAAAAAAAAAGAAAAGAAAAATGATACAGCAAACCATCTGAAGCAATCCAAGTCCTATGCCTCCAGTGACCCAGGTCTATGTTACTTCAGGACAACACGGGTACTGTATCCACACCACAACAGAATGCATTGCGAAGCTGACCTCTCTGAATTAAACTGAGGTATGAATTAATTTGAGGTATGAACGGGGAAGGCAAAATGCAATACTCAATTATCAAAAGAACCAAAATGGACAAATTGAATGTAGAAGATATGTGGCTTGGATTGCTCCACATCTTTGGTTAAAACATATTAAGAAAAGCCTTTAATTACATCTGTACTCTGAAGCATTCTAAAAGACACCAGTATTCCATCAATCTTCAAAAGATCTGTAGTGGCAGGAAATTAACGCCACAAAGTGACGACATCACAGCAGATGGCACAAACAGGAACAGATGAAGTATGCCGTGCGAAGGCAACAGCCTTTATTGAGGGTTCAAGTGGCTTCTTCTTAAAAAAAAAAAAAAAATAAAAATTTTTTTGGTAAAGAAATACAAAGTATTTACTTTCTGAAAAACAAAACAAAACAAAAACAAAAACAAAACAAAAAAACCAACCAAAAACCCAAACAAAAGGATAAAAACAGAAAAAAAAAGGTTATCTCTACGTTAAAAGATGGCCATTTAAGGAAAACAAATACATTAAGGTATGAGAGGGCAGATATGTTTTCAAAAATCGTATTGGACTTAAAAAAAATCTTCACTTTTTAAAAAATTCTCACATTTTACTTAACCTTACACGATCTGAACATGACAGGTATTTTTTTCATATTCATCATTACAAAATGTTAAATTTCACCTTTGGGAAAAAATAAACCATTTTCATACTAAAAAACACAATTTTTAAAAAAGGGTGAAATGAACAGCCTCCACGCACTGATGGGTACAATATACGAGTGCACAGCTTGTGTATATTGTACCAGTTTCTCTAAGTTTAACATTGTCACCAAAAATCTTTTAAAACAGGATTAGATAAAATGACACTGGTAGTTATGTAAACTGCCACTTAAAGTTTTTAACTTGCAATGAGAATGTTGCTAAAAAAAAAAAAGGTTAGTTGGGTTTGTAAAATAACATTCCCTCAGGGCTCTGCCCTAAACTCCTGACTATGATGGACAGACAGTGAAACTCCCAAATCCATCCTAGCTTGGCAAGTTCAATAAATGGTAAATTATGGTAAAGTGTAAGTGGTAAAGATTGCTTAGATAAAATGACTCATCACAATCCAAATTGTGCTTCTTTTCATGAAATCTTAAAAAAAAAAATATTCTCAGATTATCCATTCGCTTTCTTGCCACCACTTTATAGGAACTCGGCAGTGGGAACCAGAGATGACTGGCATCCATTTTTAAGTGATTCTGTTCTTTTCGTGTTCTTAAAAAAAAAACAACCACAAAACTATTGTCAGATCTGCTATAAATAGCCAAGGCTTCGGCTGGCACACTAGCTTACTTTATCTCCCGAGTTAAAAATTCACTTTTTTCTTGGTTGCTGAGGCAAATTGCAGGTAAAAAAATTAATATGGCTATTTCTTCATATTTTTATATAATGACCCTACCCCACCCACTGGTAAATTTCTACTGATATTGATAAACGAAAGTGTTTTGCAATGACAAAGAACATTTGTGACATGTTTGCATATTTTATATACATCAAGTTATATGGATGGGTTATAAAGATGGGATCAAGGTTATGGTGAGGAAAATGATTTTCTTAGCTCCCCCCACCCCCTGTGTGCATGTGAATAAATGTATGTGTACGTGTTCAGGGATGATCTTCTGTTTTTCCTCTGCATAAATATTCTTCTTTCATGTTCCATGGATACCTTGAGTAGTGGGATATATGAAATGGTTGATAGTTGGGTTTTTTTTTTCTTTTTAGTATACAAAACATTAGTACAAGGCAGGCTAGCATCCTATATGGATACAACCAAAGGTGCATTGTGGTCTAATTGTGGATTTCAGACCAAGTTAAGAAAAATATAGCCTCGTTAATAAGATCTATTGGCTTCTGCCACCCAGCGGCAGCCTTTTACAATGAGAAAACACATAGCAACTATGCAAGTGAAAGAAAAAAATGGATAAGGAATATCCTAAACTGATTAAACAGTGCTGATTTGACTGCCTCTATCTTCTTTGTTGTGTCAATGCACATGATTGGAGATGAATCGACAGATCTTCACATTCCAAGAGAAGAAAAATTATTCCTAGACGGAAACATCTTTTTGTTTTTTTTTAACATTATGCATCATCTGTTTTCAATGGCACTCACTTTTCAAAGGGTCTGAAAATTAGTCCTTACTGATGAATATTAGACAAGAGTTATAGTACTGCCTTGGAAGAAAATTAAAAAAGTGACATTGAAAGGTTCTTCAATGGGATTTTTTTGAAATGGCTATTAAATCTCTTTATTGAAGAAAAATAATAGATGACATACATGCTTTATGCAGAAGTGACATTTGGGGGTCCTGACACATCGGGATTGCTCAACAGTCCTATATTGCTGACAAGATAGTTGAGGGCCAGTTAAAAGAACTGGTAATGGATGACGAAGCAATCATTCCTTTACCTGCTTCCTTCTGGTCTAGCACCCAGTCTTTCACATTTTTCTTCTGTGGGAATTTAGAACTTATTCACCAAGTAAATGCCGCATCACTTAACTCTAGGGCAATATTTGCAGGATATGTGCCACAACAGAGCTGCTTTATTCTGGGCATATCTCTAAAAATATCATAGCAAATTCTAGGCTGAAAATCAACCCGATGGCTAAGGAAATGGGCAAGTTGTGATATGCACTTACTGAATTCCAAGAGGCATGGTGAAATGATGAGATCAGAAAGGGGCCCTGGATTTGGTAAAAAATGCAAAACAAAACAAAAAGAAAACAAAAAATAAGCATGAAAGAAATCAATCAGTATATACAATGGATGTCAGGTGACCCAATAGATTGCTAATGTACTAAAAGCAATTTAGGGTGTTGCAATGTGATATGTTTGAACCCCACAGGTTATCCTTTTAACAGCTGACCTTGAACTTATAAAATGTATGCAGAGTAAAAGAAAACAGAAAGAAAAGAGTTACTCAAATGTGCAACTGCACAAATATACCCCTTCCCACTATTAAGATAACAAAACTTCTGCTATTACCATAATATTATATATATTAGAAAGCTATACACAAGCATGTTAATTTCACAGATTTTTTTAAAAGATTCTTAATATTTTATATAATTAGAAATACACATTTCAAAAACAAAACTTCTACAAAGAGAAAACAGTTATCTTGGTTAGCAAAGCATGGAGTTCTTCATGGCTTAGGGTAGTGCTTTCTATACAAAAAGTCCTTTTTGGTTTTTTCCCAGGACTGTTTAAAATATTAGCGAAGCTATCAAGGAGAGGGGGGGAAAAAAAAACACATTTTGGCTTAAGTAAACTACAAAAAGCCACAAATGCTTTGCAAACTCTGTCTTACCTTTTATATGAAAATAAGCAAAATGTAATGTACATATTTTTATATTTTTATTTAATAAGAGATGCAGACCCAGATTTATTTATTTATTTATTTAATTAAATACGTTGGCCCTCAAACTCCACATTTTTTTAAAAATAGGTATGGTCCTCTTTTAATGGTCTTTAATCCTTTTTAATGAGTGCCATACGCCAATGATAAGCCTGCAGTTTGTGAGCATTCTCGGGGTTCGTGGGACATGAGGTGACCTGGCCTGTTCCTAACATTTATTTACCAATGGCCACCCATTGCCGGGTCTGTCCAAAACATCTATACATTTTTCTATATGTTGCATAACAGCTGCTCTCTCTTTCAGTAAAGATCTGCCGCTTTTGGCAAATGTTTCCTTTTGTCTATTTACATGTAAATAACGTTGAACCTGCAACATGACACTATCTATTGTAACATACATTTTGCAAAGGAGCACAACAGTGAAAAGAAGTTAGCCTTAAAATCTAATTTGTACAAGTGTTCTGTTGTACAACTCAAGTGCTAAGCTTATCTCAGCATTTCTGTTTATCTTTATACTGTATCACTGAGGCAATTTAAAAGTACTTTTACAAAACAGAGTACCTGACTTTTTTTTTTTTTCCACACACGGCACATATAATGCATATCGACCCCCCTTCCCCATTAAGGTATAGCACACACACACACTGCAAGAAAAAAAACAAAAAAACTATTAAGTAAATAATCTGATCATGTCGCCCATCCTTCAGAAAGTCGCATGCGCTTGACTGAGGGACTTTCCCTTTCGTCCGGCGAAGGTCTGGTGAGTCCAATAGGGGAGTGGAATTCGTTCCGATGATCCTCTCGGTCGCTCCCGTCGTACGAACTGCTACAGCTGCTCAAGCTGTCAACAGGAGATCTCCCCGCCTCGTGGCGCGTGTGTTGTGGGTATCTCGAAGGGGTGGTGGTACGGTCTCTAGGAGGAGAAACAGGTTCTGACTTGATGTTGAGGCTTTGAGTAGAAGGCAGGGAGAGATTTGAACTCTGAGATAAATGAGTGCTAGTGCAAGCTCTGTAGGAGGAAAGGAAACCCAGTTACAGATGGAGGAGGCCTGGAGCCCCCAGGAACTCACAATTACATAAAACATCAGCTTAAAGACTCGCATAGACACCAGAGCATGCCCAGATGGAGGAGGGGGTGCTGGGACTCTGAGGGCACTGCCTTCTTAAAAATGATCTAGGCTGCCTTTGTTGATTAGGCCGGTGGTAATTACAGTGTTTAACATATCCAGGCTTCCTGACTCATAGCTCATATTCCAGCCTCCAAAGGGCTCCCAAACATAACTTCATGTGGCATGACAAGAGAGTGAAATCATCCTCTGGGTCTACGGAATTTCTCTCGATGCTGACTTCTAAATTTGATGGCTTTACATGCAGTGTTCACCTTTTAAATTAGGCTTTTTGTTTTTGTTTGTTCTTTTTTTTTTAAACTAAAACCCCTACTTGGAAATTATTTTTAAAAGTTTATTACAGACAAAAATCTTGTTCTCAAGCGAATCCGTATGATAAAAAAAAATTAAGTTACATATTCCTCATAGAAAGTAAAGAAACTTTGAACGTCCAAGGAACAGAACCATAAAATGTCACATGAGAAACCTGGGATAGAGGACCGTTGGGGAGGAGGTAAGGCCTCTGACAATTACCTGCATAAATGTCCAAAAGTGGTTTAAAAACAGACACTTGAACACCCATATGTGACTCTCCTCACCCTTTGTGGGATAAGAATTCTGTCAGTTTTACAACTATGCCAAATTTCTCTCCCTCTGTGGCCTTAGGACACACCTCTTCTGATTTTTTAATTGGCTTTAATTGATGAATCTGTTGTTATCTAAGAAAAAGATGTTGTAAAGGAGATCCTTCAGTAATTTCCCTGTGTTTACAGTACGTGGCCCTCATCTACTGCTGGAGAGTTTAATCTTCCCTTCTGCCAAAGTGTGGGAGAATTTTGATATCAGAAATTCTGGAGGAGAAAGCCTGAAGCCCTAAAGTGTGGACAGTAATCAATCACAATGACTTTGAGCAGGATACACTGGAGTAACCCATGCCACATCAGTGTTACTGTTTTTTGCATCCTGATTGCACTGATAGCCCCACGAGGGTGAGTATTATCTGACTATATTGTCAGAAGGGTACAGAAACCTCTTTTCCTAAGGGGGAGTCTATCCAGAGTGATAAAAGGCTATCCAGACTGACAGAACTGTTTTAAGTGACGAGAAGCAGGCTCGCTTCAAATTTGTAAATGGGCTATTTTCCAATGGATAGAAGGTGATGGCATTAAGTCACTATGCATCCCTCTCCTTCAGATTGTCTTCCAAGGAGGGAGGTCTGACCCTTTGGTGATGTACCTTTCTAAAAAAAAATCTATTTTTACTATTTTACCTAAAAAAAAAAAGTCACTATGAGCAGGGAATGAAACTTTTTCAGAGGAAAAGGTGGAGTAACATGGAGCTTTTTTTCCTCCTTTTTTCAAATGCAATAAACTCCAACGATGTATAGTGATATAAAATGAGTCAGAAATGAGTTTATCTTTGAGTGATGTTTTATACAAAAGCACCACCTACTGGCAAATACTTACTTTCTTTCCCTTATTAATAGATAAGCAAATGTAGAGCATAATATAAAGGGAAATTATTTGTTGCCCTAATAAGCCTTTCTTTTCTATTTTTTTATGATCTTATAGAAACAAACCAATCTTGGCATTTAAATCAAGATGTTACATTGAGTGCATATAACTTTCAACCACCTATTTATTCTTGGAGCTAATGATTTGCAGTTCATTATTCTATAGTCTACATTAGGATACTATTTTCTCAGAGTTTTAATTAAATTATCTTTAAGTCAAGAAGACATTAAAATGGAGGGAGAGATCTGTATTTCTAAAGGACCCATAATGGTAGGCTATTTTATCTTAGTTCAGAGTTATTTAATGATTCATTTTGATGTCAGAAGAAATCATCTTTTGATTTCTGGAAGAAAGAATTTTCCTGGCTCTGGGTAAGAAAGACTATTTCACTAAGATTTAATTAAATGCCTCTATCATGAATCACATAACTGTTTAATAATGAATGTCAATTAGGATTCTGAAAATAAAGTAGCATATAAATAAATGCTTTTGTCTGTCCTTTGACATTTAGATTGTGTCATCACAGTTGTGGTGACATGGAAAATTAGAAAAAAAAATTTGGTGAGCCAGACCAGCATAGACAGTTGATCTGGATAAATTAGGCAAAAAAAAAAATTAATATAGTAAAAATCGTATTTCTCTACTAAAGCATTGAGAAGCTGAATTTTCTAGGTTTGACTCACTTTCAGTTGGCTTACATAGGTTTAGCTGCATCTATTCTCTAAAATGGTTCAATAATTATTGGCTAACTTTTTCTAGAAATAAACAGGTTCTTCTCTAAGATTATTTTTCACTGATCTTTTTAATTTGACACAGAAAGTATATATAAGATATTTTGAGTAGTCCCTAATAAGGAAATGTAAGTGATATCACAGCTTAGCTTCATTATACTGGATATGGTAAGGTATAAGACACAGAATGGGTATTTACAGGACTAGTCTCTGTTATCAAAGAAATATTATCTTGAAAAGAAAATGGCATTAAAAATCACTTTGTTCTATATATGCTAGAAACAATTATTAATATGTGGGTCTATTTTTTCTAAAACCAAAATGTTTAAAAAACCTAGATTATTATGACAGAAGTCTGGTGACTTAGTGGCGAGGAGTTGCACTGCCAACTCAAAGGTATAAGGTTTGAAACCACTAGCTGCTCTGAAGGAGAAGCATTGGTAATCTCCTCCTGTGTAACTTATAGTTTCTGAAAACCTGTTGGGATGGTCAGCTATGGGTTGTTGCCGAATTGGTGGTAAACAACAACAACAATAACAGATTATTATTAAATAATTCATGTTTGTGTGTTATACAAAGGTGAGTGGAACCGTAAGTGGCTAGGCACAGTCATCTGTGCAAGTTTTCCTCTACACAGAGATCTACTTTACAACTGGGAAGACTAAGTTTTCTTCCTCAATACTGTGTGGAACCCAAAGGGTGACAGTTTACTCAAATTTCTTACTACCTTTGTCTAGAGATGAGACCACCAGATGACATTTAACAGCCTTTTAAGAAGCATCTCTATCTAGTCCAAGTTGTTTCTCTCAGTATGCATGAACATCCACACCCAACTCAAGGCCTGAAAATGCTTTCAGAAAACAGAGTGCCTTTTTGTTTAGGTGACAGAAAAAACTCCACCTAAACCTTGGGGGCCATCTTCTCAAATATTCTTGGCAAGTGCCTTCTGTTAAGACACCTCTGCTCTCTCTATTAAAAACCAGTTTACATTACTGGGCTTAACATAGTTCCACACAAGGGAATCACACTCAAACTTGGTTAGATGAAATCAGAGTATTTTAGTGTAACTTTGAAGTCTTAAAGGAATTGCCAAAGCACCAAAAGCTTTACTACACTATTTTATTATGAGAAAGAAGTGTCGTAAACCTCTTTGAGGAGTAGGGAATGCATGTCTGCTGGAGGGGAAATATGCCCTGCTTTTGACCTTGAACATCATATTTTTCCAAAAGAATGGGAAATCTCAATCCACATATATATGAATACTTGGGCTTTGAAAACTTTTCAGTTCTTTTCATTAATTTACATTATCTGCAGAATTTATTTTACATGAATGTTATAATTTAGAGACTACAACACAGGATTTATTTTACATAAATGTTATATTTTGGAGACTTTCTCCCCACAGCTTAGCATTTTACTGTATGAGCATTAGTTGTCCAATGAAGAAATCTTTTTCTAAAAACTAACACTCTCTCTCCCCGGCCCACCCCCATGCATGAGAGAGAGAGAGAGGGAGAGAGAGGCAATGAAAGGGCCAAATTGGAAGTTGTCCATTTTATTGATAAAGTGACTAAGTACAATCAAAACTCACAGACTAAAATTAGAGTCAAATTATACATTATGAAAATCAACGTTTAAAGAAATCAAGTGTTAAACAACATATATCCTTTGCTGTTGTAATTCAGTTCCCCTAGTACAGGGAAGAAGCCCTCTTGACCAAGTGGGTAGGGAGTTGGGCTGCCAACCCAAAGATGGGTGGTTCAAATCCACTAGTTGCTCCACAGAAGAAAGCTGGAAAATCTCTGCCTGTGTGTTTTACAACCTTTGGAAACCCACCAGAGGGTGAGCTATGAGTTGGTTCTGACTCAGTAGCAATTTAATTTTTAGTTCTAGTGCAGGGTCGTCTCGTTTAAAATGCCCCTTTTAGGAGCAACAGAGAATTAGCTTTTTCCTATAGGTGAGAGTTTTAAAAGTTTGGTATAGTTAAAATATGTAAATAAGTGTAAGCATGTATGTAAAACTGCAATTGATTAGTTATAAAAAACAATAGAAAGCCAGATTCAAAGAAAATGATATGGCTTTTTAGAAATCACTGGCAATTTCTAAGGAGGTTCTATAAAGGATGGATTTTGAGAAAAATGAGAAAAGACAAGTAAAATGTTACTTTTATTTTTGACCAGAAGCATGTATATAGATGCAGGGCTGCATCACAGCACTTTAAAGCTCCACGTGTATATTTAAGAATTGCCTAGATTGTGCTATCTACTTAGTGCTAGTTCCTTAGAATAGCTGTGATTATAATGAATATCTGCTTGGATAGCCAAAATTCCTAAGAAAATGAGAATGTCCCAAAAGGAGAAACTGCTGTTGATCAATTTTCTTTGTATCATCAAAGTTAATTATCTTCCAAAAAAAGTAGGGCAATGATGTCATGTTGCATTTATTTTATTATTTACATGAGAGGTTGAATCTTCAATGACAGTGATGAGTGAGTGGGCTGTGCGTTAGCAAACTGTGAAGGACGGAAGATTCCATAATCAGACCACTAATCTACGTTAAATCAACACCACACAAAAGCTATCTGGGGGTGGGTGTGTGCTTGTGGGGAGAGTGAAGAGAAATGCTTTTGTAATATCAGTCAGTGTTTTTCATTCTAATATTTTATTCTCATTTTCTCCTTGCATATATGAATGGAGAACTAGGGGTCTAGACTATTCTCTTCTGGTAGATAATTAAAGTTTTCTGATCATTAGTTAAATTTAAGTTAAAGTTCAAGTTAATTTTTTAAACTTTCCCCCCCTTTTTTAGACTTTTTTTGATTTGCAAGAAGTGATGTAACTTGTCAATTCAGGGCTTTTGAAGGTTTTAATATTTCCATTAACAAATGCGAAGTCATTTCTACGATAAGACCATGTCTCAAAACTACCACAAGGGGGCAGAAACTCATATCCTCTGACCAACAAACAAAAAATTAATATCCAAATTTGGTAATTAGTGTATGTATGTATCAATCACAAATACAATATGCATCTTATTTATTATAAGTATCTGAAACCTAAATACTGACTAAATAGCTTTCCTTATGAGTATTCAATTAACTTCAGTCTTTACTAGTTTATGCTAAGTGAAGATTGTCAAATATCTTAAAAAAACTTGTAGTTATAAATACCTCTTGTTCCCCAAAAGAACTATATGAAAATTAAACCAAATAAAAACTCTATCCTTTACTGAGAGAAGGGGAAATTAAAATAGCCCAAAACAATAAAAATGTACAATATTCACAGAGATTTCTGACCTCTTACATACAAGATACTTAAGCTCTTTGGAAAGTATTGATCTGATAGTTACTTCCACATTTTGATAAAGTAAAACAATATTACATTCTTTGTGGGCTATTAAGGAAGCCCTGGTAGTATAGTGGTGATTAAGTGTTCATTTGCTAGCAGAAAGGTTTGATTGAGCGCACCAGCTGTGACGTGGGAGAAAAAAAAACACGGGGCAGCCAGCTTCCAGAAGGATTCACAGCCTTGCCATCTCTTTGGGGCAATTCTTCCCTGTCTTATAGGTCACAATGAATCAGATCTGACTTGGATGCCATGGGTTTGTTTGGTTCTTGTTTCAAATGGACACGAAAGCACATATTCAAAGATTGCCATTTGTTGTTTAAAAATTCCATTTGTTATATAAAATTATAAAAGAAGTAATACTGCTTACCCCAACTGACTGAGGGCGGATGGTGGCATGTTATGTAGGTGTTGCTGTTGCCAGCCAGTTACTGAGCCAAGGTGAAGTGCGCTGGCGGTGTTAAACCCAGAGAGAGATGACAGGTCTGCACTACTCAGAGAGTACTCTAAAGGACAAGGAAAAGACACTTATTTGGAAAAGAAACTTTTCTTTTTACTCCTAACACATTCTATTTTTATTACTTATGATTGTTATCATACTCCCCCTTTTTTCACTTTTTGGGGGCAAGGGGACAAAACATCGGAACAATGTTAATGTAGAAAGAATATACTATAACAACAGTACTTCATGACAGCTTCCTTGTAGCACAGCCTGTATTTCTAGTTTATTGGAACTATCCCTTGGCAGTACAGATATATTTGTATTTGATGATCAAGAAATACTATTTACATATCTCATGAAAGTAAGCTTTCTGTTACACCAAAGAAATAACAGCTCAATTTCCTTTAACTGGTGCTTCTATTTTGAACTTAGGTGGGTCAATAAAACTTTTAGATACTTAAGAAAGAAAAGACACTTTGTCTTCACAAAAGATGGGTGATAGTATCATGCTCTGGACATCACAGTTACTAAATAAAGGTTCTCAACACACTAAGGGGTAATGTTTTATCTTGCTTTTTAATAAAAATATTGAACGTACTTTGCACATGGTGAAGCTACTCACCGGTACCATATGTTGTTGAAATGGCTGATGGATATCCTCCCATTCCTTGTCCTGGTAAAGTAGGAGTTGCTACGGAAACCACTGGGGTAGCCAATGACTGAGCAGACTGGGAGTTATTTATCCTTTGATTCTTTTAAAGTAAATTAAGAAAGGTGTTATTAATTGATTTTTTAAAAAAGTTAAAATATTCTATTTCAGAATTAGTTTTGCACATAAAGAGATAACTTGGTATAAATCTCATAAAATTAATCATTTAACATGTGTCTCTATGAACTCTGCCAACCCTATCATTTACAATCTTTCAAGAGACCAGCTGTTGCCATAGTAACCCATTACATCAGTATCTCCTAGGCAACTGAACTAGTAACAAGTACCATAGCTTTATTATGGGTAAAAACAGACTATGTTGAAAACTGATGAAATATGTATACTGTACTTCCATTGTTTCAGTTTTTATTCAAATGCAAATCAAAAAAATTAAAATCAACCACGGTGGTTTTTATGTTCAGTTCTACATACAGCACAGCACAGATGGGTAGAGGTTCATTCTCTGTTCTGGCCAGCAGGTGGTGCTCTGACCACTTTTTTCAGATTCTCCTAAACTTCCCTCAAACTAGATGGCAAGCATCTATTTAACTCCTTACTGCAAGAAGAGTCAAGATCCACAGAAAATTAAATAACAGAATACTTACCTATTATTAATAAAAATATCTTAAGACTTTTTAGAAATAATTTGAATTGTTTAAAAAATTAAAATACTTTGGATCTGAATTTTACTTAAAAGTACTAAAATAGGGAATTAAAATACTGAGAGGCCTTCTCTCACAGAGGTTGAGCCCGCAAAAGAAACAGCCTGACATTCATCTGTGAGTTACATGAGAACGTAATGATATTTAAACATTTAGTGACACTGACATATTCTGGTAACCTCCACAATTTAAAAAATTTTCCCAGAGCTACCACCTCCAACTAAAAAAGTAGCATTAGATTTTCTTGGCACTTGCCATTTAAGGGAGCCGCCCTCACCACTTACCAAAAGCAGGTCCACATCCTCAGACTGACAGCATGGGGAAGGAGTGTTATTAATTAATGTCTGTAAATATTTATAATAGGGCAGTATCTTTTCAACAAAAGGAAAAGCATCTTCTGATAGTTCCAATAGTTTAAACAGTTCTTAAAATCCACACTATAAAGATAACTCTCTACAAAGACATTCTTTGTTTCCCTTAATGAGCTGTTTGTCTCAAAGGTGAAGACAATCCAGCCGATTCTCAGCACAGGTCAGTGGCTCCACATTCATTATTTCACCACTACATTTTGAACATAAGATTGTACTTGGAAACCCCACTTGCTGGAGGAGGGGGAGCTGCACCTGGCTGCTGAGACCTGGCCTCTCACAGAATCCCTGGGAAGGCATCAATTTTGAGGGACCTGGAATAAATCTCCTGATAGAGGCAGCCTGCCATGGCCCACACTGCTTGGCTGTAGCCCTGTGGGAGGTTTTATTTATTAGACCTAGTCTTTTCCAAAGGGAACGTTGCATATTATGTGATTTTTTTGGTTGATATTCAAAATTAATCTTCACTGTGCCATAATAAACTAATCAGCTTGCAGGACTGTTTTACCCTGAAGCTTGCCACAGAGCACAAAAAGAAAAAGAAATATATTTGCAGAATGATCTAAATTTGTCTACTGAATCTTGGGCTTTAAATATTCTCTCACTTAAGCAAAGCTAATTTGGAGAACATTGATGTAAGTCTCTTTGTTGTTGAATTTGGTCTCACAATATTATCTTAATCTTAGGCATGCCGACTGCGGAGAGCCACTTGATATATGTTTTTATTTGTATTTTATCTTAGAAGAACTCATTCTTTTTTTTCCTCTTTAAAGTAAAATATAACCACTGTTCTTAAAATGCCTAGAATTTTAAAAGCAATTTGTGTTTGAAATCTAGGTACTGTAAAAAAGTACACATATAGAAAGATTAACTTAGGCCATGCATAGAAATGGGATGTATTAACACTATCACCTAAGTTCAATGTGAAATTATGGAAAACATATTTAATTTTTAGCACTTTGAGGTAATTTTTTAAAAAAAACTAAACTCATATTTTTTACATTAAAATGATTAAAATCTCACAGGCATGTAATACCAAGCTCAAGATTCTGATTCTAAGATTGGTCAAGTCAAATGTCCCATGAGCAGAGTCACAGTTACTTTTCTTAAAATTACAAATTGGAAGTCTTTAAAAAGCATGTTTTTTTGGTCCCAGACTACCAGCCATATACAGGAGTTTGTTTACTGGTTCTTGGCTATTTTCCACATGGAAAAAGAAGTCCCAAGCCAGTTATCAGACATTAGGAATAAATGTAAGCAAGACTCCAGCAATACTATTGAAACGTTACTTTTCTGGGAGAACTCAGTGATTCACAAAGTCTAATGAAGAAACAACAGAACATAAACGAAATAGTATCAATATTCAAAATGCAGTTTTGTATTACCACTGAAGGCATCGTATTCTTGCTGCCTGGTGGAATAAGAACTCGAAGATCTGGTTTACGGTTGTTCATCCCTAAATTCATGGGAGGGGGAGATTTTGCTTGCATATTCTTGTTCAAGTTGCCAGGTGAGACCAGCAGACCTGGCGAGTTTCGGGGATTGCCATAGCCATTCCCTGTACAAACAAAACAATGAAAACTTTCAGGGCGAAATCTAAACTCCCCTATGGTTCCAGAGAATACATTATATGGGATGACAAAGAAAAGCTTAGCAAGGTTAGACACAACATACATATACTGAAACGTCATAAATGACCAATTTAACCTCTATGTGAAGAGTAACCAACACAGTTCATTATTTAGGATACCTCAGAATGGAGATTTAAAAACTTCTAAAAAAGGAGACAACTGATATTCACCAAAATGATTAGAAGTCACTGTGTACTTTTTTCTCCTGGTTAAAAAAAAAAAAAGAGCAAAACAAAATAAAACCGGAAGAAAGTTGCTCTGAGTCTAAGAAAAGCACAGAATTGTTCCTGCACTTTCATCAACTTGTTCATTCCAGGTCTAGTAGGTGTGAGTCACTCTTTCAGCTCATTGGTTTGGGTTTTATTTAGTGTGTCTGTGTGTCCTTAAATGAAAAAGGGCATACCAGCAAGACTGTAATTTCTAGGGCACGCAGGGGAGGGGATGCGGCATACACACTGGCTCTTCAGTGGCCCTTTTCTCCGGGCCAACCCTCCCCCTGGTTTTCCTGATGTCAGGGTCATCCTCTGTGCTCAGCGCAGTGTGTAACCCTGAAGCTCTGCTCTCCTCTTCACACAGAACTTCAAGAAGCAGGATCCTTCTCAGCTCAAACCAAGGGATGCTGCCTTTAAGGAGGTGCTGACTCATCAGGTACAGGAATAGCCATCGATTGAGAAGGCTGGAAAGGCCTCTGATGTTTAGCCTCCTACTATCAGAAATAAATGGATATCCGAAGGCCTATGTGTCTCATACTGCAAAATATACTGCTTCATGACAAGAACCACAGAGTAAGTCCACTGGAAACACAACCTGAGCTGGAAGAAGGGTGGACTCAACTCCTGGGGCCGCCATCCTGCCCTGGTCCTGATTGGAGGGCAGGAGAAATCAACTACCAGGTTCTACAACTTTTTCTAGAAAACCAGACATTTGTTTTCAGAGGCTCTCTGAAGGAGACAGCTAAACCTCATTGTTAGTATCATCATTATCATTATCACAAAACACAAGTATCTATTACCTCTGGACCAAAGACACTATGGAGGCTGCAGAGCCACGGGCGTAGGGAGTGCTCTGTAGTTCCTCTGAGTGAAAAGATTGGATTCCTATAAGACAGCCAGGGTGAAGGGCCTGCAGAGTGCTCCAGAGCCCAGGAGGAGCGCTCTTGACTTCAAAGGGGGCCAGAGATGATCTGATACAGATGTAGGGAAAGGGCAGGTCTTGGAAGAAAGGGCTGACATGGAAATTTAGGGAGCACAGTTTGTAAATAGGATAGCTATAGGGAGCTCTGGGGGTCTGGTGGTAGGAAGCTGTGCTGCCAACCCAGAGGTGTGTAGTTCAAATTCACCAACTTATTGGAGGAAGAAAGATGGGCAAGCTCTTCCCTTGTGATTAGTAGCCTCTGGAAACCAACCCACTGGAAGTTCAGCTGTAAGTTGATTTCAATTCAGCAGTACAAAACAGGGGCACAGTTAGTTGGAATTCACTCTATGTTGGTGGCCTGAGTTTGCATTTGTCTAGAAGAGAATTCTAGAAAAGAGGGGTGGTGAAAGGAAGCCAGGCTGTGGAAGAGTCCCTGAATTTTAGGCTAAATATAGAGTCATGAAGGTTTCAGGACATAGGTACAGCATAAGTCAAGAAATGGTTTTTACTATACGGAGGAATCAGAAAGCCAAGCAGTGCGGACTGGTGCGTGATGTAGCAGCTTGTTAAACAGAAGTTCAGTGGTTTAAATCCACCAGCTGCTCCGCCAGAGAAAGACTGGCACTTTCCCCCTATAAGTTGGGGGTGTGTGTGTGTGTGTGTGTGTGTGGTGTGTCCTTGGAAACCTGACAGAGGCTGATATGAGTCAGAACCGACTCAATAGCCACAGGTTTGATTTTTCTGGGTTTGGCATGTGGACTAGGAGTCCTGGTAGTGCAGGGTGTACATTATGTGTTGGTCTGCTAATTGAAAGGTCGACAATTCGAATCCACCAGCTGCCCTGTGAGAGAACTATGAGAGATCTCTTCCTGCAAAGATTTAGCTACTGTGAGCCTGAAGTGACTGAATGGCAGTGAGTGACTGTTAAGGTAGGCAGGGACCTGGTACTGGTCAGGCTGTTAATGCAGACAGGGACCTAAGTACGGGTCGGAGGGACTGGATATGAAGAACTGGGAAGGTAAAATATGGTTATATTTTTAGGAGATATTTTTGGGAACATCTTTTGAATTCGGATATATTTGAGGCACACTTTCTACGGCACATTTATTCTTCATACCCCATTCATTTACCTGTCTCATTTTATGCATGAATAAACAGGCTGAATATATAACAAATAACTACAAGATTAAATCTGTCAGCTGGATTATGCAAAAAATTCTCCAAGTTACTAGGGGAAAAAAAATCCTAAAAAAAAAAACACCTCCTAGGCATCCTGTCCACAGTAGTTGATGCTTAAGGGGTTTTTGTAGAGCTTGAATATAAATTACTCCTTTATAATAAAACTCGGAGAAAATTAAATTAAGAACAAAGTTAAGGTCTCTGAAGCTAGCAAGATGTGTCAAAAGTAATTTTTTTTTTAAAAAAACACTAATTTGGACCATTCTCTGTAACAAAAGTTATTACATGAAACAAATATATTTACTTTTTCTCAGTAGGAGAAAAAAAAACCGAAGAATATGCTCACTTTGAAAAAATGCTTGATGAAATGGAGTGCTCATGTAAGTTTTGTATTTATCATGTTTTACTGAATCCTATTTTGACTATGGTAAGGCCTTAGTTTAATTAATAGATTTTTATTAGACGAAAAAGGAGTGAGGCAAAATTTGCACTCCACTTTCTTGTCAGCTGAAGTTCAGACTGACATACTGAATACATATGTCACTTATCTATTAAGCCTGTGTGAGATCTGGTTTAAATAAACAATCAAATGGAAAATTAGTTGGGTAATTTCAAAAGGGGGAGGGAGAGAAGTCAGTTAAGCGGTGCAATGAAGCTTGAATAGATCAGAAGAAACTAAAACCCCGGCTCAGTAGATGCCGATACTGGTTTGCATGGAGGAGTTATTTTGCTAAAAGGAAGTAAAACCGCTTTGCGAAATGTGTTGTCCTATGATATGGCAAGCCCTCGGCGAGTGTGCAAATATGGAAATGCTTCACAGACACTCTGTAAAAGGGTTCAAAAAATTTTTTTTCTACAAACTTTCTGAAAAATTTCAACAAAGCTTATTTTTCTCCCCACTTTCTAAACAAGGATTTGAGGAAACAACATAAAAATTAAAAGAATAAACAGAAAAAGTAAAAATACACATCGATGTGTTCCATCCACTATACACTCCAAAACTTAAAAAAAAAGAAAGGATTTAAAAAGCTTTTTGCTTTTCTCTTGGAATATGTCTTACTCTTTAGAAATGAACCCATTTTAGAATTATTAGTCACATATTTTAAGGTGTTTACATATTGAATGTAAAATATTTTGAACCATGATGACATCTCTTAAATTAATATTTTAGAGCATCAAGTTATATTTTTAAGAACAAATAAATTCTGCTTTTTTACCGGTGAATTTCTGCTGCTTTTAGCATATTGTGCCAGCTAGCATTTTGGAGCCGTATAATAACCATTTCTGTTTCCAGCCACCAAATTGTTATTCTTTTGGCATAATATAGATTCAGGAATGCAAGACTGTGGATCCCAAGCCAGTGATATAGAAACCTATCATTTGAAAATCAATGATGAATACATGCGTGTGGTTTACTGCTAAGAAGAGCCTGCATTTAAACCGGCTCTGAAACCGCAGCCGCCGCCTCCTCCCTCAGAATGCTGTGGCCTGGGCCGAGGCTGCTGTCCCACCTTAAGATAAATTCACCAGCGGGACCAGTCTCATTTAAATTCAGGGGGCTGGGACAGGGGTGGGAAACACCACCCCTCAACAACCTTCTAATATACAGATTAAACCTCTCTTCATGCTATGTTTTAAAATTACCCTCCGCCTGGACAATTATCAATTTAGATGTGACTGCATGCAGATGTCACATTCCCCTGACCACTTAAAAGCACAAAAATTATATAGCATGAGTGAATGGATTTCCTGATTATAGATTATAAGAAAATGAACACCAGACCAACTTTAGAGTCAGTTTGTGTTATACTTCCATTTGATTAAAAATATTGTTTCGCCAAAAGGATAACAATTTAAGCATTCATGATTTCATTTCGAACAGAATCTACCTCTTCTGGTTGAAAGTTTCTAAACACTCCTATTAAAACGAGCGTAAATATGAGGAACTTGAAATGCAGTGTTAGAAGAAAATTTTTTCTTTCCTTCCCCAGTTGACTTGCAAACACTTGCGGGTTTGTCTCTCTCTCTCACTCTCTCTCATTGACTCCTATTTTAAGAAGCTGTAAATTCAAAGAACATATTCCTGGCTTAAGATGTTATGAGGACATTTTGCCTTGTCTCATTGACTAGAATGAAGCCTGTGATAAAACTGTCCAACCTGCATGGTAAGCACAGGCTTACTTGTGCTTACTTACTCACTTGTAGTAAACAATTTCACATATTTTCACCACATCAAAGACTCGGCTTCTACCTATCTCTGCTTCTGAGATATGGCTGGGATCTGTCTCTCCCAACTGCTTGGCGTCTTCCTACAGAATCAAAGTCTCTTCAAATTGACAGTCTCTGATGGATGAAGTTGCATCACATCTTTAATATGGTGAAAAATATTTGAACTTGTTTGCTACAGATTAGCTAGCTAGCATGAGTTCTTCCTTTTCTTACCCTGCTTACTGGGTTATCTGCCTCTTTGAGCCTAGAGTCCTGGAACTTTGTCTTATTTGATTGTTTAGATATTATAAGTCTTTTTATCTTTTTTTTTTAAATTTCCAGACTTTTGATTAGAAATATAAGCATACAAAACATAAAAGCCCCAAAATAATAACTTCTTCTTGTTGTTGTAGTCCAGATAAACCAAGGCACATTCTTGCACTTGGTATCATCTGTTTTTACTCTTCAAACTAAGCTTGTCATCTTTGGCCCCTTTCTTCCCATTTTTCAATTGCACAAGATCAAATCTTGCTAGATTCTCTTTAATTTTTTTTCTGCACCTATTTCTTCAATTTCCATCACTAGTTCAGATTTCAATCACTTTTAGATTAAATTTTAGTCTGTAGTTGAAGATTTTTCTTTAGGTCTAAAGACAGTGAGCTCTGGTGGCCTACTCTTGCCTTGAGTAGTTCGACTGGACTGCCCACTCTTTAGGGTACACACGAGCCATCTCCTACCCCTTGGAAATTCAGTGGAAAATTAACTATAGTTCAGTTCCAAACTGACAACAACTAAGAAAGAGCAAGACGTGTTTCAGGATGGCTTTTGCCTCCTCAAATATGTGCACGAGCTTTTGTGTGTACACTACATTTAATTTTGCATGTACACTCCCTATTCACCTGGAGAACTCTTTCTCAACTACCACTTCCATCATTTTCCCTTTTCATACAATGCTTAACATTGTTGGGTCAGCATCCTGCCTGGCTTTCTGGACTATATATAGTTTGACTCATTTGATCAACTTAACCTGATTGCCAAGCGTCACAGCCTGGTTTAGGATCCTCTTAATATGCCCAAGTCTTCTCTCGAGCAGTTCCCTAGTGGCAAATATTCTCTCTCCTAATTAAGTTCATCCTTGAGGGGTCAGTTAAGAGTCCCAAGGCTTTCATGATAACTTCAGTCCATACTGAACTCACTCCCTTCTAGGGTCTTGTTGCAATCAGAAGTGGTGATAGCCTTTGACATGTTCTTTTTTTTAAATGCTTCAGGTGCTCACTAAATATCTATACTGTTAGGAAAGAAATGCAATATTTTGGAATGAAATTTAAATTACTGGGAGAATGAGGAATACGACTTGAAAATGCAACGAGTAATTTGTTCATTTCAGACCAGGATTTCTCCCCTCCTGGTGTGCTACTTGTGACAATATTCCATTTCAGATAATGATTGCATATTGATGACCAAGTATGACTGAGACCAGCTGCTAATCCGCCATATAATATCAAAGTCAAGAAATCATGCAAAGGCCCACCTACCAAATTTGTTTATAGAAAGGTAATTGCACCTGTTGCACCTGTTAATTATTTTACAGCAGATTGGTTTATCTTAGTGGCAAGTGGTAGGATCAAATAGAGCAGAAATCTTCCCTAATGAAAATGAAAACTTTAATGAGATACTGACTCTTTTCTCCCATTTAGATGAGTGTTTGCCACCACAGGTTTTCTCCATAATAAGATTAATTTCCGTGATAATGTGTCAAGTCTTCAATATGGACTGAAGCTCAATGTCAAGAAGACAAAGATTCTCACCACTGGGCCCACTGGCAGCACCAATTATAGATGGAGAAGAGAATGAGGTTGTTAAACAGTGACAGCTTGCTTGGTTCCACAATCAATACTTTTGGCACCAGCAGTCAGAAAATAAAAAGATGAATTGCATTAGCTAAATCTGCTGTCAGGGACCTTTCCAGAGTACTGAGATGCAATGATGTCAGTCTAGAGACTAAGGTGCGCCTGGTCCAGCCCATGGTCTTCGCAATTACTTGCTATGCTTCAGAGAGCCAGATATTGACTAATAATAATAGGAGAATAATTGATGCCTTTGAGTTGTGGTACTGGAGAAGAGTCTTGAACTTATATAAATAGGTCTGTCTTGGAAAGAGTGAAACCAAGTTTCTCCTTGGAGGCAGGAAAGTTCTGCCTCACATGCTTTGGGCGTCTGGCCAGGAGGTACCAATCTTTGGAGAAGGACATCATGCTTGGAAGGGCGGAGGGATGGTGCAAGAGAGGAAGACTTCAGATGAGATGGATTGATCCAGTATCTAGCGCATTGGAAGTAGGAGTGTCTGAGTCAGTGAGATTGGCTCAGAATAGGGTAGTCTTCAGAGCTGTTGTACATAGGGTCGCTATGAGTCACAGGCAACTTGACAGCACATAACAACAACAACAAAAACAGCAACAAGACTTTCAACAAAAAGATAGCCTGCATGAAAATCCTCATAGAAAGAATGATAGGACAGAGAAGCAATGAAAGGTGAAGAGGATGTTATTCAAAAGTTTAGAGAGAGACTTCCTGGAGAGAAGGAATTCATGATAGAGAGATCTCTGGGTATGTCATGTGTCTGAGAAACACTCAGTTTTCAAATACAATGAGATAATTCCTCTCAGATTAAGATGAAAGACCAGTAACTTTAGAGTATACAGTCTTCAGAGGCTGGAAAAGTTGGCTTGGCTAACATACTGACCTTTCAGATCATGTTAATGTTAAACTTTTACTATAAAATATCAGTAACGAAGATAGCTTCAGAGTGATTAAGTCTGTGTATTAGGAAAATGGGAGCAGAGGCAAAAGAAAAGAGATTAAAATGAATACACTGCTTTTAAGAAAGCTAGTTAGAATGTTTTTGCCACAGACTATATAGAAGTTGTTCTGAATGAGGTAGCAGAGTGAAAGATTTACAAAACCGTCAGGAGTAGAGGACAAAGGAGGGTAAAGTAAACAAAGCCAGGTTTTTGGTGGCATTCCTTCAACATTGCTAAACCTAGTTTTCTCAATGCTAAGTGATGCTTTCACTAGGGTGAAAGAAGTATAACAGGGACAGAGAACCAAAGGTTTTAAGTCAAAGATGATGTGGAATCTTAAGGGGCAACTCAGGATTACAAAGATGTTCAGATACAGAAGATGTTGCGTTTATATAAAGAGGCAAAGGTACTGTGTTCCAAGCCATGTTGCAGATATGCTGCCGTATAAAGAAATATTTACTAACAGACATAGGATTTAGTTACACTAAACACCAGAGTGGTATTAATTCAGGGCAGGTGTACATCAGGGTTGCATGTTATTCATGTATTCAATCTGCATGCTGAGAATATAATCCAAGGAGAAAATGTGAAGAACCTAGCAGCAGGAGTGCAAGAAAATTCATTAAAAACCTCTACTATGTAGATGACACAACTTTGCTTGCTGAAAGTGAAGGTCTTGAAAGTATTTACTGGAGAAGATCAGACTACAGCTTTCAATATGGATTAAACTGCAACATAAAAGAAACAAAACTCCTGACAGTTATCCCAATTGGCAACATTATGATAAAAAGAAATTCTGCCGTTGCTAAAGATTTTCTTTTACTTGAATCTATAATCAATGTCCATGGAAGCAGCAGCCAAGAAGCCAAAGGATAGATACTGCATTAGGCAAATCTATCACAGAATACTTCTTTAAACTGTGAAAAAGAAAAGGTATTGCTTTGAAGATTGAGGTATGTTTAACCCAAGCCATAGGATTTTCCATTGCCTTATATGCACTGTAAACTTTAGACAAAGGAATAAAGAAGACTGAAGCAGAATTGATGCCTTTGGATTTTGGTGTTCCATACACTTCTAGAAGAACAAAGAAATCCATCTTGGAAGAAGTATTGTCAGAAAGCTCCATAGATACTAAGATGTTGAGTTTCCCTCTTACCTATTTTGGGAATGTTATCAGAAATATCAGTTCCTGGTGAAGGATGCTATGCTTGGTAGAGTGCCAGAGAAAAAGAAAACTACCTCCAAGGAGATGAACTGACACAGTAGCTGGAAAAACTAGGCTAAAAATGAAGATGACCCAGGCTGGGCAATAGTTCTTGATGTTGTACACAGACTTGCTAAGGGTTGAAACTGACTGGTTGGCACCAAACAACAACAAAAATGATCAGAGTATTTAACTTTCAGTGAGCTATTTTAAGTAAGTGATTAAATATGCTTAAGGGTAGATGTAAAATTTTAGCCAATAATCTTCCCTTTAATAGATTCAGACAGCAAAGATGTTCAACAAACTACTACTAATTTAAGAGACTAGCTTTTATCAGAACCACTCAAAGCTGTCTAGTGTTACTATCGTGTCTATTATTAGTAGTTATTTGGAAAACAATTTCTAATATACAGGCAAATAAAACTGCTTTGTTTAGTAATTTGTTAATGGTATTGGATTTTTTTTTGGAATTTGGAGCAAAGAACCACAGGAAAACATTAAGCTTCCTATAGTGGAACTTCTGATGGTATTGATTTGCTTGCTTTTACAAAGTGTTTTACCCTCTTAGGTGTATTTTTTTAAAAAGGATAATTCTGAAAATATTTGCAGCATATTATCTTGCTAAACTAGACATGTCATGTACATAATAATGCTTGCAACCACCAATTAATTTTATATTCGACTTTTAAAATAAGAACTTAATTTCCAGTATCAGGACATTGCTTTGTGTACCAAATGAGTATGTTTCCTATATGAAATCTCAAATCTGACGTCATAAACTTGCACATTAAACCAATTACTCTACTAGAAGTGATGCTTTTAAATTTTTTTTTTTAGTGGAAAAATGTTATGACTTTCTAGTCTTCTCATTTTGCCCTGAATGCCGGGCCTATTAAAAGCTGCAGGGACTATATATGATTCAGCTGTTGTGAATCATCATCAGTATTTTTCTTTCTTTCTTTTGAAGAAAAAGGAGATCTTTTTCATAGGATGGCTCTAAGGGAAAAGGCAACCACAAAACACTTGGGGGTCAGAAATCTGGGAATGATGAAAATTTCAGTATGTTTATAATGGAGAATGGGGACAAATCAGATTTCTGATTTGTATCCTGCTAAAGACTTCTAATTATAGTTTCTTACAGACAAAATCAAGTCTCTACTCTTTCTGGGGGTTTCTTAGGGATCTAATAATATAATAGTATATAATGTCATACTCTGAAGAAAATCCTGTGAAACCTCAATGACTGCTGTGGTGTATTCTTAGGAAAATACCCTAAGAATACACCAAAGCCAAGGCTATTCTTGGCTGCACCAGTTAGAGGGCAGCAGACATTCTAAAAAGAGGTTTGTCTCTTCTTCTTGACCAGGTCACCCTGGATCCTGAGCCAGAGCTTCGTGAAGTCAACATCCAGCCTTCTTGCGCTTGTTCTTTGTGGGACTGAGTTGTCTGGCAATCTTTAGTGAAATTAACAGTGTTACTGTCAACAAGATATGGCACTTTAGATATACAGTATATATTGAAAACTCTGGACTGTGAAGCGGAAGTCACTTACTACTAAACTGGTTTCCTAAAGAAGAGTAGCTCTGCTAATACAGCACTCTCATTTGTCCTAAATATTCTGGGAATTAGGCACCGTTGTCCCAACTTTTGAAAGATTAGGAAAGTGAGGCCCAGAGGGCTTCAATGACTTCTCACCCTGTCGGTGGGTAAGAGAGTTCTGATTTGAATCTCAAGCCCCGGCTGCTTCAACTACATTATTACAAAAGCCAGATGTTTCAGATTTAAAACACACTTCTCTCTCTCTCTCTCTCTCTCTCTCTCTCTCAGTAAAGGCAAATAAGGAAGAAATAGACAATCTGACATTTCCAACATATAAAAGCACTGAAAATATATTGTTCTGCTTTGGGTACTGATTTACTGAAGGGATAGTTTCAACTGTGCCATAAAAATGATATTGAACCTTCCTTTCTTTAAAAAAATTCCACTTAACAATGAGTGATAGATTTATGACTCATTTAATTGTTCACTTCTAGCGATTTTGGGGCTGTCTCTTTGCTAAAAATGAGGGGGTGTCTTCATTATTGACACAATTGCTCACTCTCTCAGTCATTTTTCTAAACAACAATATTGAGACAGCATAAATTAGGGAGAACGTGACAGAAGAGAAAGAATAATTACTTGTGGCTTTAACATTTACACAACTGCTGCAAACACATCAGAAGTTCATAATGTTCAAAGTGACATGTGTTGCTCTGCACTGTGCTGCGCTCACATTCTGAGTCTGGATGACGACTGGATAGGCTTCACTCCGCCCTTGAGTGGTGGAGTGCCCACTGGTCACCTCTGTGACATCTAAGAGAAAACTACGGACATTGCCCAGTCAATAAATATTATTGGAAATGCCTTGAACCAAAATTTATTTGGAGGGGAAGGAGGCTAGAAAAAAAAAATCAAAGGTATACATAATTATAACAGTCTATGTTAGGAGTCACCTATGTGGGTTCTGACCCACAGTGATTCTATGATGAAACTGTGCCTTCTCATACACCATCCTTCTAATTGCTGCCAGGTTTGAGCTTCCTTTTGCAGTCATTGCTCCCATCCATCTTATTGGGACCTTTCTCTTTTTTGATGACTATTTTTCAGTGATGTCCTTCTCTAGGGACTGGTCCTTCCTGGTAAGATGCACAGCGTAAATGAGAAAAGCCTTGCCGTCTTTGCTTCTAAGGAACATTTTGGCTGCACTTCCAAGACGGACTATTATCAATATCCACTCTCCATCCCCCCAAGAATTCCTACTGCCATCAAGTCAATTCTCACTCACAGTTACCTTCTAGCTAACATTTATTAAAGGCAGAGATTGTGGCCTGCGTTGCTGGATCAAATTTACCCAGTGGTGCTTTGTAGGAAAGGCCTTACAACCTACTTCCAACAGGTGACAGTCACTGACATCCTACTGAACACAGATCCTGACACACAGGGAAGCTATGATGTGGAATGGTTTATGGAGATGGTTGTTTTATTCTTCTTGACCATACCATGGTTGAGTCGATGGTAGATGACTTGAATATAGATTCTAACAAAGTTCTCAGATTAATTCTTCAAAGTGGGAATTGACAGGACTTCCAAGGGCAGGATATCACTCCTAAAAGAACTTGTGTATCATGTTTTTCCCTTAGTTACTTCATTATCCCAAAGTCTATCTGCCTGTTGATATTTGGAATATTCTCCCGATTACAACTTTGAGCAAGAAATTCTGCTCTGTGGTTTGGTAACTTTCGTTGAGTTATTGAGCACTAGAGTAAATGAAAGAATTCTTTGTCATGATTATTATGCAAATTAATGCCATGTTCAAATATGTAGATTAATGATAGATTTAGATTTGCTATTATTATGATTTTATTATAACCTATATTAGTATAGCAGAGGGTTTTGTTTTTTTCCTCTCTCTCACATTACAAATACAATGTAATCAGTCCTTTACAAGTAATGGTGGTTGAGAGGGCTCTAGGGTCTCAAAATTGTGGGAAGAGGGCACACTGGTTAGAAAAACAGTCAGTAAATATACAGCAGTTAAAACAATTAAAATAGAGTAACAATAAAGAAAACAGGTGGATACTTAGTACTTTATGAACACAATTACAAAATGAACTATTTATCTATGGTTTTGGTACAACACAATTTCCTTTAGAGTAGTGAGTGATCTTTTCACATTTGAGACTGTGATACTACTATATTCTCTTTGTACTGAAGTTCACTGAAGTGTGTGTGTATGTGTGTGTAAGAAAGTGTGTTTTTAAAATCCCCAGATACAGTTTCATGACTACTACTATATATGTATAACTGCAAAATCTAAGTGAGTTGGGACAGTATAGGCAGTTGCTGATTTTAAAACAACAAATTACACTTTTGGCTGAAAACCTTGAAGTATCAAGCGAGAAAGTCCCTCATAGGTAAAAAACCAATTTCCCAAAGAGGGAGTTTTTAACCACATCTCTTCCTTTTGCAACTGCCGGCTGGGATCACAATTTCATATCACTGATAATTTCACAAATCACTTTTCTTTCTCTATTATCTCTGAATAAAATCTTTCAGTGTTGTTTAAAAAAAGGAACAGAGAAATCAAAAGTGCATAAAGAGAAAAACAATGCCAGGAGAAAAAAATTATTTTGAGTAAAACTAGTATTTTAAGGAAAATTTTATCTGTCTGAATTTAATATTAAAAGTAAACTTTATTTAAAATCCATTACACTTCTCAGCTAAAACAAGAAAATGAGTGGATTTTCACATTACTTCACAGATTTTACCGATTTAGCAGAATAAGGGAGGCATGAGATGCAACTTATGAAGCCAGAAACCATGATAAACAAAGAGCTCTCAATTTTGCTAAACACTTTCTGTTCTTGGATGCTAGATAATCAGTTTAGACTCATAGCAATTTTGTAATGTGACAATTTTAAAAAATCTAGATAAACTTTTGGTTAAAAATATAATTGTACTTTATTTCATAGTATATTATTTACAAAGCAATGGTATTAGAACTTTATTTATGCCTTTGTTTAACTTGTAAGTTGCCTGGGAATGAATTCAGTATTTTAACTCTGAACAACTCAAGTAAACAGAATATTACTTTTAAATGAAAACCTCAAAGTTAACATGGACATTCTTTTATCATAGCTGTTTCAAGATACTTCAAGGAGTCATAGGGGGGAAAAATTCTATCTCTAGACTAAAAAGAAAATAGTTTTCTTATTTCAGACTAACTAAACGGTATTTCCCTCCTTTCTTGAACAATGCCTTCTGAATTTGTGTTTAGTTAGGCAACAAAAATACTGATTCATTAAAGCCAATTTTTAGACCAATTTTAACCAGTTCACCCATATCTTAAATGATTGAGTAAGAACAGCAGCAAAGTCTTCATGTCTGTAACAAAGTCAGCCAAACATTGTGGTAAGTATGCCTGAAAACAAACATAGAAACAACTCAGGTATTTTGAGTCTGACTCCAGATAACTGTAATGAAATGAGTATTTTAGAAATGCAAGTCATGTGCTTTATTTTGTTGCTGTTATTGCTCAGCGCACATAAGAGCTATGTTTACGGTATGGGATAGTCTATTAAGTGCAATGGCATCATGAGAAGATCTGAAATGTGGTGAAAATCACCAAAACGTGACAAAGAGATGAAAGGAGTCATGCTGTTGAAAGATGGGATCTGACAAACTTGCATAACACTTGGTCGCCACAAACCACCTTCAATTTGTAAAAAGCACAGTATCTGTGATGTGCAAGAAAGCAAGGAACAATAGAACCAGGTATGCCTAAACTTGCAAAACAATTGTACTGATGGAGAATAATGAAACTTCCCATGGTCTTTTTTTCTTCCTTGCTTAGGTCTATTTTGTAATATGAGAGTTTCTCTGTTTTCCGTGCTAAGCGAATTATTCAATCATCATACAAGTAAAATTTCATGACTGTATGATCATAAAATATTCACATGTGAATGGACTTTGAAAGTATTTGTGTTGTCCCCAACATGTGTACCAAGTTCAAAGGTGCCCATGGCTAGAGGGAGTCTGCTTGGTTCTAAAAGCAGATCCTTGTTCACTACTCAGTGATTTATCAAAAGCACTACAGGGCTACCATCAAGTACCCATATATTTAGCTGATATAAACTAGGCATTCCAGAAATGACAATGCTTGACAACCAAATGCATAAAATAGTAAACAATTAACAATCAAAATAAGAAAACAGCTGTTAGTTTCTTTTTATATAAAAATTATATCTAATTTACAATAAATGCTTATTAAAATTATTAACCAATATACATAAATCTCTTCTGCCTTACTGTCAATGAGGATGAAGTTCTCTTGTAATTTTAAAAGGATTTCCTAAAGTCTTTTCTTTTTTTAATGGGTTGGAGATGGGGAATATCTCAATCATGAAACTGGTACTCCATGAGCATCCTGGTCGTGTCTATCCAATAAAAGTCAAATGTGTTATGAAAGTGTAAATAAAGGGCACTAGCAAGATAGTGATTAATCCAGCCCAAGGCATTGATGTGTTTATAGTTATTTCTGTTAACTTTAATGATTGATAAAACCTCCATTCAACTGAAATTAATCTCACAGTTATCAATAACCACTTAGATTAGCACATGAAAAGCTTTAATATATGACAAAATGTAACTTTGAAAGTAGTAACTTCTTATTTTGGCTGTTGAGTAGCTGATGTGTAAAACTGTCAACTGAAATCTAGAAATATCACTATACTAACGTTCTGTAATGATTAGCTGTCTATTTTCCTTATATGAAGAATATAGTCCCATCATGTTATTTTTTAATTACCATTTACCCTTGTCTTTGAAGTTCTTTCACTTAAAGTAATGATAAAAGCTTCCTTATTTTAAGACTATTTATGTTGATCCAAGATACCAACCCTTATTTCATTTACTCTCATATGTCAGAGCTTTAGGTGTTGCATGTTATGAAAGTTAGAATATGTTAGCGAAGTCAGTGAAGCTTTGCTTTATTGGTTCATGGTGGAGTCACTTAATTGGATAGTTAATTAGATAGTCACTGTATGCAAGCCATAAAAAAGAACACAATTTTTGTGAATTTTAAGTTAAACGTGATATATTTTCCTATTTAAAGTCATATCATTTTCTTGAACTTCTCGTTTGGTTTTTTTCTTTTTAGCATCTCAACACTATTAAAATTTTATATCTAGAAGATCCAACTTTTCTTCTTTTCAAGTAACATGTGTTGAGTATCTGCTGAGACCTGATTATTGTGCTCTGGTTTGGGAATATAAACAGAATAAGGCTTGTTTGCATACAGAGAGCTGTGTGTCCAGGAGAGAGACACATACTCAGACAGAGCAAGTACAATACAACGAGTGAAGTAATATAGCATAGGCTGCTACTGGCATGCCTAGCATTGATGCTCTACTCCTTCTGAAGATCTTCCCGAATGGCTGCACAGGATTGGAAAGAAGACAAGAAGTTCTCAGTAGCACAAAGAAGGGAGAGGTGCAAAAACTTTGCCTCTGAAAAGTGGCAGCACAGTGTGGCATTTAAAAACACAGACTCTGGGGCCATATTACATGAGTTCCACTTGGGTAATCAGTTAATCTTTCTGCTCCACAGTCTCATCATCTGTGGAAGGGGCCAATCTCCTTTAACAGACTGCCATGAGAATAAACGAGTTACTTTTTGTATGAACAATCTAAGGGCTTGCTGTGATTAGAACTAGGGTGTAACATTCTGGAAAGCATTGGTAGGTCAGAAATATGAAGGAGAAAGTTAAGGATAGGCCAGAGAGAAGAGGCACATAGCTAACAGAAAGAGCTGTGAAGCCACTGCTGAATAGCAGATATATGAATTATGATCTATAATTAGTCCATAGCTTTCAGAAAGAGCAATCATGAGGAAACTAGAACAGATGAAATGTTAATCAAAATGATGAGTTAGGTGGCTCTGGAAAGAGTCCTGTGGTGTTGGTAGGAGCTGAAAACAAATGAATCAGAAAGGAATGGAGAGAAAGGGATAGTGAGTATCTAGCTCAGAGGCAGATTTGGTGATTCGCTGGGTGGTGGGATCACCGAAGAGGGACAGCTAAGGATTGGATGGAAAAAATGCTACACTTTAGATAGACAATGAAAAAAATGCTGTTTTCTTCTCCCTTCACCTTTTATTCTTTCCCTTTGTGCAGGATGAGATTACTCCCAACGTAGAATTAAAGTTTTGAAAACTTTACCAAGACTGAAGACTATTAAACGTGGCTGTTGAGCTGATCACCCCTCACTTTGTCCAAGACCTTGAATTTCACTGGCAATGTTCAGATTTTGGAAGATGTCTGTTTGGCCACATGGCTTCAGTTTTTCTTTTCTGAAAATGTACAGACATTCTGGCTGGCCTCATTTCCCCCTGATGTTATGTGATTCTGTGACATCAGCACAGATATATTCAGCTCTGACATATGATACTGGCTGGCATGAGAAGGAAGGGAAGATGGCTGAGCTTGTGAGCAGGATGTGACAGCTAAGCTCAAGACTAAGTAGCATCAGCAACAGGTGTCCCTTGGAACCCACCTCAGAGATGGCTCCTTCTATTTTTAAGATGTTGGTAAGTAACTCTTTCACAACTGTACAGAAACTATGAAAATTATACGTTCAGTGCTATAAGATCCAGTCACCAAGAAATTACATTTGCTATCTCAAGGCTGGAGCAATTCTCTGTACCTGCCTCTTATGCCCTTATTTTGAAGCAGTAGTTTCCCATGCTTATGGCAGTGGTCCAGAGGCAGGAGGAAGGACTAGCTAAGCTCTTACAATCTTTTTAGTTCTACAATGCTCTATCCTGTATGTGGCTAAATTTTGTACCTGTAAGGTTGTCTTTTATGTCCCTGGAGGGCCATTAAACTTAGTGGACTGTTAGGGAATTGACAATGACAGTATAATTGAACAACCAAATGCTTTTTATTTTCAATATAGGATTCTCTCAAGCACCATAGCTCTTAAGCAGTAACAAGAGGCCACTTCCATCAAAGTTCAGTTACTCATTTCTGTCTACCCACACACAAGCTTTTTACTACTTCTGATAACTTTAATCACCACTATCAGCTGCTTCCACAATAGCAAATAAAACCGGTATAGTGAGATAAAAGATACATAAAAATAATTTTTCTCATGTCATGTATCGCTCTTTGTGACAATCCAGTTTTTTTTATTAATTTAATGGACATTTACAAAGATTTTGGATTTCCATTCATTCACTGTTGCCCTTTTTTCCCTGCCCACCCTTCTCCGATCCCCCCAAGTTCGCTCTTCTCTTTGAAAAATAAAAATTCCGACAGCAAACAACAACAACAGTCTTTGCCAAACACAGTGGCAAGAACCTAAGAGAATTTCTTAACCCTCACCATTCTCTTAGGTTCTTGCCACTGTGTTTGGCAAAGACTGTTGTTGTTGATTGCCGTCCAGTGGAGCACGACTCATAGTGACCCGATAAACAAATGGTGTGAAGCCTTTCTTTAACTATCATCATTTATCAAAGTTCACAGAGTTTCCAGAGGCATGCTGTTTAGGAAGTGGCTGCCACTCCTGCTTCTAAGGCAAAGATTTGAATGCAAAAAATGCTGTTTGGCTTTAGTTTGGTTTGATCCGTAACTGCGAAGTGACTAACCACAAAGGACTTTCTTAAAGGCAAATATGAGCATGTGATTTTAGAGTCCAGCAAAACAGTGTATTATTGAAATTTACTTATTATTTGACCTATCCAATTTCCCAAAGATAGGCAATACAAGAAGATAGTGTCATTTACTGTTTGTTAACTCATTGTGTCTTTCATTCTAATATTTTCATTATGCACTGAATTAGTGGGGAGCCAACATCAGAAATAAGAAATATTACCTTAAATGGATATATTTACAAATATATTTTTGTATGCCAATTTTCTCCACTTTCCCCCTATGATTAGCAAGCTATTATAGTTGACCCTGGAAAAATATTTTAATTAGGCTGTCCATGGATATTTAAATAAACCTGAAAATTTTTTCCGACATTTCAAACTTAACCTCGTGTCATTCATGCCCGCCTCCCATTACTTCAGATGTATAGAATTTTCCAGTTGCAGATATTACCATGGTTACCTCTTAATGCCAATCATGAACTATAGTTGCCATTTATAAGTACTGTGCTTTGTAGTGAAAATAACATCAGTATCTCAATAATCACGATATTATTAATTGATATGGAGTCCCTGAAGAAGTGTGACTATGAGACAATTTACCATACCGTAAGAAATTCTCAAGAACTGAAATATATGTAAGGTGTTTTTATGCAAGTACGTTCCATTTATATTCTCATTCTCATAACTGCTCATTTCAATACCAAATATGGTTGTATTTATTAGCAGTATTGTTGAATGGTGGCATTTTACTTGCTCTTTCTTTTTATGGATTCTTTTTTAGAAGTACGTGCAAGTTTAATACTTGTATGGGTGGAAAGTAGTTCACAATGGGAACTGATTAATAGTACAAAACAAATAAATAAGACTTGTTCAAGATATTTTTGTGTCCAAAGATGGTATTTAGGATTAAATTAATTTGATCAGAACCTTTCAATCTCTAGTTTTGCTAAGTAGTTAACATTTTACTAAGGAAGGCTTATAGTCAACAGTTAACAGTCTTCTTCTGAGTTCTAGTAAGCCATTCTTGCTACAGAAAAGCGTTTTAGAAATACTTGAGACCATTTTTCCATGCCTTTCAGAGACCTTTCAACTCTACTCTGTTCAAAGAGCTTACTTCCTGCCAATCAACTAGCAGCAGAACCCTGGACTACCGTACTGCAGTATTGAAGTCTCTGTCTCTGCTTACCTGCACTGGTGCCTGCACCGGATGTGAGGTCTCCACCCATCAGACCACCTATGATGGAAGGGAAAGATCAAAAGGAGAAAGGCTAAAGACCCACTCAACAAAACACTTTGCCTCCAGCAACCTCAGTATTTTTTCCTTTCCAAGAGTCACAAAATTGTAAAGCATTGCCTAAGTCACATGGAATAGCTGACATTTGCTTTAGTGTGGCATGCTGCGCTCAGACATTAAAAATACGTTCAATCATTGACATCTAGAAGAATCTTTTTTTTTTAAAAAAAATTACATTTCAAGGTAACCGTCTTGAATTGTTTCTGCATTTTTATTCTTTTTAAGTTTGATTTTTCTTAAAGAGATAGTTCATGAAAAAAAAAAAAATAAGAAAAAGTCTTACCAAATGCTTAGATAACCATACAATTGGTGTTTAGTTCTTTGTGGCTAGGTTTTACACAAGCTATTCTGTGAAATGCTCACTGCTCAAGGGTCCTGGTCATTTCACGAATGCCCCATGAGTTCGAGTACTATTTACTACCTCAATCTTACTGACTGATAAGGTAAAACAAGTTTTTACTGGCCACTGAATCAAATGTTTATTCATTGCTAACTCAGGAAAGCACATTAGACTTGGCAATGTTTATTTACAGGGGTTGGGATGGTTCAGTATAATATTGAATACAATAATTATTTTGAGTTTTTAAGATATAAGATTTATCATGTAGAAGACCTAGCAGTGGGTAGACTTCATCAACAAAGGCAAAAAGGGGAAACTATACAGTTCACATTCTATTGGTAAAAGTCTTTGTTCTTTCCTATGATTTGTTAACCTGAGGTGCCTGTGAGGACATACCTGTGTTACCCGCACTTGGAGGTCGATGTGTTACACCAGGAGACATACTATTCCTCTGCAGAGAAGGGTGGGCCAGTGGCAAAAGGTTGGGGTTTCCCAGTGAACTGACGGGGTTGCTGTATACCAAACTGTTGTGGCTGGACACTGGGATGGAGACTGGCATCTCAAAGTTGGGAGGTGGAACAGCCTGTGGACCAGAAAGAAACAGGAGTAAAAGGTAAGAACAGTAACAGAAATGCTTAAGTAGAGGAAGCTCGTATTTGTCCAAGAAAAATTCCAAAAGGAAAACGGCTTGGCGTGTACAATACTATAAAGAAGAGCTCTTGAGATGTTCAGCTTGCAAATGGATTTCTTTAATGTGCTTAGAACACTTTCTTTGCAACTATTAGAAAATGTTTCACTTTTGTTTAAGACAAAGCCTCATTTCATTAGACTCCCTTGTCTTTGAATTTCATTCCATTAAGTAGTAATTGTTCATTTGTGATATCTGAATCTGGTGCCAGCAATGACTGCAAGATCAAAGGTACATGATTAAGATGACTTCACGTAGAAAAAAGAAGGATTAAAATGCAAACTGGAGCCGATGCGTTTAATTGCTTATTGAAGCATATTTATGCAGAAGTTTAATGATAGAAAATCATTTCCAGGCATGTGAATAGCACATATACCTTAATTATTATTTTTTAAAAGTCTGTCTTCAAAAGTAACGTTAAAGATAATAGACATTTTAAAGATACAGGATTCAACAGAGCATGTATCATTCAATAATTCACAGTTTAAAGTGGAAGTTCAGAATATATGGTATTTTTCACATTTTGGAATATATTGCCCTAACAAATGATGAGAACTTTATCTTGAAATGAGAGAGTTGGCAAACAGCTAGTTAACTGAAGATGTCTAATCAGAGTAATTATGATTTTCCAAAAATATTATTTTGACAATTTAAGTAAAATCATGTTTATTTTCTGCCTGCAGTAAACCAATCATATTTGTAACTCCCTACTCCTTTTATTTTTAACATTGTAAATGAAAATACTATTTGAATAGTGCAGAAATACTGTTTGAGGATTGCCATTAAGCTGGAGCAGTATTTTTGATATGAAAAGGGTATGTTGTTGTTGTTAGGAGCCATCGAGATGAGTACGACTCATAGAGACCCTACGAACAAAAGCTCTGAACCCTGCGCTGTCCTGCGCCATCCTCACAATTCCTGACACACAAGAGCCTGTCGTAGCAGTCATCATGTCAATCTACCTGGTTGAGGGTCTGACTCGTAGCACCTCTTAGTATAGCAGAAGGTAACACTCCCTGGCCCTGCACCATCATTGTAATTTGTCATTATTCTTCGAGCCCATTATTGCAGCCACGGTGCCAATCTATCTCAGTGATGATCTCCCTTTTTCTCACTAATCCTCCACCGTATGGGATGTCATTCTTCAAGGACTGGTCCTTCCTGATACTTCCCCAAAGTATGTGAGAGAAAAGTCTTGCTATCCTTGCCTTCAATAAGCATTTTGACTGCATGTTTCCCCAAGACAATATCATTTGTTGTTTTGGGAATCTACGGTATAGTTAAAATTCTTTGTCATGTAAGATAAATAATGTGTAATAAATGGGAAATCAAAAGATGAATTTCAATGGGAAAATCTGCTGTCAGGGACATCACCAGTGTACTGAAGAGTAACAACGTCAGTCTAGAGACTAAGGTGCACCTGATTCAGGCCAAGGTCTTCACAATTACTTGCTATGGATCAGACAGCTGGACAATGACTTAGGATGATGATGCTGTTGTTGTTATACACCACTGAGTTGCCTGCCATGCTTAGTGATCCTATGTATAACAGGTCTAAAGCCTGCTATACTGAGCCAGTCTTACTGACTCTGACACATCTAATCCCATTGCTCCACTTACTGTATCAATTCATCTCATTTGGGGGTCTTCCTCTCTTGCGCTGTCCCTCCACCCTTTTGAGCATGATGTCCTCCTTCAAAGACAAGTGCCTCCTGGCACATGCCCAAAGTGTGTAAAACAGAGCTTCAAAATCCCAGCCTCCAAGGAGAAACTTGGTTTCACCCTCTCCAAGACAGGGTTTGTTTTATTGGTAGTCTATGGTACGTTCACTGCTCTGCTCTCTGATGCACAGCAAGTAATTGCAAAGACCATGGCCTGGATCAGACACACCTTAGTCTCTAGACTGACTTTGTTGCTTCTCATAGTCTGGAGAGGTCTCTAACAGCAGATTTGATACCTTTGAGTTGGGGGTTGGAAAAGGGTATTGAATATACCACAGACTACTAAAAGTACCAACAGGTTCACCCTAGAAAGGGTAAAACCAGGCTGCTCTTTGGAAGCAAGGATTTTGAAGCTCCATCTGATATAATTTGGGCATGTGGCAAGGAGGGACAAGCCCTTGGAGAGGGACATCATGTTTGGAAGGGTGGAGGGACAGTGCAAGAGAGGAAGACTTTGGATGCAGTGGATTGACTGTGACTGGAATGATGGGGGTAGGTGTGTCAGAGACAATGAGGTTGGCTCAAGATAGTGCAGCATTCAGAGCTGTTGTACACAGGGTTGTTATGAGTTGCAAGCGACTCAACGGCACATAACAACAACAATATTCAAAGCATTTTCACCTTCTCTCAAGGGTTCTCAAGCCATTACACAAACTTAAACACATATGCAGGTGGCTCAGAAATTGTTTTATTATTTTTTCTCTCTAGCCCTAACACTGATCTAATGTTCCTTTAAGATTAGCTGGCCTGCACCATAGTCACAATAATTTGCATTAATTTTGAGTAACGTGGTGATGATTATGCTATGAATTATTATGCTCCCTTATTCTGTCTTTTTCCCCCTCATGATCTGGACATGTCAGTATTACCAAAAGTAAATGTTTCCTATTCCTTTTCTTTCATATATCTTTGACTCTTCATTGTTTTAGAGTGAAATTAAAATATTCAGATGATATGCTAATCTAGTCATCATTACTAGGCTTTATCTATTATGAACAGGGCAACAAAAGAATTTTTTGATAGAAAGTAACATAATGAAATGTAAGTGTTTGATAAGGTGCAAAATAATATATTCTATATAAAATACAAAAGAATATATCCTTAAATTTCTACAGGCTTTTCGAACAATAAAATTCATCAATGAATGTTATAGAGAAATTTTTATCAGGAGAATAAAATATTGTAGTTCTCTCATTAGAAGGTCAAATATGAATTACTCTAATACCTAGGATAACAAAGTGAAAGAACTTCTCAAAGTATTCTCTCTCTGCCTCCAGAAGCAGTCAGCCCTGTCCACTCTGCTCTGAGCTCTGGACCCTGACCCCTCCAGACTGCATCTACGAAGTTCCTCTTGCCCTCCGTCTGTAGCTTGGCAAAGGAGGCATTAGCAAAAGTCCAGAGGAAAGGAGAAGAGATCAGAGTAAGAACATAACCTTCCTCTTGGCCTGGGTTGGCAGAAGCTGGATTTCCCTAGTGAAAAACCAGGGGTCTTTTAGGGATGCCTTCTTCTAGATAAAAAGACCTTGATGTATTCTGTTAATTTCTCCTTCCCCCTGCTCCTTTCTTCAGGCCTTGAGTGTTCATTGTCTCTTGGTTTCATGTCCTCACATTTCACTGCTCCTTCAGATTTCCTTTCAAAGGCACTCAAGGTGTCTAATCCATAGAGAGTTGCACAACTAACCCAAAGGTCACACCTCTCTGGCAGTTCCATACCACCAGCGGCTCTATGGAGAAAGATGGGCAATTTCCTTTTGTGCTATTTTTAGCCTCGGAAACCCAATGGAGGGTCAACTATCAGTTGTTCCAACTTGATGCCAATGAATTTTAGGCTTCCTAAATTTAATTCTATTTATAAACAAATTTACTAAATTTTCTGTAATTACTCTTGTGAGTGTGCATCTGATTCCTGTAAGGCCCTTGAACCCTCAGATCTAGTTCTCGCCACTGCCTGATACACAACGTCATGACAGATGGAACAAAGACTGAAACTGTCAATGACTTCATCTTATTTGGATCCACAATCAAAACACTTGGTACTAATAGTCAGGAGATCAGGAGACATACTGTACTAGGAAGTCTGAATGCAGGGACCTCTCCAAACTGAGGAGCAATGATGTGAATTTGAGGACTAAGATGCACCTGATTCAGGCTATGGTCTTTGTAATCACCTGCTATGCTGTTGAGAGATGAACAATGAATAAGGATGACAGAAGGAGAACTGATGGCTTTGAAGAAGAGTACTGAATATTCCATTGACTACCAAAAGAACAAAGAGGTATGTCTTGAAAAAGATAGTCAAAAGGCTCCTTGAAGACAAAGATAGCATCATCT
The DNA here is from genome assembly GCF_000299155.1 of Elephantulus edwardii. Taxonomy (NCBI): domain Eukaryota; kingdom Metazoa; phylum Chordata; class Mammalia; order Macroscelidea; family Macroscelididae; genus Elephantulus; species Elephantulus edwardii. The sequence continues at coordinate 2,861,957 of NW_006399793.1, forward strand.
CACATATATTAGGCATGTTGCTAAGAGGGGCTATTCCTTGGAGAAGGACATCATCCTTGGAAAAGTGGAGGGCCAGTGAAAGAGAGGAAGACCTTCAACCAGGTGGACAGGCACAGTTACTGAAGCAACTGGTTCAAGAGTGAGAAATTGTGAGGATGGCACTAGATGGGACAGGGTTCAGATCTGTTGTTCACAGGATGGCTATGAGTCATCCTCCACTCAACAAAACCTAACAACAACCACAACAAAGGACTACATCCTTTGTTATTGTCTATTGTTTTGTTAGAGAATTCCAAATGAATCCCGACTTAGTGTGACGCTATGTAGAACAGGACACTGCTCGGTCCTGGACCATCTGGCTTGGGGTGGCTAGGTTCATAGAAGAGGCTAGCTGGTATGAACTGGGGGAACATGAAGTGAATTTCCAAACTTTTGGCCAATACTAGTTAACCCGACTTACTTGCCCACGAGTGGCTACGACTAAAGAGGAGAGAGTTGTGTGGACCCCAAATCTGTGGCACATGGCCTACTGGCTTAGCTCTTGGTAGACTGCTTGTTTACAGCCATTTGCAGCTAACATGGAGAAGTATAAGGGTGAGATTTGCCTACAGTGTTTCCTGCTTTAATGCAATCCCTTAGGAAATGACTTCTGTAAGTATTCTAAAGGATGCTGATTTTATCTCATTAGGAATTAGAATGGATGTTTCCCTTAGATGAATACATGCACAACCAAAATGAAAAAGATTATTAATAATCATTTAATGAATTCTTGACCATTCTAACACCAGTTTGGTGGAAGTCTTTCTCCTTTTCTTCCCTTCCTCTGAATATCATCCCCTATAATTTGTTAAATTCTAGTGTTTTGGACTATAAACAATTTGTTGATTATTATTATAAAATCCATTTGTGATTGGCTTAACAACAGTCAGATGTCAAATTACATTTCAAACATTTAGAATTAATAAATATGCTAATATCCTTTGCATTTTCTCTACCTGTTGCCTTATTTTCTATCAGTATAGTAAACTAGACATGATAATTTTGAAATGAGAATTGCCACTGTTGTAGAATGAGGCTGGCATTGAGGTGGGGGTAAGACAGAAAAACTGGATGAAATATGTTTACGGCATTGAAGTCTATGGGGGAGAGAATAGTCTAAAAGTATTATATTTTAGGGCATTATTTTTATCGTAGGAGTATGCAATGAGGGTTGCAGAGTGGATTATATTTGGGGGTAGGGGGTGGGGTTTGGGGAGGTGCGGGGGGGGATTGTGTACCAATGAGGGAGTTTTTCTTTTGCTTTTCAAGGAGAGGAGCAAATGGGGGGGGAGGGGTTTGTGCGGGGAGAAGGGTGCAACAATGAATGAATGGAATCCCAAAATCTCTGTAGATGTTCATTGAAATGAAAAATAAACAACCTAAATTAAAAAAAAAAACACAAAAAACCATGAGCATACTGAGAAGATATTAGAGCCAATCAAAAAGAACATCATTTTTAATATTGGAAACCTCAGCTGCAATCCAGGATGTGCAATAAATTGCCATTTAATAAGATAGGTTATCTAACATCCTCAAACCTTGATTTCCTTATCTGAGAAATGCATCCATAAAGAGACAGAGTGGCTCTAAATGTCATCTGAAACGCAAAGAGATACTGTTGTTGTTCTGTGCCATTGAGTCTTTACCAACTCACAGAGATCTTCATGTGGCAGAAAACTGCCTCATAAACTTTCTTGGCTGTAAACTTTATGGCAGCAGATCAATAGGCTTCTTCTAAGAGCCACTGATGGGTTTGAACTGCAGGTCTTCCAGTTAGCAGCTGAAGGAATAATAACTGCACCACCAGGATTCCTTGAAGAAAACTACATGGTCATTAGGTGTTGCCAAGTTGACCCACATTCATGTGAGTTATTATCAAGAAATCTGTACAACTTTTCTTCTTGTCCTTTCAACAGAATTGTAGTTGTGAGCCACTGAGTTGGTACTGACCCACAGCTGATCCCCCAGTGGGTTTTCAGAGGCAGTAAATCACACAGGAGGAGATGCTTCATCTATCTTCGAAGGAGCAGCTGGTAGATTTGAACTGTGCACCTGTGGTTGGCAGCCCAATTTCTTAACACTAAGACACCAGAGCTCCCTATTCAAAATTAGCAATTGTAAGAGCAGCTAAATTAACTTTTCTTCCCTTGCAAATTAAAGCCAAGAAATAGTTAAAAACTCCACAACTGCAAGGCTCTGAGAGTCATGCTCTAAATCTTTGGAACAATCAAGAGAGGAAGAAAGGAGGAATTTGGTGTGATTAAATAAAGTGCTGCAGGCAGGTCTGGCTATGTAATTTGTAGAGCCCAGAACGCAATGAAAATGTAGGTTCCTGAGTTAAAAATTTTACTAAGAGATTTAAGATGGTGACAGCAGAGTACTGAACCGAGTACAGTCGCATGTAAGCTCAGAGGTCTCAGCCCTGATTTTAAAAGATACAGGTATGACAGCTAAGCAGCTTTTCACTTCTTCTCTCCTTGAACAAAGTAATCATGGATATACTGGAGTGAGTCATCGTGGTTAGAAAGGTATCTGAACTGCTATCCAAAACCCACTGTTTTTCCCGAACTTACCACAAGGAAAAGTCCAATAAAAAAGTCCAATAAAATATTTTTAATAAAATATTTTTAGTTAATGAGGCTTCTTTTATTTAATGTGAATGGCTGAACTGAATCCCCCCTTTCACCACTAATGACACCCTTAACTTTTGCTCAACCATTACTAGGCTGTTGAGAACGAGCAGAGAAAGCAGTCATACAGCAACAGAAGAGTGACAGCTTCTGATATATTTACTCAAGGCTACTTACCACTCTCTGGACTAGCTCCTTGCCTCTCTATCCCCAAATCCTCCCAACTTCCAAATCCTATCAAGTCTTCTCAAGTACTTGATCTCCTCTGTCCTCTCTACAGAAGCAACATTAAAGAGTCAATTTAGAGGCCACTGGTTGGTGGTTTGTGTCTGGGTGGTGTGATTGAATTCTAACTTAAAGGTTGATGGTCTTGGAAGAAAGGAAGCCCTGGTAAACTGCTTTTGTACAGACTGTAGACAGAAACCCTCCAGGGCAGTTCTAATCTATAACACACAAGATCGCTATGAGTTGGAATTGATTTAATAGTAATGTTTCTTCTTTTTGGCATTTCCACTCAACATCATTCTGTCGCTCCTGCATCTTAACTGAGCTTGGTCCATCTACATCTCCTCCTGGTTCCCTTGCCATGCCTTGGTCCTCAGGCCAGCTCTCCATGTTATTTTCATGGATGCTATATTTTCAGTGTTTTCCTTTTTCCAAGTCCTCCTCTTCTGTACAAGGATTCTGAAGTGCTTTTCATTTCACTCTTCTATCCTAGCATTATTTCTCTCTCATAGTCCCGTTATTTGGAAGACTGTGTACACTGTTTCTTTCCACTTCCTCCCTTCCCGCTCCCTCTCCATCAGCCTTGCTTGGGCCCCTCCTTCCTTCAGCTCATTTCCTAATTTCTGGTCCCTCAAGTGGGACTGTTTTTTTTTTCCTTTCATGCCATGAAGCCCAACATGAACCATGGCACACCTCACATGAGGAAACACTGGTCAACAAGATTGCAAATCATCCATGAATTATTTCATGTAATTGAGGAATATGGGCATAAATTATGCTATACAAACAGGTGACTGCAATATTAAATTTTCTATTTTAAAAAGGAAACTCTCTAAACCAGGTCTTTGAAACAGAAAAATAATCTTGTAATGTTTTTAAAGAGGTGGAGACACTCCACACAAAGGGCAGAGTGTCCTTGCCCTGATGTAAATGTTTTAGCAGCTGTGGAAACTTTCAACAAAATTTACTTCCAGCAACTGAAAGCAGAGTGCAAGAACCAGGCTTTTCATCGTGGAGACTGAAGCACTTACTGAGGCGAGGAAGAGTCTGAGGGCACCGCCAGGAACTGTGTGGCTCCTTCTCACCCTCCAGGCTCGTGCCCTCTCGTGCGGTTTTCATCCTTCTACCACATACTGCTGCACCTCTTAAGAAATCATGTTTCTTGATTTTTGAACTCTTTACACAACAAGGTAAAAAGATTGTTAAGGATTCTAGACAAGCATCACACCTCTTTTCTGGAAAGTATGAGCGTAATGATCCAATGCTCAATGGGCCTTCTCCCAGAAAGCTGAGCGGGGAAGCTCCACCTGCATTTGGCTGCTTCAGCCCAAGAATTGTCAGCAGTGCGGTGCATATTTGACCTTTTGTTAATGTTCAGGGGTGTTTCCTCTTGTCAGACACATCTAAGGGCTTTCATTTTAAAATCTCACATTTATAGATGTAGAACAATTCCAAACTAGTTGTAGTTCATAGCAAAAGATACTTCAGATATAAAAATTAAAAATCAGCCCAAGGAGCTGTTTCTTTTCCTCTTTGGGGCAAGACACAATTACAAGTGATATTTTAGTATTTAAGAGTTCTGGGAATAATGGGTATACCCTACTACATGTTATAAAAAAAATGAAGTGCTTTGAGTGAATGGTGCTGTGTATAGTACTCGATTTGATGAAACCTTTAAAGCCGTTTTCTCATGGTATTCAAGCAGGGTTGTATTCTTCTACCATACTTTTTAAACCTGTATGCTGAGCAAATAACATGAGAAGTTGGAGTATTGGAAGAAGAATGTGATCTCAGATTTGGAGGAAGACTCATCAACACTCTGTAATATGCAAATGACAGAGCCCTGGCTTGCTGAACATGAAGATTTGGAGCACTTACTGATCAAGACCATAACCTTCACGTCTATTTGGTAATGAGTATGAGTTGCACTTTAACATAAAGAAAACAAAATTCCTCAAAACGGGACCAATAAGGAAAATTATGATTAATCAGGAAAATAATGAAATTATGAAGGGGTCCATTGTACGGGGATCTACTACTTTTAGCACCTATGGAAACAAGAGTCATGTTATGGCATTTTGCTTTGGGCAACTTTATTGTAAAAACCTCTTTAACATATTAAAGAGCAAAGATGAAACTTTGAGGACTCTAAAAAGCACCTGACTGGGCTATTATATTATCAAGTGCCAACACGCATGTAAAAATTGGTCAATGAATAAGGAAAACCGAAGAATTGATGCCTTTGAATTATGGTGTTGGGGAAGAATGCTAACTACACAATGGGTAGTGAAAAGAACACACAGATCTGTCTTAGAACAAGTGCAGCTACAATGCCCCTTAGAAGCAAGGGTGGCAAGGTCTTGTGTCCTGTAATATGGACATGTTATTAGGAAAGACCAGTCCTCAGAGAAGGACATGCTTGGTAGAGTCTGTGAAAAAGAAGGTCGTTAACATGATGGATTGACACAGTGACTGAAACAATGCAACAGAACCTAACAGTGATTCTGAGGACAGTGCTGGAAAGAGCAGCCTTTGCTTCTGCTGTACATCGAGCCACTGTGAGTCAGGACTAACCTGACGGCAGCTAATGACAACAATAACTTCCCTTCAAGATACAGTGTATTATAATTCCACTTAACAAAGGAAGCAGACCTATATTTATGGAGACAGAAAGTGGAAATTCTGCTATGTTTTTCAAAGAAATTTTGATGTGTTCAATTTAATCAAATGCAGGTACCTACTAAGTGTAAAGCATTAATTCATCCTGTGAATTCAGTTGTGGATTTGGTTTAAAGGCCTTGTTTCCAAGCAGCTCCACATGTTATTGCCAAAGCACTTTTTTTTTTCACTGTAGTCTTTCTTTCGATTCTCAGGTTTAGGCTGTTTTGCAAACTTACAAAAAAAAAAAAAATAAAAGCAAACAGCAACAACAACAAAAACCCACCACAACCCACAAAAAACCCCAACCTTTTTTTGGGGAAAGGAATTAATTATCTCCTAAGGAGCTTACATACAATTAGGGCTTAGACACTAGCATTGGCTGGTTATTCAGAAAGCATCTATGTCTTGTAATTCATCACTTTTTGACACAAATCGAGATCTTTTGATGGTCAATAGAATATAACAGACAGTATGTAGTTCTTCACTATATAGGTCACCAACAAAATAATACATGCACAGTTATTTCTCTTAAATATCTGGCAAGGCATATATCTGATAGTTAGAATTTTTCTTTCTTTTTTTTTTTTAATTTGGTTAAGACAAAACTTAGCCAAATGTTAAAGCATGAAATATATTGGTGTAGCCAAAGCGAATATTCTGATAAAGCTTGAAAATCACCCCAGCACACAAACATGTTGAAATTTTACCATTAGGTTTTCATGCAGTCTGTTTCCCTGCAGCCAGCATTAGCTTTAACCCTTCAGTGCTGCTGTGGAATTCTGTGGATAGAGAGGGCTGAAGTTTTATTCAGTAATGAGCTTCTAGCTAGGTGGTGACTCACGTGTGTCTGGTCTTAGGACTCGCCCTCTCTAAACATATATATACACATTTAAATGTATATGTATGTATTTCTGTATAAATGCATACTCACATATACAGGTAAATGTCACTTAATGTCCATTATATGTTCTAGGAAAGAGGAAGCTGTGTGATTTAGAGGTTGGGTGGATGTCTTATGAGATACAAGGACTCCCTGTGTAATCTATCATTAAATTCCTGTAAAACTATTACATTAAAACCTTATGGAAGCCTGCCAGACAAAGCATGAGCTGTAGCCATTGGATACAGGAGGGTGAACTAGCTTCGTGTGTGCTTAGGAGGGGCACTTGGGAGGAGGGTAAATGGGGATGCAGAGAGATGGCTGAGGGGATTCGGTATGTGGGTGGAGAATCCAGATTGGTGGTGGTGACCCTTCCAGATCCTATATAGCTGTTGCTACTGATACCAGCAGGCACCTCACGCGGCCAGTGCTACCCACCCGCCCCTGCCACAGGAGCAGTGGGCTGTAGCTGGCATTTCCTGGTACCAAGAGAGCCACACTACACAGCTGCGGGTGGGTAAATGAAGGAGGAAGGGAAGGAGAAGATGTGGGGACTGAGATGTGCCTTGGAAGTGTCCTGTGGGGGCTTGAGGGTATTTAAAAACCATTAGTAGGAAATATAAACACAAAGGGAGTTGCTTTCACTTTAAAATAAAGAAAGAAGGCAAATATTTTATGGGATCATGACGTTCATGTGACCCAAAGTTGCCTGAACTAATATTAAGGGGCCCACATGTGAGTGTGTGTGTATACATTTTACAGTGAACTTTTATGCCTACTCAGAAGGAGATTCTAGTGTTGTCATTGGTATGGACTGTGCTTTTAAATATTGTGCCAATTCAGGGTGTGTCACATATTCTCTTCCTCTTGCCCCTGTGAATTTTTTCCCTCTGAAAGAACTTCTGGATTGAAACTCTTTTCGGTTCCATAACTCAAGCATCCCCCAGGGATTGCTTTTTCTAATGGACTGCCTTAAAGGGTGAAGTGCCTCTCAAATGCTTCTTAGATAAAGCTGTCACTGAAAGGGTTAAGGTATGTTACTGCAGCAGTTATCAGCAGACCAGCTATCTACCTTTGGTACTTACAGGAATTTTATGACTCTTGATCATATTATCAAATTCTTCATTAATTTTTTTGTATTTTTCTTCAGTGCGTGGGGTGAGTGCATAAGAGGAGTCAGGATCGGGGCTTTCACAGCCTTTGTTTTCTTTCTTGTTCAATGCCTGCCAGGTTCAGAGAAATACCAAGAGTAAAACAAATGAAGGGTGTGTGGGGTACTTACACACAATCTTTGCCTGCTGATCATTAGATCAATATCTTCGTTAATTTTCCTGTACTTGTCCTCAGACTCAGGGCTGTGACCTACTGAATCGTCCGCATCAGGGTCTGGACTGTCACAGCCATTAAGGCCCTTCTTTCTCAACGTCTGAAATACATAATTCGGAAAGTTCAAACCTAGAGAAAGGCTGTAAGAGACATTCAAGGGTGTTATAGAAGTTCAAGAGGTCCAGCACTTCAGGTAGTTGTTACATAGGCTACAGTACATTAAAGAAAGCACAGAGAGAAACTGTGAGTCATTTCAACAGCACACTCATTAAATAGATTGAATGATTAGATATTAAGGGGAATATTCTTCTGGCAACTAAATTTAGTCAATGAACAAAGAGGGTACGAGGGTGGTAGTTTCATGATAGGGAGCTTGTGTGTGCTCTGGAGAACTAGTGAGAGTCAAGTGCAGCAGAGCACAAAGAAGGAGGCAAACTGCAACACTGTTATCTTCCCACAGAAAAAAATCACAAGTCGGGACATTACACAATGAGTTCAGAATCTGTGATTCTGGCAAAAAGCAGAAATGTTGAAAACAGATCCCTGATACGAATGGAATACGCTGTTTGACACAAATGTGTCCTGAGACTCCATCTTGTCCACTGGACAGCAAACACAAGGTAAAGGGACCCAGTCATATACTCAAAATACTTCGTTGAGTATGTGATTAAGGTGCAGATACTGCCCTCATTTGGAGAATTACTTCTGTTTAGTTGTGAGTTCTATGTTACATGAAAATCTGTACTGAAATTTGTAACACTGAGAAGCTACCTGCCTAAATACAGGCTGAAAGGAAAGTCAAAACAGCTGAGCTCAGGGCTTCATTATTATGAGCTGAGTAACGGTGCCAAAGAATGCTGAAAATAGGTAACCAAGTCAATAACTATCCAACTAGCAAAAGTTCCTCTTGGTTTCAGCTGAATAGCAATCACCTGGAGACTGTCTCTTGACACATGAAAGTGAAGAGTCAGTGCCTTATCTTGAACCTCCTGTCTCCCAAGTGTAGGTATGGTCTAGTCACAGCTGTCACAGAAGAATAAATACTAATGTAGCATGTAGCAACTAGGAAAAGTATGAGTCAGGAGAACTTTTTATTTTTCAACTTACAGTTGTCAATGTAAATGTGCATAATCCAACCTACAGAGTTAATGATAAATTTCATAGATTATAAACCATCTTTTTAATCATACAGCTTGCCATAGTTAACTATTAACAGACTAGCAACACTTCTGAATTTTCCTGGTTCTATACTGTTCCACAAAGGGAAGCATACCAAAGTGCCTCTCTCTAATGGAAAGTTCAGCTATGCTCATCTTTATTAAAGACAAGATTCACATACAAATAAAGCAAAAGCTGTGACATCAAGCTAAGGAATTCAAAACTGAGATAACACTCCATCTTTAATTCATGCAATTGGGGAAAATAAATAAAACAACACGAGTTTAAAAGGGGGTGTCATTCTTAAAAAGTTAAGCTCCTTGGCTCTTATCAATGTGTAACAAATGCAACATTTAAAATTAGTTTATGAGGCAATGATATTTTCACTGAAAACCAAACTACAAGAGCTACCATTTCTAAGTTCTCTATGATGCATTGCAGCTCTGTAAATATTTATTAATATTATAGTGGTACAATATAATAAATAAACATATGGTTACAGCTTATTATGTGGTAAAATGTTTGAATATTAAAATGAATATTTTGACACAGATGATAAAATATACATTTACAATCTTGGAGAATTTATAATTGGTGGGGCCAACTGTCCCCCTCATCATGGATCTACAGCCATCATTTTTATCCAAAGTAAGTATTTCTAGAGACTTCCCACAATAATACTGTAAAGAAGGCCATAAACGTTTTAGAATAACAATAATAATTTTACTGGGTAACTTAATTTTATATGCTCTAAAGTCTTTTGTTAGCATTAACTCAATAAAAAGAACATTCTGTTCTCTTTTTCTTACTTTGGTCTCTGTATGGTCTTGGGCATTTTGGGTTTTGGCCCACCTATGTCTATTTATCTATTTTTCTTCTCCTTTCTCGCCCCTCCCATCTTTGGTATGTTCATGAGCTTTGAAGAATGATTACTGAGTGTTTTGCATCATATACTATACTTTTTTCATAAAAATTATTTAGATAATGCCATGTAAGATTAAGAAAGTATCTGATAATTTAAAAAATTAATTTGTCTATATCTATAAAGCATGTTAAAAAATACTTACGTAAAGCTTTTAAGCCTTATATAACACCAATTTATAGTTTTACCTAGACTTTATAAAAATTTGTGCACCTAAATATTTTATTCAATAAATCTCATTGTAAAAATTATCGTTGTTTTGATGCGCAGATTTTTGACAACAGAACGCAAGGGTTAGGAGAGGCCTATCAACTGTCATTATAATCCATCTGGCACACGCATGTGTGCTAAATATTCTTTCAAAGCTTTCAGGGGTAGATACTGTGTTTGGCTTATAATAAATTCAAACATCAATTGCATGTTATTGAAATATTTCCACAAATATTAACTCATTATCTCTCATAGGTCTCTCATGAGGGTTTTGGGGAAACCTTATGTCTAGGTTTAAACAAGTGTGGACAAGTACCGGTTCCCAAGCATCAGGCGATACGTATCCTCTTTCTGTGGAACTTACCCATTGTCCAAACCTTTTCATATCTTTGACATAGATGATGTGACGTAGGGCTCTCTCACTTACAATCAACTACAGAAGTAGATTGAGTTGGTCCTTGGTGGTGTAAACAGTTAATGTGATTTGTTGCTAACGGAAAGGTTTGTGATTTGAAACCCCCTAGAGATGCCAGGGTGCTCAAGTGACCTAGTGGACAAGGAGTTGTCCTGACAAATCAAAGGTAGATGGTTCAAATCCATCAACTTCTAGGGAGAAAGATAGTCAGTCTCTTCCTCTGCAACTTACAATTTCTGAATTCTAGCTAGAGAGTCAGCTGCAAATTGGTTCTGATTAGATAACAATGAGGTGTTTTATTTATTTATTTTTCCAAGTGGAACCTTGAAGGAGACCCCGATTATCCATTGAAAACCCAGTGGTGTACAGTCCTACTCGGACACAGACAGTATCCTCACAAGTCAGAACAGACTTGATGGTAACCTAAATGAAATTAGGTGATTCTATTTTCTGAGATTAAGCTTTGGGAAAATGTTAAATATGAAAATATTGACACTTCCTAGATGTCAAAATTTAGTTCGCGTGGAAGAGTCTATTAGTCAATAGAACTCTTAGCAGTTTATGGATTAAGAAATTGATTAGGTCAGTAGCTCACTCTGTATCTAAAGAATGATATTAACTCTTAATAATATATTAACTCTTAAGTAGATAAAGGATGAGATTATAAGATAAATAGCAAAGACAAAACCAAACCACAATGGCTCAGTTTCTTCTAATAAACTCGTCTTGCATTTGACTACATTATCCTATAAAGAGTATAATCAGTATTTAAGTAATGAAATAGTACACTCTTGTCTTACTTCAAGTCAAATTGGGTTATTTATAGAAGGAGCATTTCGAGATACACAAACACAAAATCCTAGAGCAAATTAATATTGGGTTCCAACTCCCCATAATCACATAATCAGAACACTTTAAAAAATGTTCAAAAATATTATCCTCAGTTGAATGCTTGTAGAACATGTTTCTGCCAAGAACAAATGATTATGGTAGAATTATAAAGCTCTGGAAATGGAAGTGATGGCACAGACTTGAATGCTACAGAGTGAATGTGGAGCTATAAGAACACTTCTATCTTTATTTTATTAAAAGGCTACAGCTGTTTAATGATGACAAAGGGATCACTGCTGGATTCAGCCAAGCCTGTCTTTATCACAGTAATGAATATTTGATATAAACTAAAGGGATTATTAAATGGATGACTAAAAACTCCTTCAGATCTTTTTCTAACAGAATCACAATATCTGCTGCTAGCAAAGCATTTATGACCTTTTAGAAATGCTCATGGTCAGGTAATCTAGGTCTCAGGGACAGATTATCCAATAAACAAGGTAAGGACACGTAACCCCTTCTTACCTTGCTTACTTTGTACTCCATCCCGGTCAGGGATTATCACTTCGAGAAGAGACCTTGCATTTATAGAAAGGTGCTATGAGCTTGGGAGAGAGATATCCACCAGAAATACCAGAAGCAGAAACTTTGAAGTGATGAAAAATATGTGAAATTGTTCATTACAGATTAGCAAGCATAAGTAAACGTGTGCTTACCTAGCTTTACTGGGTTATCTGAAACTGGTTGCATTTAAATCATTACTCTTTTAGAAGGGCTAGAGTCCTGGAGATACATCTACCTATCAGCTAGCTGTCTGTTTTGAATTTATTCTGTATGTCAATATAAGGCAAGAGATCTACAGAAACCACTAGCTCCCCTTGCTCCGCTATAGAAAACTCCTTGCTTAGAGAACTCTGTAAATCATGAGTAAGCCTGTACACTGAAGTCAGCTTTCTAGGTGAGAGTGACACTTTTGGGGTAGATCAATTGACTGCAGAGGCTTCTGGGATGTTTTCACAAGGCAGTGATTGTCATATAGTAAGCTGAGCACAGCCGCCTCTTAGAGATGTAATTAGATTGACAGAAGGTGATACACTCCATACAGTAAATGGAAAAAGGAGTCCAGACAGGTAGGTAAAAAACCAAGTGGAGTCTCCTCTCCCAGACATGTGGACATATGGACCCTGTGCTATTACATTTGTTCATCAGGAAAACCTGAAATATGTATAAACTGACGATGATAGGTGACAGGTGCTTCACAAATTCTAATGAAATAGATGTGGGGGAACAGATTCTCTTCATTACTGGAAGGAATGTAAATGGGAAGAAATGCCACATGGGGCTCTCATTTCTTGTCTTCGGCATTATGTTAGCTATCAGAAAATCCCTTTCATATAAAGCCAAACCACGCCTACTGCCACTGTGTCCAATCCTGACCCTTTAGGACAAAGCCCTAAATGTGTCTTTTCTGGAAGCTGACTGGGTTGGACCCTGGGATCTTTCAGTGACTTGTTGATTACTTTACTACTGTATCACCAGAGTTCTTTCTCCTGCTACCACATACAGTAGTTTAAATTGTTTCCCCCTCTTTAATAAAAAAGAAATACATAAATTACTGATGTTTTTCAATATATATGAAGCTTACGGTTTTCACATCCGTGCTAAGTAAAATTCTATTTGTTTTTTCACAAAACTATCATCATTGAATAAAATATCATCGTCTCATTTGGACAGCCTTCATCCTTAAGAATGTATCTTTTCATCATTTTTCTTTTCTGTGCTTACCCACTGTTTCACACAAATACCAAAGCGTTTTATGAAAACCCCTGAAACACTCTTCATCAACCTTTGTTGAAATAAAAATGTAAGCTAAAACAAAAATGTTTTTCGCATTGCTGGCATTATTCTTACTTTGGACAGCTGATGCACCAAGAAAACGCATACTGAAATTCTTTGTATTATTGCATGGTTATTGCGCTACCAAAATGCACAGAGCAAAGGCACATCAACTTAGCCAAGGTAACTTCTTTTTCATTGATCCCAAAACCTATCTTCCCTAATAGTTTATGACTTTTTAAAGATAAGCACCTACTCTTTGAGACAGAATCATATTTAGAAAGCAGTAAATCCACAGTAATATGATGTGCAGTAAAACACATACTGCTAATAAATGAAGCTTCAAGATTATCTTATAACCATTCTCCCACACTGAGGTGCTGATACCCATGATGCCACTGGTCCCCATCCCTTTGGTCACTGGGGAGTGGCCACTCTGAAGATTGTGACCAACGACTTCTTTCATTTAAAACAAACTCAGCTAACAATGGTCGGAAACTCACTATACACCAGATACTGTTCTGCGCACATGCTTTTTTTTTTTTTTTAATTTTTTTTTTCCTCTGGAAAAGCAGGCAACACAAATTCAACCTTTGGAGTGCCAAATTGACCTATAATAATAGTATTGCATTGTCTTTTGTGATTTCTAGCTCAGGCTACTCGGGCTGGGAAATTATTAGATGCCAAGAAATTTCTCCGTAGGTTTAAATACTGAACACTGTGGTCCTCCCTGTACCTTAGTTCTTCTTTTTCCTAGTACATTCAACCAAAACAAACCGTCTTAATGCACTGGGCATTATATTGTTGTTACTGATTGCTGTCATGTCGAACACAATTCACAGGAACCATATGACAAAAGGCCTGAAGCTTTTCTATAACTATCGACATTTATCAAAGTTCATAGAGTTTCCGAGGCATGTTGATTAGGAAATAAGAAATCCATTCCATCTAAAACTAGAACTTACCAAATTTCTACTAATAGCAACCTTTTAGGACAGGGCAGAACTACTCCCTGAGGTTTCCAAGGCTGCACATCTTTATGAAAGCAGTGATCTTTCTCCTAAGGAGTGGCTGTTGAGTTAAAACTTTGTTAGTCGTAGTGTGTTATAACCACTCAGCCCCGGGGCTCCTACGTTAATATATAAATGAAAAAAACATTAAAATCCTATGCAAATGCTCCCATCAATAGGTAAATTTTAATTGGACAAGCAAATTAGGAGAAGTATACAAACCCATTACCCTCAAGTGGATTCTGACACATAAGGACGCCTGAATGGATTTCCAAGGTTATACATCTTTTTTTAATTATCAATTTTAATGAAAGTTTACAGAGACTTTGGATTTCCATTAATTCATTGTTGCACTTTTCTCTCTGTCCACCCCTCCCCCCAGTTCGCTCTTCTCTTTGAAAAGTAAAAGAAAAATTCTTTCATTGTTATACAGTCCCTCCCCCCAACTCCATTCCACAATGCAGCCTTTGTTCTGTTCTGAAGGGAAGCTGGTCAATTCAAACCACTGACCTTTTGGTAAACAGCAATATTTACCACATTATCCCACCAAAGCACCTTATAAAAAGTATATATAAATATATATATATATAAAAAGTAATTTTTTCCAGAAATTATTCACTTCTGGTAAAATTTTTCATCAAGACATTACTATAAGGTGCTGATGTTTCCTTTAGTTCCTATTGATTGGGAAGATCTAGAGATTGTCATTTTCCCCCAATTTCTTAAAAGATTTGAAATTGTCTTCATGAATGTGTTTTTCATTTGCAATTGTTGTTGTTGTTATGTGCCATCAAGTCACTTGCGACTCATAGCAGCCCTATGCACAACAGCCCTAAACTCTGCTCTGTCCTGTGCCAATCGCACTGTCTCTGACACTCCCATCCCAATAACCCCAGTCACTGAATCAATCCACCTCACAGAGGGCCTTCCCCTCCTGCGCCGTCCCTCCACCCTCCCAAGCATGATGTCCCTCTCCAAGGACCTGTCCCTCTTACAATATGTCCAAGGTATGCCAGAGGAAGACGCAGAATCCTTGCCTCCAAAGAGTCACCCGGTTTAACCCTTTCCAGGATGAATCTGTTTGTTTTCCTAGCAGTCCATGGTGCTCTCAATACTCTTCTCCAGCACCACAGCTCAAAGGCATCAATTCGCCTTCTATTCTCCTTGGTCATTGTCTCTGATGCATAACAAGTGATTGTGAAGACTCTGGCCTGCCTGTATCAGATGCACCTTAGTCTCCAGAGAGACACCATTGTTCTTCAGTATGTTGGAGAGGTCCCTAACAGCAGACTTTCCCATGGTAATGTGCCTTTTAATTTCCTGGCTACTGGTGCCAAGAGTGTTGACTATGGAGCCAAGCAAACTAAAGCTGTGAACAATCTCAATCCCTTCACCATCCATCCTGATGCTTCCAATTGGCCCAGTGGTGAGAATCTTTGTCTTCTTGACATTGAGCCTCAATCCATTTTGTAGGCTACAGTCCTTGACCCTCTGCAGCAGGTGCTTCAGGTCCTCCTCAGTTTCAGCAAGCAGGGTTGTGTCATCTGCATAATGCAGATTGTTGATAGATCTTCCACCAATCCTGACCTCACATTTCTCTTCATAGAGCCCAGCCTCCTGGATAATCTGTTCTGCATACAGGTTGAAAAGGTATGGAGATAGGATGCATCCCTGGTGTATGCCCTTCCCAATTTTGAACTATGAAGTGTTCCCATGCTCTGTTCTGACGACTGCCTCCTAGCCCAAGTATAGGTTTCGCATTAGAACTATCAAGTGTTCTGGGATTCCCATTCTTCTCAGAGTCAGCCACAGTTTGTTATGATCCACACAGTCAAATGCCTTTGCATAGTCAATGAAACACAGATAGACATTCCTCTGGTATTCCCTGCTTTCAGCTAAGATCCATCTAACATCAGCTACAATATCCCTAGTACCCAACCCCTTCTAAACCCAGCCTGGACTTCTGGCAGTTCTCTGCTGATGTGCTGGTCCAGTCGTTTTTGGATAATCTTCAGTAGAATCTTGCTTGCATGTGAAATCAATGAGCTTGTGCTATAGTTTCCACATTTGCAATTAATTAAAATAAAATATAGTAACTAAAGTTATGAAACATTTTAATGCACAGACGTTGTTGTTATTATGTGCCGTCAAGTCACTTGCAACTGACTCATAGCGACCCTATGTACAACAGCCGTAAACTCCGCTCTTTCCTCTGCCAATCGCACTGCCTCTGACACACCCATCCCGATTACCCCATTCACTGAATCAATCCACCTCCTAGAGGGTCTTCCCCTCCAGCACTGTCCCTCCACCCACCCAAGCATGATGTCCTTCTCAAGGACCTGTCCCTCCTTACAACATGTCCAAAGTATGTTATACGAAGCCTCAGAATCCTTGCCTCCAAGGAGGTGCCCAGTTTAACCCTCTCTGGAATGAATCTGTTTTCTTAGCTGTCCATGGTAAACTCAATACTCTTTTCCAACACCAAAGGTCAAAGGCATCAATTCTCCTGCTGTCGTCCCTAGTCACTGTCCAACTCTGTGAAGCATAAAAGTGATAGCAAAGACCTTGGCCTGAATCGGATGCACCTTAGTCTCCAGAGAGACACCATTGCTCTTCAGCACTTTGGAGAGGTCCCTAACAGCAGACTTTCCCATCACAATAAATCTTTTAATTTCCTGGCTGCTGGTGCCAAGAGTGTTGACAGTGGAGCCAAGGAAACTAAAGCTATGAACAATCCCAGTCTCTTCACCATCCATCCTTATGCTGCCAACTGGTCCAGTGGTGAGAATCTTCGTCTTCTTGACAAATGCACAGACGTAGAAAAGAAAATCTACCAACTGCTTCATAATGAACACAAATTATTCCATAAGAACATTCAGAAGATGCTGGTATACAATTACTAGAACAGGAGTTTCTATGCCGTTTAAATTCGCCAGTTGCTCTGCGAGATGAAGATGGGCAGTCTCCTGCTGAGCAATTAACTGCATCTGAAACTGAAATTAACTGCAGCTGGTGGGTCAGCTACAGATTGGTTCTGACTCGATGGCACAAAACAACAACCACAACAGCCAGTGCAAATGCTTAAATGTTCAGTTACTTTCTAAAAAGTTGAAGGTCTGAAGCCACCCAGAGGTGTCACAGACTAAAGTCTACTCTGATGATCTACTTTCAAAAAACCACAACTGCTGACAAACCTGTGGAGTCGAGTTCGACTCTGGAATGTACCATAACCCAAATGCATGGCTTCCCATCAACTCTTACTCATGGGGACTCTCCACCTGGTTTCTGAAGCTATAAATCTTTATGGGATGAGACTTCCCATCTTTCTCCCACAGAGTTACTGGTGTACTGGAACCGTCCTTCCAGTTAGCATCAAACATGCAATGTACTGGGGCTCTTGCTCTGAAACATAAGCAGAGATCATTGACTGGATAGCAACTGGGCTAATCTTGAAAATATCACAAAGGATAACCTTACTTTTATCACCCTTTCTAGAAGGAGGGGAGCGTTAGTGTATAATAATGGCGTAAAACAGGGTTCGCCGGCAGCCTGGTGGTAAGAAGCTGTGCTGCAATCTGAAGGCATGTAGTTCGAATCCACAAAGGGGTAATTTACCTGCCTCTGAAAACTTGCTGGAGGGTCAGCTAGGAGTCTGTTCGGACTTGACAGTACTCAGCAACAACAATGGTGTAAGACCCTCTTTTACACCTATTTTGAATCTTTGCTCCTACTGGGCATTCCTTCCAGAATGAACCCACTAGTATTTGCCCACCCCCTGGAAGAGAGGACAGCCATTTTCAATGCGGTGTGTACTGCAATTATAACTGTAAGGTCAATGGTTCAAATACATTTTTTGCTTAATGAAAAAAACAAAGGTAATCTGCTTCCTTTAATATTTATAGTCTCCGAAATGCAGTGAAGGATTGCCATCACAGAAGTGACTAGATGGCAGAATGCTCGGTTTCCTCTGTCAGAAATTTCCTTTATGGAACCGCAAAATTTCAGAGTACAATCAGACATGCTGTTGTTAGGTGCTATGGAATTGGCTCTGACTCACCGGAACAAAGCAGTGCCCAAATCTGCAACATTCTCACTAGCACTGCTTTGAGTCCACTGCTTGTAGCCACTATTGTCAATGCATATGATGGACAGAATTTTTTTTTACACGCTGTTTTTTCAAGTATGATGCCCCTCTCCAGGGACTTGTCCCTCCTGATAACACATTCAAAGTATCTGTGAGAGTGTCAACATCATCTCTTCTTCTGGTTTTACTTCTTCAAAGGCTGGTTGTTTTCATTCTTCTGATTAGTAAAGCAAAACTCATTGCCATAGATTTGATTCTGACCATGAGTAATCTAACATTGGGTCTCTAAGGGTGTTAATCATTACAGGAGGGGACTTATCATCTTTCTCTCAAATAGCCTCTGGTTAACAGTTTAATTCAATAAGGACAACATCACCAGAGCTCACTCTTCTTATTCAGTGTTATTCAGTATTCTTCAACAGTACCATATAGCTGAAAACTATTGGTTCTTCTTGGGCTTCCTTATTCATCACCCAGATTTCAAATGTATCTAAAGCAATTGAAATACCATTGACATACTGTATGTGCTCAATTAGTTTGTTGAATGAACAAGCATATATTTCCACCTTATGTTATTATGTGTAGAGGTTTTTGACCTTTTACTGAAGTTGCCTGTTTGGTTGGATGTAGAGATGGGAACTTCACTAGTCTCTTGGTTTTTGACATTGGTCTTAATAGGAACAAACTTAATCGCGAATCCCTAGGTGGGTTCACAGAAAACCAGGGTGATTCTTGGGCCAACTGGACGATTTAGGTATCCTTACACTTTGTGAAAGGAGTCTTCTACCACACATATGCATTCCTGTCTCAGAACAAGACTAAGAAGTTTGGTATATTTCAGCCATGAAATACTTCTGACATCAGAGATCCAGGACAGATGCGACGCGAAATGAAACAATTCAATGTATAATGCTTGAAATGCATGGTAATACATGCAGTTAATGCTAACAGTCTTGGTAAAGCAAATTAAAACAATAAAGGGTGATGTACAAAACATATAGATGGAACACAAAGGATAAAACTACACAAGTGATTCTGAACAATAAATGATATTGGAGATTTCTTAAATAAGGAAGGACAAGACAAGATAGAATTAAAAATAAATGAAGGCTGAAAGCAGATAAGAGTAAATTAACAAAGATCAGGAAGCAGGATTTTTAAAATATGAAATGTGAACATAACTTTACATACTAACCTTTATGGACTATGGCATTTTACTTACAAATGGGTTACAGGCACAGAAAGGCAGAGTCTTGAGGCAGGGATAAATATAACTCTGAAGCATCTTTTAGAAACTCTTAATGGCTTATTTTAACAAAAAGAGACTATATAATCTTGGGTAACCAGCAATAATTTTCAAATCATTATTTTTGTTTTCATGTAGTTATCTAGTTGCACAGTCTTTTGTATTTGAGTCAGTGCATGATGTACTAATTTAAAATGAGAATAGTCTATACTACTAAAACGAGTTGTCATAGAGTGGATCCTCAGTCAGATATGATATAGAACAAAGAAAAATGGCTCCACTGAGCATCCTAGGCTATAACTTTAAGTGGACCAAATCCGTTCCCAATCAAGTAGATAATGGGTTTGAACCAACGACCTTTCAGTTAACCATGGTACCTCTGGGTTCTATTAATCTCTTCTACATTATTTATTTTATCTTTTATTTTTTTAGTCCAACCCTTCCCTCATTTATTTCCTTTTCATCTTTTCTTTCTTAGAAAATATCACAATCTAATTGTTCAAGTCTGAGATGAAAAACTCACTCTTGAGTCCATCCTCTCTTAATCGTTCTGACTTTCTACTTGGCTTTCCATTAGAGTGTTCATTCTTTGAACTCCATGTTCTAGCACCTCTGCCTTTGGCAGGTCGTCTTGGTGGTGAGCGCCTGTGCTGCAATCCCCAAGGCACACGATTTAAATATACCAGCTGCTCTGCCGGAGAGGGAAGGGTGATCTCTTCCTATGTGATTAACAGCCTCTGAAAACCTGCTACAGAGTCAGGTATAGGTTGGTTCCAACTTCCCGGTATGCAACAATAACAACCAGGGGCTTAGTGGTAGGGAGCTGCACTAACAACCCAAAGGCGTGTGGTTTGAATCTACCACTTGCTGCACAGAAGACAGGCAATCTCCTCCTGTGTGATTTACTGCCTCTGAAAACCAGCTGAAGGGTCAGTTAGGAGTTGATCCCAACTTGATGACATGTAAAAATAACAAGGACGAAGAGGCTTGACTGCACAGGTGGGAGAATTTCTCATATGTCACCTCCTCAATTAGTATGCCCTTTTTAAAGAGCAGAGACTCGTTTCACCTCTGCTTCCACAGCAACGAATGCACCATGTGTATGAATGACACCCAGTAAATGTTGTTGTTCACGAAAGAATAATGAACTCCAAGGCTGCAGCGACCAAGTTTCTTATTTAAAATAGAATCATAAAGGCATCAGAAAACAGATAGGTGCAGTTGCTAGGTCTGCTGTTGCTACTCCTGTTGTTAGCTGTCTGCCCCTGACTCTTGACAACACCATCACATGTATGTGTGTGTGTGTGTGTGTATATATATATATATATGTGTGTATATATATATGTATGTGTGTGTGTATATATATATATATAATGTTTGTGTATGTATATATGTGTGTGTGTGTGTGTGTGTGTATACACAAAATCTTTAACTCCAGAAACCCTCACTCAAACTACAACACAAATTTAAAAGGAAAGAATAATGTAGCCTAGAGAGTTAATATGTCTCTGTCTTGTCTGCCCAGAACTTTGTTATTAACATTGTTTCCAATTGTTACCATTTATGTTCTTGTTTTTAATTCATTTTCTAAATGAGAAGATTCTCACAGACTCAGGGACTCTCTTGTGGGCTTTCTTACTTTCGCAAATTATCTCAATACCTGACAAATAAATTCCAACAAACTGGTTAACTATTGTGGACAAACATACTAGAGGAGGCCACTTCCACAGAAGGTCTGATGGCATGGTGATCCTGATGATGTCATTGTGCTGGCGGATACCACAGTAAATTTCCTGCTTAACAACGTACATAGTAAGTGAGAAGGTCAGGGGCCAAGCCAGGTAAGCCAGCAGACCGAATAGACTAGGGAAGGTTCTCAAGGGCTGATCCGTGGACAGGAAACCAGGGAATCATTCTGTTGTGAACAAGAGGCCTAAAAGCTGAGAGGAAACCAGAGATTTGGGGAAGAAAGGCTCCTCGTTGACCTAGAGCATGGGATGCTGTGTTGGATGTTTGTTTTCAGAATGCTGTTAGTACCACAAGAGCACACAGCAGCACACTTAAAAGGCTCCTTCCTTTCTTTCTTGTAAATGAGTCTGTATCAGTTTGTTTATACTTACCTCTTTTTCTTCTATCATATTATAAACCACTTGAGGGAAAAGGCTAAGTCTATAAATTTATCCATCCTCTACAGCTGTTATCTCATCACCACAAACCTAATATGCAAATTGTTGAGAAATGGTGGATATTACATTGAATTGCACTGGAAAGGTATCCAGCAGAATAAAGGCTGACAGGACTGTGGTGCTGTCACTCTGTGCCTCTGAATCAACTATGACTCATAGAGACCCGATGAACAACAGACTGAAATTTGTCCTGCTATGCGCCATCCCCTTGATCTCAGATGTGCTCTAAACCACTGCTACACTGTCAATTCATCTTGCTGAAGATCTTTCTTTTTCTGATCTTCCATCTTCCCCAACATGATGTCTGTCTCCAAGGAGTAGCCCTTCCTGACCACTCACCCAAACTGTGTGAGGTGGAGTTTCACTATCTTCACCTCTAAGAAACAGTCTGGTTTGTATAGTTATTATTATTTATTAATTAAAGATTATCATATTTAATACAAAAAAGTGCTTTAAAATAAAAGTGCATTGGAATACCCTCTCATGGTGAAGTGTCTCAGCCAATACCATCTGGTGGTATACATCATACTCTTAAAGAAACCCTCTCAGAGCCTTCGTCAGTTCTTCCTTCACAATGCACTGTGACCAGGCATCTCCCAGGGTCTCTACACAAGGTTATGCTGCTTGAGGACAGGGCTGTGGCCTTTTATTGGGGTATCTTTCAGCTCTAGCAAAGAACTTGGGCCTTAGGATTCCATAGATTAATGTGAACTTCAAGTTCATCAATCAAAAGGCTTCTGGTTGCTTTCCTAACAATGTAATTATTTCCAGCTGGTGTCAGAAAAATAACCAAAGAAGGTATTTATAGGACAGACATCAAAAGTGCCAGTAGCATTTCAGAGTTAGGACCCTCAGCTCGACTTTCCACAGGGATTTGCCCTCGAGTTTCCTGGCTCATTTGTTATTGGGGTCGCTGTCTCCGGGATTTCTGTTATGTTTCCTGCTATTTTCTAACACTGATGTGAACGGTCCTTTCTCATTAGTGCAGGCAACTGCGAGTTGAATGTAGTGATTAGAAATAAAAGGAGGCGAGTCATGTACAAAATAAGATTCTGAAAATACCAAATGTGCATTCCATTATGGCAAAGGTGGATCTTTTTTCCTGAATTCAGTATTTATAAATAAAGGTTTTCAAAACCTAATATTGTTGCTATTGAGTGCTGACTGAGGCCTAAATAAACCAAGTTACTATTTCATGTGCAAGTTTGTTTTCTAACTTTTCTAAACTAATATAACACGCAACTTAAAATCCAACTCATATCAAATTATTTTCCTTACATTGTGAACATTATTCACATATGAATCAGTGATCTAAAATTTTAGATCCATTTGCAGGGCACAAATTCATATTTCCCACATTATAAAGCTGGTAATATTCATAGGTTACTTTGCCACAGAAACCAAAATTTTAAGGAATGAAAAATGCAGCAGTAGTGAGGGGTGTTTTATACACAGAGACTAAAAGTTTGAAAAAAAAGAGAGAGAAATAATGAGAATAAGCCAGTAAGAGAAGTGGAGGGAGTTGTGAAAGTTAGAGAGGGACTTGAGATCACATTAAGGGTCTGAGGTCAGCACTTTGTTTTAATGGGAAACTTTATCCCTAGCTATCAGCATGTTTCTCATCTTGATAGTCTTCCCCAACCTCAAACCCCAACAGCTCAGCACCTGTTGTCTATTTCAATGAGGCCAAAGAGTGACAGTCTTCCGGCTGTAAAAGGTCTTGTCCGGGCGCAGTCTGAGGACCTGGATGCCTGGCTCCCCTTTGCTCAGCTAACTGCTTCTGTAGTCATGCTCTTGTCAATGACTTCTCAAGTTTTCAGTACAGTTGTATGGCTTCTTCATGTCAGAGTTTGATGATCATCAACTGCTATTGCCTATGAAAACAAGGGATTTTTGTGACATTCCATTGTGAACTTAGATTATTTTTCGTTTGTCCAAGAATTTCTCCTGTATTATTCAGTTGTTGTTTTTGTTATGTAACTTCAAGCCCAACTCTCTGATGCATCACAAGCGATTGCAAATACCATGACCTGTATCAGGCGCACCTTAGTCTCCAGAGAGACACTGTTGCTCCTGAGTACCTTAGAGAGGTCCCTAACAGCAGACTTTCCCATTGCGATACGCTTTTTGATTTCCTGACTGCTGGTACCAAGAGTGTTGACTGTGGAGTCGAGCAAAGTGAAGCTGCGAACACTCTCAATCTCTTCGTCATCCATCCTGACGCTGCCAATTGGTCCAGTGGCGAGAATCTTTGTCTTCTTGACATTGAGCCTTAGTCCATACTGAAGGCTGCAGTCCTTGACCCTTTGCAGCAAGTGCATGAGGTCCTCCTCAGTTTCAGCAAGCAGGGTTGTGTCATCTGCATAGCGGAGATTGTTAATAGACCTTCCACCAATCCTGATGCCACAATTCTCCTCATAGAGCCCAGCCTCTCGGATAATCTGCTCTGCATACATGTTGAAAAGGTATGGAGACAGGATGCATCCCTGGCGTACACCCTTCCCAATTTTGAACCATGCAGTGTTACCCTGCTCTGTTCTGACTACTGCCTCTTGGTCCAAGTATAGGTTTCGTATTAGCACAATTAAATGTTCTGGGATTCCCATTCTTCTCAGAGTCAGCCACAGTTTGTTATGATCCACACAGTCAAATGCCTTTGCATAATCAATGAAACACAGATAGACATTCTTCTGGTATTCCCTGCTTTCAGCCAAGATCCATCTAACATCAGCAACAATATCCCTAGTACCACGACCCCTTCTAAACCCAGCCTGGACTTCCGGCAGTTCTCTGCTGATGTGGTGTTCTAATCGTTTTTGGATGATCTTCAGTAGAATCTTGCTTGCATGTGAAATCAATGACACTGTTCTGTAGTTTCCACACTCAGTTGGGTCACCTTTCTTTGGAATGGGAACAAATACAGATCTCTTCCAGTCAGGTGGCCAAGTGGTTGTTCTCCAGATTTCTTGGCACAACTTGGTGAGCACATCCAGGGCAACATCTGTTATCTGAAATACTTCAATTGGTATACCATCTATTCCTGGGGCTTTATTTTTTGCTATTTCCTTCAAAGCAGCTTGAACTTCTCCCTTCATCACCATAGGCTCTTGCTCATATGTTATTTCTTTAAATTCCTCTGTATCTGACAATTCCAGTTGGACAATGACTAGGGAGGACAGAAGGAGAGTGGATGCTTTTGAGCTGTGGTGCTGGAGAAGGGTACTGAATGTACCATGGACTGTCAGGAAAACAAACAGATTCATCTTGGAGAGGATTAAACCAAGCTACTCCTTGGAGGCAAAGATTCTGGGGCTTCATCTGACATACTTTGGACATGTTGCCAGGAGGGACGAGTGCTTGGAGAGGGACATCATGCTTGGGAGGGTGGAGGGACAGCGCAGGAGGGGAAGACCCTCTATGGGATGGATTGATTCAGTGACTGGGATAATCAGGATGGGAGTGTCAGAGACAGTGCGATTGGCACAGGACAGAGCAGAGTTTAGGGCTGTTGTACATAGGGTCACTATGAGTCGCAAGCGACTCGACGGCACATAACAACAACAACAACAACTTCAAGTCAGAACTGACCTACAGCTGATCCTCCAGCAGGTTTTTGGAGGCCATACATTGCACAGGAGGAGACTGCCCATTCTTCTCCCGCAGAGCAGCTGTGGGCCTTTGGGATTGCAGCACAGTTTTAGTACGTAATTATAAAAGAAAACACCTCCCCTCCTATTGTGGGAAATGGACTTAATTTCTTGAACTATCAAGATTAGTGCTGTTTTTTCCCTTTTTGTTGAATCTCTCAACAATGACCACTGTGATTTACTGAGTATTTACTCTGTGCCAGGGTCTAAACCTGAGTGCTTTCTGTTTTATTCTTTTTTAAATTATCATAATCTCTTTTCCAGTGTAATTATCCTTTGACAGAACCAAAAACAGACACAAAATTGTTGAGGAACTTTCTGAAGTCCATAAAGTTAAGGGTGGAACCAAGTCATTGCACCCATGACCGCAGCTCCTGCATTTTTTTCCTCTTAGTTAATGCACTGCCTCAATCTCTGCTAGTGTGTCCTATTACAAAGCCTATTTCAATTTCACCCTGTCTCCCTTGTGAACACTCTCTCTTCTTAGCTGAAATTAGTGAAATGCTCGACAAATTTGATTTTTTTTTCCACAAAGGGGTGTTTTGCAATTGAGTTAATTTTCTAACATCACTTTTATTACAAACGTATTTCTCCTTTCATTCTAATATCCACTGATTCCTACCTAGGTAATGCGAGGTATATGCTGTTGAAAATTAAAGGAAGAGAAAGGCACAAGACACCATATACTTAAGGTTAGGAAGGAGATTCTCTGTAGGAACATTTAGGTCGTGTCTACCCAGGGAAATGGAAGTGGAAGTTCACTGCAGTTTTCAACGTAATACTAGTGAGAAGTTTAAATTCCTGTTATTCATGATTTAATTTTTTTCCCTGGTATCTATATTCTTTAGATTCATAAGCTAATTGCTCAGCCTCTCAATTTACTTGAGCAAACAAGGGATGTAAAATTATATTTTAACGGAGGTTGAGGCAGTAGGTTGATGAAAAGAGAAAAAAAATTAATGGAGAAACTATTGTTTCTCTCTGTGCAAGATTATGGTACTATAGGGAATTCTTGCATGAAATATAAAAGATTTTATTTTAATCATGGATACATAAACTCTTCTTTTTCCTTTCTTTTAAAATGCTAAAAACAACACTTTCTCTGTGTAGGGTGGAGGGGAGGGGAAAAGAACTGTAAAAGTCCAATTTTTTCTTCTATAGTTATACAATGGACCTAGCAAGATGTGATCTTAAGTAAAAAGTTCCCAGAGTCTTAAGGTGAAGAGGAAAACTTGCAGGCGAGCATCAGGAACCACAGACTTGGGTTTTCCGTCTTGTCAGAAAATCTGCACTGCTAGGAGAGCCTGGGGAAGGGCTGCTGTGGCCCTGACTCAGCAGAGAAAATGCCACCCATGGAGTCACTTGGCTTCCACAGTAGCCAAGTGAGCTCCTGTTTTCTCTGGATGCTTCCCACAACCAGGCCAGTACACCATTTTCTCACACGGGAAACACATTTTCAAAATTAAAATGCAACCAAGTTGCACAACAGTGAAAAGTAGCTTACAATGCTACTTGCAACTTGGTCTTAAAGTCAACTTTCTGTTGAATAAATAATATGAACTATGTATCACCCGCTTAGTAGTTTGAGAATTCCTCAGACAGCTATCATCATCATTCTGAACAGAATCTCACTTCTTTCTAAAGATCACGGTTATCAGATGGAGCGATAGATGGGGAAACAGTATCATTAAAAGAAGTAAAATATGGTTCAAGGTCTGCTTCCATGACGCAATGCACACTGTTGACTGTCAAATCAATTTATATGATGATGATGAAGCTAAGATGGGTGACAGAAAGAAGTTAGAAACCTTTCTTTCTCCTTTTCCTACATTACCTTATTGCTGAAGCTTCCAACAGATATAAGAAATCAGTGACAGGTTTGTTGAGCTGACACAGAGACCCGAATATATTGGAGGTTCATTTGGTAGAAACTGTAAATTTCACATTAACTATATGTAAGCATGTGTGTGCAAGACAGAGAAAAAGTGAGAGAGAAAGAGAGAGGAGAGAGAGACTGTACTAGCTAGCTAAGAACTTTTTAAAGAATCTTCAGAATTATTTCCGAATTTTTATATTCGTGCATAACTGTTTTTCTTTTTCCTCTAGAAGGAGAATTACATTTTAATTTGTTAATATGGACCCCTGAAATGTTACGCTGTTTTATTTCAGAATGTTTGCAAGCAGAATGCTGATTTTTAATGGAAAATAAGCATGGAAGGGTGGAGGGTCAGTGAAGGAAAGGAAGACCCTGGATGAGACGGACTGACAGAGTAACTGGGTAACAGAGCTAGGTGTGATGGAGGCACTGAGATTGGCTCAGGATAGCACAGGGTTCAGAACTATTGCTTATAGGGTCACTGTGGGTCAAAGTTGACTCAACAGCACATAACAACACAATAACCTACTCATAATATAGGAAGCTGTGGTGTCTCAGTGGTAAGGAGTTGCACTGCTAACTCAAAGGCAGGCAGTTCAAATCCACCAGCTGCTCTACAGGAAAAAGACGGGCATTCTCCTCCTGAGTAAGAGTTGTGGTTTTGTTGTTGTTATGTGCCGTTGAGTCGCTTGCGACTCATGGAGACCATATATGTACCAATCGCACTGTCTCTGACACTCCCATCCCGATTATCCCACTGAATCAATCCACCTCATAGAGGGCCTTCCCCTCCTGCGCTGTCCCTCCAACCTCCCAAGCATGATGTCCTTCTCCAAGGACCGGTCTCTCCTCACAACATGTCCAAAGTATGTTAGATGGAGCCTTGCCTCTAAAAAGTCACTTGAGAGTCAGCTATGAGTTGGTTCTGATTCAATGGCATGTTAAAGGGATAACAATAAAAATATGCCAAATAATTTGGTTTTATAAATTGCTGCATATTTCTCTAGCATAAATCAAATCTTTCAGACATACAGGCACTCAGCTGTGGAAAACTGGACTGTTTTCCTACGTCTACCAATGTTGGTCAGCAACATTCTCACCCCAGAGGCCAGACATAAATGCTACAAGCAAGAGACTACATATTATGAATTTTTTTATTACCCAAGAATGGAGACCAGAGCTACAAATTTGTTGTACTTTTGATAAATACACATAGGAAGATGACCATCTCTCCCCGAATCACAGTTCATCTTTGCTAAGTCTGCACAGTACAGAGAGAGTGTGGCTCAGAGTAGTGTCAAGCAAACATCAGCAGTTCAGGAATGATAGCTTTTCCCCAGTAGCAATATACATTGCGGGTATGTGACTGGAATATGTAAAACACCTGTTCACCTGGAACCGAGCCAAATGTGCAATACGTTCAAGTGTGCTTGGCTCACTTTCAAAAGAATGCGTTGTTACTGCCATCAAAGTACTGAAGGGAACAAGGCAAAAAAATACTTTAAGTCTCATGATAGAAGTAAGATTTCTCATTGTTAACAACAGGATCACACTTAAACGCTCTTGACTGGCCACTGTATAAATGAAATAAATTATTTGCTTTTGTGTTAAGAAAGGAATTAGCAGTATAGGGAAACTCATTTGAATTTTTCTAATTACTCTTAATATCAGTATCTCTTTTCCTCCCTCTCAATCTAACTGTGCTCGTCCCTAGAAATGTGGTGGTTCGCTCCCTAACGAGACCTCAAACACTTACTGCTATTAAATTGATTCCAATACATAACCATGTAGCCCCAAACCAAACTGCCCCATTGTTTCCAAAAATACCAGAGAATAAGTTCTATCCTTCCTTCCTTCCTTCCTTCCTTCCTTCCTTCCTTCCTTCCTTCCTTCCTTCCTTCCTTCCTTCCTATCATTTAGCTAGCTAGCTATGATAACCAGAACTTAGACAAACCCCTCTATCGGGTACACTGCCACCTATTTTCAAGCCATTTTGATTGGACTAAATAAGATTATGTTACGACTCCTAGCATCTAATTTTTTCTACTTTTAGTTAAGAAAAAACAAATTTTAAAATCAATATTGTCAGGACATTAGTGGATTCAAAATACCCGCCTTTCCTAGACTCCATCTCTAAACTTCCTCTCAACTTTGGCTTTGTGATAAGTCTAACTTGACCATGGTAGAATTGTGCAAAAAAGCACCTGATTTGGAGGCTGTTCTGGGTTTGAGTATGGCTTCTATTGTATTCTTACTGGTTGTATGATATTCTCCTCCCTCCCCCAAGCCTCAGTATTTTCATCTGTAAAATGGAAACACTACTAATTCACATTGTTGCTGTGAGGCTTATATAGGATAATGGGCACTAAATACTTTGTATATAGAAGAGGATAAATTGCTTTTCTGATAATAATGGAGAGTTTACAGCCTTCTTCCTGTAGGTGCACGTCTGTTATAGTGGTAGTTTCAACTTTGGGTGCCCTGCTTCCCTCAGTCAAGTACATTTACCAGACTTGGAGATATTGTCTTCCCATCCTGTCGCCCGCCTCCACTAGAGCTGCAGTCTTACCTCTCCCTACCTCCTGGCATCCACCTCCACCCATCCCATCTTCATGGTTATGTGACTGTATAGATAGCAGAGTGAACAAACGGATGGATGAATGAATGGTAGTGGATGGTGGGCAAGAAAGATAATATTTAAAGGTACAATCTCATTTAAAAATATGCTCCAAATAAATAACTACAATAATAAAAAAAATACCCGCCTTTGTGTTAGCAATAGCAGTGTCTCTTGCTAGGCCACCAGAACCCCTTATTTAGGCTTTGTTTTTCTTTCTTTCTTAGTTTTATTTCAAAGTTTTGAAGATCATAACTTTGTTACACACACATATAAAAATACAGCAATTTACAAAATGTAATTTTTGTTTCAGTATGAACAGAAAAATATGGCTATGTGAAGAATCTTTCCATCTTTCTTGTTTTGAAAACTGGCAATGATTTCAATGTGCAATATGTATTCACTCACTCGCTCACCCATTGCTATGAAGTCTATGAAGTCAAAGAGATTCATAGCTGGACCTTTAGCATGTTTTTGGAGGCTGTAAATTGTATCAAAGAATCCTGCCCATCTTTTTTCCATGGAGTTGGATTTGAACAGGCAGAGAGGTGCCACCTTTGGATTAACAGTGCGATTTTCTACAGATTACATAATTTGAGCTCCATGACATGTATTAGTAAAGTTAAAGAGTTAAAAATGTTCTCTAAATGTGCAATTGTAGAAAGGAGTGGCAGAGAAATAAATGACATGTTTACCATCACCATGTGCCTAGCAATATGTTACTATATTATATGCACATTGTAAAAGTGAATTCTTACAATTATATCAAAAGTGAGCTTTATTATCTTTGTTTTATTGTGTAGGAAGGTGAGGTTCAATGGAGGTTTACAAACTCTGCCCAAGATCACAGAGTTTAAGAAAGTTGTATTCAAATCCAGGTATGTCTGATTCTGACACTTTTGCCCATAATACAACACCACCTTTGGCAATGAAAAGAGCCAGACTTTTAGGTTACAGAAAGAAAAGAGAAAGAGTTTTCAATACTTCACAGCATTGTATTCCAAATTCTGATCTGTTTTCGCAGTCATTAAAAAATGCATGAATTTCATTATTGCTGTTGTTATGTGCCATCACCTGCTACTCATAGTGACCCTATGTGCAATAACAGCACTCTGTCCTATCTTGAGCCAGTTTCACTGTCTCTGACACACCGTACCCCATTACCCCAAGGTCTTCCTCTCCTGCATTGTCCCTCCATCCTCTCAAGTATGATGCTCTTCTCCAAGGACTGATCCCTGCTGACAACATGCCCAAAGTACATGAGATGGAGCTTCAAAATTCTTGCCTTCAAAAGCAGCTTGGTTTTCACCCTCTCCAGGAGAGATCTGTTTGTTCTCTTGGAAGTCCATGGTGTATGTTCAATACTGTTCTCTAGCACCACAACTCAAAGGCATTGATTCTTCTTCTATCATCTTTAGTCATTTAGTCCAGCTCTCTGACATATAGCAAGTAATTGTGATGATCATGGCTCAGATTAGGCACACTTTAGTCTCTAGACCGACATCATTGCTCTTTGGCACTTTAGAGAGGTCTCTGACAGCAGATGTTCCCAATGTAATTCGCCTTTTGATTTCATGATTGCTGGTGCCAAGAGTGCTGATTGTGGAAAGAGCAAGCTGAAGCTATAAACAATCTCAATCTCTTCACTGTCTGTCATGATGTTGCCAATCGGCCCAGTTGTAAGAATCTTTGTTATCTTGATGTTGAGCTTTAATCCACACTGAAGACAGTAGTCCTTGACCTTCTGCAGCAAATGCCTCAGGTCCTCCTCAGTACAGCAAGCAAGACTGTATTATCTGTATAACACAGGTTGCTGATGAGTCTTTAGAAAGTCCTAAATTTATATATTCTGACTTCTTCCATTTAATATATAAAAGCTTATATAATAAAAAAATACACCTTCTGATGGCTCAATAACATGTTCTTTTGAATATTTTGTGTGAAAAGCTGCCCTCAAATGTATACATTATCAGTGTAAATGGGAGTTATATTCATATTAAAAAATAACTTGCTTTATATTATAATCACAGGTTTTGCGGAATGCCATAAATTACTTAAAATATGTAAGTACATGAATGAAAGGTGTTGGGCTTTTAAGCACGCACACACACACACACACACACATGTTTTTAATTTACTAAAATTTAAACGGTATCTCACTTCTTCATGCAACTCAAGTGGAAGACAGTCAAGCACCTAGAGACAGTTATCGGGCTTTTTGGTAGAAACTTCCCCAAGGATCAGCTGTCATTATACCATTCTTCTGCTTGTAGTCATAAAGTATTTTTTCTCATACCTTTATGAGCATATATATAGTCACTCACTCACACAATGGAAATATCACTGCTTGGGTAGGTACGCCTTAATCTTCAAGGTCTTTAGAAATTGCTTCCCCTCCCCCTTTTGTAATACTTTAAAGAGCCTTTTGCCACATATTCCCCAATACAATATGCCATTTTCTTTACTGACTGATACATGGACATTGATTGGAAAACCACGTGAAATGAATTCTTGACAACTTAAATCTCTTCTCCATTTATTATGGTGGTGCTTACTGGTCAAGTTTGTGAGGATTTTATTTTTCTTTAAAACTTTTGAGGCATAGTCTGTATTAAAGGCAATGGTAAGTACCTCAAGTCCTCTGTTCTTTCAGCAAGCAATGTTATGTTATCTGCATACTTGTTTGTTAAAGAGTCTTCCTCTAATTCTGTCTAGCTTCTTGGATTATTTGTGGAACATACATTTTGAAGAAGTATGGTAGAAAGATACAACTTTTACCTACATATTTCTGATTTTAAATCACACAGCATTCTTCTATTTTTGTGAACTACGCTGCCTTCTGGCCTCTGTACAGGTTTCATATAAGCACAACTAAGTTTTTGGAATTCCCATTCATTGCAATGTCATCCACATAGCCAAAGCCCATTGTTCAGTCAATTGAACACGGTAAACAGTTTTTTTTGTATCCTCTGTTTCCAGCCAGTATCCACCTACTATCAGCAGTGATATCCCTTGTTCCACATCCTCTTCTGTATCCATCTTGAATTAAGAGAAATTCCTCTTGATATAAGATATGCCTATTTTTTTAGAAAAAATCTTAAATTTTATATTGGTTCACATACAATATTTATATATATTGTGTTTCATTCATGTACATTGTGTTTCACACATTTCTTCCTTCACATTGTATTTCATATGCTCTTTCCTATACACTATGTTTTATAAAATTAATCACAATAAATTGGTGCTTTCTATCACCTTGTGTCTTTTCAGGTCACCACTATTGTTGTTGTTATGTGCTGTTGAGTCACCTGTGACTCATAGTGACTCTAGGCACAATAGCTCTGAACCCTCTCCTATCCTGAGCCAATCTATCTGCCTCTAATATAATTATTCCCATTACTCGAGTTACTGTGTCAATTCATCTCATTTAGGTCGACTTCTCCTGTGCTTTTCTACAAAGCATGATGTCCTTGTCCAAGGACTCACTCCTTCTGGCCACATGCCCAAAGTATGTGAGACAGAGCTTCAAAATCTCTGCCTCCATTGTTTCACCCCCTTCCTCTGCCCGCCAAACTCTGTGTCCCTGTGATTCACCCCCACCCCATCCTCTGACTTCTTACTTCCCTCCCTTTTCCCCTTTGGACTTTTATCCACCTCTTTTTAGTTACCCATCTATATTATTAGAATGGTCTTATGCTATTGTTTGTTCTTATGAGACTGAGTTAGTCCACTCAGCAAAAATGCTCTCTCGCCTCTCTCATCTTATATAATATTTTTCAATATAATTGCTCCTGAGTGCTGCGAAGTATTTAATTATGTGAATGCATCAGAATTTCTAAATCTATTCTTTTGTTGTTTGATATTTCCATTTTCTTGCTATTGTAAATAACTCTGTCATGAAGACTGGTGCACAAATCTCTGTTTGTGTCTCTGTTGTATTGTTCTTGCTCTGGTGGCCTAGTGGCAAGAAACTGCACTGCAATCCCAAAGGCACATGGTTCAAGGCCACCAGATGCTCTGTGGAAGACGGATGGGCAATCTTCTGTGTACTAACTGCCTCTGAAAACCAAATTTCTTGACAAAGATGAAGGGGCACTTCCAATCCTGCATCTATTTGCTTAAACACCTCCACTGAGTCATTCATGGAGTCTTGTTTTGTTTTTGCCAATGCCTTCAGTAAACTTGGGATGCTTTCTCTGGTACCATTGGTTTTGATCATATGCAACACCCGTAGAACCAATTCATTTCGGTACAGTGATTCTGAGTATTCTTTCATCTTTTCCTGCTTACGATATTGTTCAGCATTGTCCTGCTATTGCCCGGTTTGGCTGAGTTGATTGTGACTCAAACCTTGCTCTATCCTGTGCCATCCTCAATATCTCTGACATACTGAACCCACAGAATATGTCAGTTCTTCAAAAGTTTCAGCTTGTGCCATACATTTATTTTCTTTAGTTCTTTTAGTTTGAGAAATGCTGAGTCCTTTTTTTCTTTTTTGGCTTTCTAAATCAGATCTTTGTCCATTTTAACATTTTAGTAATTTTCAAGCTACCCTTTGACATTTTCTGTTCAGCTCTTCTTTGCTTGATCATTTCTTCCATTAGTTTTTGTTACCTTATATTCAAGTACTAGTTTCAGTCTCCTGTGATATTTGTTTTGGTATTTTTTGATCTATTGTCTTTTTAATGACTTTTTGTTTTCTTCAGGTATAGTGTCTTGGCTGGCATCCTGCAACCTGTCTGGCCTTCGGTCATAAATGTGCAATGTGTCAAATCTCTTCTTGAGAGGATCTCTAAATTCAGGTGGCACATACAAAAGTTTGTACACTAATTCCCACAGACTTACTAATATTTTCTTTGGCTTCAACTTGACTTTACAACTGAACAATTTATGAACTTCTTGTTGT
The DNA here is from genome assembly GCF_000299155.1 of Elephantulus edwardii. Lineage (NCBI taxonomy): Eukaryota > Metazoa > Chordata > Mammalia > Macroscelidea > Macroscelididae > Elephantulus > Elephantulus edwardii. The sequence goes on from NW_006399793.1 coordinate 2,896,668, forward strand.
TTTTAGATGCCGTTGAGTCTGCTACAATTCAATATCCTTATGAACAAGAAGGAATCTTCCGCTCATCCTGCCCTATCATTCCAATCACCACTTTATTCAATGTCATTGCTGCAGTCACTGTCTCACTTCATCTCACTGAGGCTCTTCCCCTCTTTTTTCTAACCATTCCCAGCATGACATCCTTTCCCAAGGACTAGTCCCTTCTGACAACATGCTCTAAGTATGTAAGATAGTTTCCCTTCTGACAACATGCTCTAAGTATGTAAGATAGTTTCCGTATGCTTGTCTTTAAGGAGTATCACGATTGACTTTCTTCAAGAATAATTTGTTTCTTCTTATGGAAGTCCATGATAGTTCAATACTCTTTGCCAACACCACAGTTCTAATCCTATGAATCTAATAATTGTTGTCTGAATGAAAATAACTGTCTATAAAAGTGAAAGGAAGCTTCTATAATGTATCCACTAGAGGGTCAGTTTTAGATTTAAAGACTAAAATGAAATAATAATCTTGTAAGATTTAAATAATAGTTCACAATATATATCTAATTGTACTATCATGAATGCAAAGACCATGTTAATTTATTTGCTACTTTATGCAACCTTTCTTTTTCCCATTAGAAGCATTTTGCAAAGGATAAATGCCCTCTTACTTAAACCAACCTTATTGCATTATTTTCAGTTCTATCACAGATAAATAATACCATAGACATTTTAAATCTCTAATGATTAGGAGGTAGTCAAATCAATATCAGCTACATAATGTATGAAGGATGGATGCAAATTTTATAGCAAAGAAATTAATTATTTATTTATATCTGTTTACTGTAACAAGATATTGTTGTCAGCTTTTTCTGAAGTTTAACAATGCTTGATACCAGATCAATACATTATATAAGACAATATAACTATTTAAGGTAAAAATGGTAGGAAAAGAGTGAAATTTAATGTTTGTTAGTATAATTAATACACTATTTTCTCTACATAATAGTATAGCATAGTTAATATAGCTTATATTACAATTATAGCCTGGAATTTAAAAGGATTTTTTTATTTTAGCAATTAAAAATAGCCAAGATTTTCCCTATTACAAAGGTTTTGCTGAAGAGCCAGAAATGAAAAATATGAGAGGTTATTATTTCCAAAATGGAATATATCCTGCATCGTACAAGTGATTTAACAATGGAAATTTTGTTTAAAAAGTGTGCATATAAAAGGCTTTGTCCCCAGAATATGGCTCTAAGTGGTTTACTATCTAGGTTGAAAATGGTTCTGCAGGGCTGTATGTCCTATTTTTCCACGCCTGCAGTAAAGATACAATATGGGAATTCAGCTTGGTAATTACTAATACACCACACAGACACAATTATACCCTGTATACTGCATAAAGGAATCGCTTGTGGTCTGCATCCATTACAAAGAGCAGTAGGGGGCCAACATGCAAGACGACAAAATGCTTTACAAGACGGAAGGAGACCAGAAGAGTTGATGCACACAGATACAAGGCCTCTGATTCTTCTAGCAATGATTTAAGTCCCTTTCCATCAATTATCCTCCTTTGTCTCCAGAGTCTTATCAGGAGCAGCTTTACAGGAACTGAACATAACAATGCTCAGAGCCATGTAACCCCATGAACTGTGCTGACATTTCCACACCCTGTTGCTATGTTTGACCTGGTTATTCAGATTACTTACGCAAAACAAAGTAAGAGGAGGTGAGGGTTACCATTGCAAAACTGGTGTATATATATATATATCTTACTCAGAATTCTATGTCTCTCAACAGAAATTCATTCTCTTCTCAAACTGTTATTGCCTTCCTCACAGCATTTTCTACTCCATATAAGAGTGAAAATCAACTTGGGTGAAAATTATCATGACATGAAGGACTAAATATTAGCACTACATGGTGAGATATATATGCAACAAAAGATTTTATGTTTCCGGGAGCTAAACTAAAAGAAGGCATCCGCTCTCCTAAGATACAGTGAGTCACAGGAATAATCTTTCTGTGAAACTTGTAAAGTTTTGAGAGTTTAATCATAAACAGTAAGAGGTTTTTATTAGAACAGTTTCCTCTTTATTACATAATGTACATTATTTTATAATAGTTTCATTTAAGATGTTCTTTTAAAATACTTCTTACAATTAAGAAATGTTTTTGAAAGACTTTCAGAAAGTTTTTCACGGCAGTTTGTCAAGTTCTGTGAAACAAAGCCTTGTCTTTCAGAAAATGTTTACAACCTATGAGGGGGAAAAAAAATTACCCTGGGGCAAAAATGTTTATTGGCACCTAGAAGTCTGAAAAGAGAGAGAGTCAAGCTTGTGGTTTTTTGAGGGCACTTTATCATCGCCCGCATTCTCAAAGGTTTCTCTGAATGAATAGAACTGGATTACTCAGCCTTCTATTCCACGCCTATTCCTCTCCATTTTCCTTGGCACGACTGAGAGCCAAGCTATTTTTAGTTAGGCAGTTTTCTATTTTTAGACAACTACCAGTTAGAAGACATTTGTTAGGGAAAAATTAAGGGGGGGGGGACACAAAGGGAGGAGGGAATGAAGCTTCCCTCCACATATTGTTGTAAAGCAGTCTTCAACCTGTAACTCCAGGCATTTCAGCTGCTTTCAATCTTGGAAAAATAAAGAAAAATTCAGAGTTCAGGGTTTTAAAAATAAACCTACCCTCTGGCAAACAGACCAAAATACAACAAGCTGTTACTATGTGAAACAGTGACTAGGAAAACAAAGAACATTCTCCAATGATTAAATTGCAAGAAAAGTTGTACAACTATTAGGTTATAAGAATGTTACACAGTCATGTAACAATTTTCCAGCCCCTTAGCCAGATGTATTATGTTTTAGAATTCAGAGGGAGGAAAACCAAATCAAAACAATAACAAGAAGAAAACTTATCTGTAAAGTTAAACCAAGGATGTGGGATGCAGCATTACGGTTTTCACCCACAATACAAGAAAATCTTATCAGACGTAAAGGCACTTATATTCCTTCCATTTTTCTAACAATTACATTCCATGGAATTTCTCTAAAAATTATAACCATATGTTTACAAAGAAACAATATATTTAAAAATCCAGTGCCAATGGGAAGAAAAAAATACAGGCTGCCACATCCATTACATGAGCTCTCTCACATCAGACCTCTATCATCTCATCACGCATCTCTGCACACACACAGTCTATGTCTACACGGCTATGCACACACAGAGTGAGGTATTTGTGCATTTCTATATACTTGATCTTTATTAATCTTACTTTTACTTTAAAGAGGATTATATGGTTTATGGACTGATTTACCATGACCAATCACTATTTATCTGACGTTACACATTCCTCCAAAATCCTCCCAGAGATGTTCTTAGACATAAGTGGAAATTTTTTCTCCTGTTATGCCAAGTCACTTTATCTTTGATGATTCAGACTACTGGGCATCACCAGCCTCTGACATAGTATTTAGTACGTGATCTTCAAGATCAGAGGCATCTTCTGAGTGAAAGAATACCTGGACATTCTGCATACCACTGGCCCTGAAGGACAATAGGTAAGAAATATTTTCTCTTCCCTGGCACAGAGTTTTGTATGTAGAAAGCATTTTAGAAATGCTTGTGGAAACAGGAGTGGAAAAAAAAATCAACTCAATGACCTTTGATAAACTGTCTTACTTTGTATAAAATGCTCTATGTACTTGCTGGAGGGTCAGCAAAGGAAGGGTAGACCCCAACCAGGTGGACTGACATGGTGACTGCTACAATGGGTTCTTGTGAGTCAGGAAGTGTGAGGATGGCACAGGATAGAACAGAACTTTTGTTCATAGGGAATTATGAGTCATACTCCACTTGACAGCACCTAACAACAACAACAACAACAACTGTTGTTGTTGTTGTTATGTGCCGTCGAGTCGTTTCCGACTCATAGCGACCCTATACACAACAGCCCTAAACCCTGCTCTATCTTGCGCCAACCGCACCTCTTCTGACACACCCATCCCGATTACCCCAGTCACCGAATCAATCCATCTCATAGAGGGTCTTCCCCTCCTGCGCTGTCCCTCAACCCTCCCAAGCATGATGTCCCTCTCCAAGGACCTGTCCCTCCTGGCAACATGTCCAAAGTATGTCAGACGAAGCCCCAGAATCCTTACCTCCAAGGAGTAGCTTGGTTAAATCCTCTGCAAGATGAATCTGTTTGTTTTCCTTGCAGGCCATGGTACATTCAGTACCCTTCTCCAGCACCACAGCTCAAAAGCATCAACTCTCCTTCTATCCTCCCTAGTCATTGTCCAACTCTCTGATGCATAACAAGCAATTGCAAATACCATGGCCTGTATCAGGCGCACCTTAGTCTCCAGAGAGACACCGTTGCTCCTGAGTACCTTAGAGAGATCCCTAACAGCAGACTTTCCCATCGCGATACGCTTTTTGATTTCCTGACTGCTGGTGCCAAGAGTGTTGACTGTGGAGCCGAGCAAACTGAAGCTGCGAACACTCTCAATCTCTTCGTCATCCATCCTGACGCTGCCAATTGGTCCAGTGGCAAGAATCTTTGTCTTCTTGACATTGAGCCTCAGTCCATACTGAAGGCTGCAGTCCTTGACCCTTCGCAGCAAGTGCATGAGGTCCTCCTCAGTTTCAGCAAGCAGGGTTGTGTCATCTGCATAGCGGAGATTGGTAATAGACCTTCCACCAATCCTGATGCCACAATTCTCCTCATAGAGCTCAGCCTCTCGGATAATCTCCTCTGCATACATGTTGAAAAGGTATGGAGACAGGATGCATCCCTGGCGTACACCCTTCCCAATTTTGAACCATGCAGTGTTACCCTGCTCTGTTCTGACTACTGCCTCTTGGTCCAAGTATAGGTTTCGTATTAGCACAATTAAATGTTCTGGGATTCCCATTCTTCTCAGAGTCAGCCACAGTTTGTTATGATCCACACAGTCAAATGCCTTTGCATAATCAATGAAACACACATAGACATTCTTCTGGTATTCTCTGCTTTCAGCCAAGATCCATCTAACATCAGCAAAGATATCCCTAGTACCACAACCCCTTCTAAACCCAGCCTGGACTTCCGGCAGTTCTCTGCTGATGTGCTGTTCTAATCGTTTTTGGATGATCTTCAGTAGAATCTTGCTTGCATGTGAAATCAATGACACTGTTCTGTAGTTTCCACACTCAGTTGGGTCACCTTTCTACACTTATTACATGAAATCTCGATTTACTTTAAATCATTCAAAAATTAATAAACCATTGCTTTTGTCTTTGTTTAAGCATGTTTTAGAACCTGAACTTTCCCCCTTGATGTAAAAAAACACCTTATATAGCTGTACAGTTTATAACAGGCTTTGACACCTTTTATAACCTGTAATCTCCAGTAATCCTCACCACAACCCCATGAGGAACACAGTGTGGACAATACAACCCGGAGGAAGAGCCAGACAATGAAGGTTTGACTCATTTGCCCCAGGTTAAGATAATAATTAGAGTGTTGGTATTGCTGTAGCTCAATTTCTGATTTCTAGCTTTCCTCCAAATTTGAGGTATGTTTAAAGGTACGACTGATAAAATTTACGTGATGAACTCTCAGAAGTCTTAAGAAAAATCACTTTACAGCTTTCTTTCTCTCACAGGATACTAATTCATAACAAGCACATTTCAAATGGACCCAATCATGAAGCCGGTCTGAAAAGAAAATACCTTACATATCAAATAAGGAAGGAGCTCTGCTGGCTTGGTGACTAAGGAGTGGTGCTGACAATCAGAAGGCTGGCGATTCAAATCCACCATTTGCTCCATGGCAGAAAGATAGGCAATTTCCTCTTGTGCTGTTTACAGCCTCTGAAAACTCACTTTGGGATCAACTAAGAGTCGAATAATTATGAGAAACTGTATGTGCATGTGTGCATGCTCTTTTGTTTTCTGTTGTTAAAACTTGAAATTAGCATAGCTTGTTTCTGGTTTTTTATTACTTTCCCTCCTACCCTGCTGCCATTTTCTCCTCTTTCTCTTGGGAATTCCAGCTGCAGTGTTCCCGGCATCCTCCATCTGCAAAATCCCATTTACTTTAACGAATACCCTGCTCTTTGCAGTAAATACTGGTGGAGTCATTGAGCTTTCCTGATTGGTTTTCTCTGTTTTGGCACGAGTCTGCCTCACTGTTAGCATGCAGTAAAAGTCAGCTGCAGGAATAAAAGAAAACAGCCATGAGTGTGCTCTCCACTTTACATGTCCTTTATCAGGGTGACTTCCATCAGCCATCTTGCTAGCTGCCTCAATAAGCAAGGGCACTAGGCTCACCATCTACAACACCTCTGCTTTGAACAAGATGTGTGAGGGTGATGATGGACATCTTCAAAGACTGCCTTGACCAATATGGTAGCAACATATGGCTACTGAGCATGTAAACGTGGCTACTGTTGTAGAAGAACCGAGTTTTTAAATTCAATTTGTTTTAATTAACCTACTCCTACTCCTAAATAGCCACACATGGTTACTGTATTAATTAGTGCAGTTCTATATAACTGTATCTGCAAGCGGGGTATATTATCCAAATAGAACTTACATAACTGAAAGAAGCAGGTCTGGAACTGTCCCATTATAGCTGCTACTAACTGATTTACAAACGTGTACAGTAACTGTGAAAGGAATCTGGCTTGTAGATCTAAAAAGGCACAGAGAGTGGAGCGGATTTCAGAGTAGTAGCTCATTTTCACAGGAACTCTGATCTTATTTTTCTTCCCTATGAAATGGTTTCTTTAAGATCAGAGTAAAGGCATCTGTTTACAACTATCACCTAATTTGTAGGCTATATTCAGAAAAAAACCCCAACACCTAAATTCAGAAATTCTGTAACATGAATTGTTATATACCCTCAAGTTGGAACTGACACTTAGTTGACCCTCCAGTGGGTTTTCAAAGACAGTAAATTATCATTAAATTCATATATCTGGAGTTTTTTGTATCCTGGGCTTGTCTTAAATGTGTGTGTGGGCACTAATTTACAGTTTACTATTTAGAGCATTTCTTTTACCTAAAAGAGTAGCTCTAAATAGTTACTGAGTTTATTTACTAAAACATAAAGATAAGGAATTTAATTGATATGAAGAGGTTTGCAGAATCTAATTAACCTCCTACTTAGTTATTAACTCTACGACCTTTAAAGATAATTGACAAGAGAATTTTTTCCTCCTTATCCAAAACTTCCATCAGGTGACTAAATTTAAGGCTAGCACGGATTCTACCAAGTGTCTCTGAGATATGATTGGATAACAGGAAAAACAGTTATCAGTAAAATGGGATATAAATTATTTCCAATAATATAATCTATGCACTTAATCTGTTGTGTTATCTTAATACCCATGCCTAACTCAGATCTTTTTAACGATCAAGTGTTAAATCTTATTCTGAATGTTCAATAAATCCTTTTGACAATGAGGATGAGGATTTGGGGAATCACAGGTGTGCATACCCCTCCTAAAGGAAGGCATCTCTAACCACACTTCCTGGCCATGCACTCTGAATCCCCCTCGGGTGTGCTCCAGAGAGCCGCTGGGAAATGCAGTGTTCACAGCAGTCACTTACCTAAGTAGGCAACGACAGACCTCTTTATATCACATTTCCAAGGAAACCTAATGCACCTGCTTCTAAGAGTTAGTTTCACAGAGTATCAGTTTAAGGAATCTATTTTATGGTATGATTCTAACCCTCCATAAACCTACCAAGGTAAAATGCTCTACAAAAGCACTTTCAAACCCCATGCTGAACAAAATGAAGTTCAGAAAAGAAAGCCAGGATGCTAGCTCCTCAAAGTTTGCTTGACAGACCCGGCAGCATCAGCATCACCTAGGAGCCTGTTGCAAATGCAGTCTTGGGCATCACCCCACACCCACTGTTATCAGAACTTGAAGATCAGGGAGACGAGACCAGAGACCTTTGGTTTGAGACTCTGACCAAATTATCAGCCAAAACATTAACACTAACAGATCGCTTTCTCTTCCCCAGGAATCAGTGTGCTTTGTTGGGAAACTCCTTCCTTTCTGCCACCACTACAATTTGTATCTCTATTTGGTTAGTTGTTGTTGTGTTGTTAAGTGCCATCGAGTCTCAGGCGACTCATACCGACCCTATGAAGGAAAGTCTTCAACACTTGTGTGTCTCTCATCCTCTCTCTAGGTTCATAGGGTTTCCAGAGGCAAGCTATTATGGAAGTGGATGGTGCTCCACCTTTTAATTTTATTTTCTGACACAGCAACAGCTTGTTTTTCATCTCTGGCTTCCATGAAATGTGCTAAGGTGGCACCGTATAGCACTCACCGGGCAGTTAACCAAAAGACTGTCAGTTCAAGTCCACCAACTGCTCCACAGGAGACAGATAGGTAGTCTCTCCCCTGTAAAGAGTTCAGCCTTGGAAATCAGATGAAGTTTCTACAATTCTACAGTGATAGGGTTGGTCTGATTTACTTGTAGTTAGCCACCACTGAGTCAAGTATGACCTATAGTGACCCTGTGAACAACAGATCAGAACCCTGTCTTATCCTGCACCATCCTCACACTTCTGACACTCTAAAGACCACTGTAGCAGTCACTGTGTCAATCCACCTGGTTGAGGCTCTTCTTCTCCTCCTACCTTTCTGAGCTTCAAGTCCTTCTCCAAAGAATAGTCCCTTATAGCAACATGCCTCAAGTATGTGAGGCGAAGTCTCAATATCTTTGCCTGCAAATAGCACTCTGGCTGCACCCTCTCCAAGATATATTTGTCTACAGAATATTCAGCACTTTTTCCCAACACTACAGCTCAAAAACATCAATTCTTCTTCTGCCATTCTTATTCACTGTCAAGCTCTCAGATGCATAGCAAGTGATCAGAAAAAACCAGGTCCTGAATCAGATGCACCTTCTAAAACTGACATCAAAACCCTCAATAATTTGGAGAGGTCCCTAATTGCAGACATCCCCAGTGCAATATGTATCCTGATTTCCTAACTACTAATACCAAGGGTGTTAATTATGGATCCAAGAAGTTGTCAACAATTTTAATCTTTTTTCCTTCCATAATAATGTTACCTATGGGTCCAGTGGTAAGAATCTTTGTTTTCTTGATATTGGTATGTAAGGCTGTATTTGTTGATCTTCTGCTGCAAGTGCTTCAAGTTTTCCTTACTTTCAGCAAGAAAGTCTGTATCATCTACATAACAAAGGATACTGATAATTCTCCTTCCAATCCTGATATCACACTTCTCCTCATAAAGTCCAGCTTCTTGAATAATTTGCTCAGCATACAGACTGAATAGATAGGGAGAAAGAACAACCCTGACACACTCCCTTCTTAATTTTAAACTATGTAGTGTTGTTCCCTTGTTCTGTTCACACAACAGGCTCCTGGTCCAGGTTAAGGATTCACCTGAGTGCAATTAAGTGCTCAATTCCCATTTTTTCTCAGTTAGCTATAAACTTGTTATGATCTACATAAAAAATGCCTTTGTATAGTCAATGAAGCATAAATAGGCATTCTTCTGGTATTTTTTACTTTCAGCCAGGATCCATCGACCTGGGCAATGATATCCCTGTTGCCATGGCCTCTTCTAAATCTTGCTTGAACTTCTAGCAGTCCCCTATCTATGCCCTGTTCTAGCCGTTCCTGAAAGATCTTCAGCAGTATTTTGCTTGTACATTGTATTAATGATACTGTTCAATAGTTTCTACATTCTGTCAAATCACCTTTCTTGAGACAGGAACAAATATGAACCTCTTCCAATCCATTGGCCAGAAAGCTGTCCTCCAAATTTCCTGGTATAGACTGCTGAGAACATGTAGGCCTGCATCTGGTAATTTAAACAAGTAAACTGATATCCCATCTATTCTTGGTGCCTTATTTTTTGCCAATGCTTCCAATCAGCTTCCTCTTCCTCCTTCATTACCACTAGCTTCTGTTCATATGCTACTTCCTAAAATTTTTCAGTGTCAATCAGTTCTTTCTGGTACAATGATTTTGTCTTTCCTCCATCTTCTTTTGATGCTTTCTGGGTCATTGCAATATATTGGCCATAGCATCTTCCAATACTGTAACTCGAGGGTTAAATTTGTTTAAGTTCTCTCAACTTGAGAAATACAGAGTGAGTTCTGTTTGTTCTCCAATTTCAGCTCTTTGCAGATTCCATTATAATACTATCCTTTGTCTTTTCCAGCTGCCTTTGAAATCTTATGTTCAACTACTTTTCTTCAGCATGTTTTCCCTCCTCGACACTCTATTGCAATTTTTAGAGTGTCTCTCTGGAGACTAAGGTGCACCTGATACAGGCCATGGTATTTGCAATCGCTTGTTATGCACCAGAGAGTTGGACAATGACTAGGGAGGACAGAAGGAGAGTGGATGCTTTTGAGCTGTGGTGCTGGAGAAGGGTACTGAATGTACCATGGACTGCCAGGAAAACAAATGGATTTGTCTTGGAGAGGATTAAATCAAGCTACTCCTTGGAGGCAAGGATTCTGGGGCTTTGTCTGACATACTTTGGACATGTTGCCAAGAGGGACGGGTCCTTGGAGAGGGACATCATGCTTGGGAGGGTTGAGGGACAACGCAGGAGGGGAAGACCCTCTATGAGATGGATTGATTCGGTGACTGGGGTAATAGGGATGGGTGTGTCAGAGGCGGTGCGGTTGGGGCAGGATAGAGCAGGGTTTAGGGCTGTTGTGCATAGGGTCGCTAAGAGTCGGAAACGACTCGACAGCACATAACAACAACAACAACAACAACAACTTCTGACATCCATTTTGGTTTTTTCTTTCCCCTGTCTTTGTAATGACCTTTTGCTTTCTTCATGGATGAGATCCTTGATGATCAACCCACACAACTCATCTGTCTTTGGTCACTTGTACACAATGCTTCAAACCTATTCTTAAGATGATTTTGAAATTCAGATGGAATAGATTAAAGATCATATTTTGGTTCTTGTGGACTTATTTTCATTTTCTTCAGCCTCAATTTGAACTTGCATATGAGTAATTAATTGATGCTCTGACCCACAGTCTGCCCACTGAGCTTTTCCAAAGATTCCTTCCACAGATGTAGTTAATTTGATTCTTATGCAGACTCCCAGGTGAGGTCCATGTGTAAAGTCACTATTTGTGTCTTTAAAAAAAAGATATTTGCAATGATAAATCATTGAAAATACCAAATCTGATAATTCTATTTCCAGCCTCATTTCTATCACCAAGCCCATATTTTCCAAATGCTATTCATTCTTCACTGTTTCCAACTTGTATAATCCAGTCACCAATTATCATTAATATATCTGGATTGCATGTTCTGCCAATTCTGAACTGCAAGATTTGGTAAAAATGTTCATTTTCTTCCTCATTGGCTCTAGATGTAAGAGTGTATATTTGAATACTAAATAGTCTTATTAATGGGCTTTGCTTGTATGCATATGGACACTGTTCTAGTACTCAAAACATTGTATTTCATGATAGAACTTGAAATAGACTCTTTTTACTATGAACAGAACAACATTTGTTGTCTGTTTTTATTCCCAGGATAGTATATCATATAATTTTCTGTTTCAAAGTGACCAAAGTTAGTCCATCTCAGCTCACTAATGCCTACTATGCAGATATTCATGCGTTCTGTTTGCTTTTTCACAATTTCTAGTTTTCCATCATTCAAGCTACGTAAATTCCCTGTTCCAATTATCAAATAATGCTTGCTATTATTTTTGCTTATTTTGACTGACTTCCAATCTGGGCGCTACCAGTACACTTCTGCAACTATATGCATTCCGGTACCACTGAAACGGTTTTCAGAGGCTGTTATTTAAGAAGTGGATGGCCAATCCTGCTTCCTAGTTTGCCTTAATCTGGGAGCTCTACTTACTCCACCATGGGTAACCCTGTGGCAATCAGTGTCACAGCTTTCAGTATCATATCACTGTGGTTTACTTGAAGGATGCTAATTTAGAGCATGTGAGTTCAACAATAAAATCTTCGTAATTTTTAAATTTTCTTCATAACTATTATCAGTGAGTTATTAAAGTAAAAAAAATGCATGTGCCATTTCATTAAATATTTTCTTTTACCATTTTTGTCCACTTGACACTAGTTGATTGTTTAGTGGGCTTCTGGGAGTGTAAACTGCAAGGAAGGAGAATGCTCATCTTTCTCCTGTGGAGCGGCGGGTGGATTCGAACCACTAGAGAGCTGCGGCCTTTGGGTCAGCAGCGCAACTTCCTAAGGAATCAGCCACTAGATATACTGAAAACCCAATCCACTTCTCTTGAGCTGACTGCAACTCACAACAGTCCTCCCTCATGTATCCTAGGCTGCAAATCTTGGTGGCAAGAGACCGTCCATCCTTTTCTTGCAATACTGTTGTTGGTTTTGAACAACTGCCTTTCAAGTTAGCATCACAACACAGATTAATACACACATAATTTTATACATGTAAACATATATTCTGTCTCAGTCTCTCCACACATATATACATATATTGAATATCTACAATGTGCCAGACATTAATTTGGCAGCTAGAGTTGCAGAGATGAATAAAACATTGTCATGTCCCTCAGGGAAAGAAAAGAGACTGGAAAGGAAAAAAGAAATACAATGGAATGGGGTGATGGAAATAACAAACAACCCCCTGATTAAAGATATGCCATATTCAGAACTCCAAAATTATTCCTGAAACTTATTTTTTTTTAAAAATATTTCACAGAAATATACACAATATTTAATCCTGAGAAAGTAAGACTGTCCTACTCATGATATTTCATTTAATACTAATGATATTTTACTTAATGTGCTTTAAAGCCAAACAATGTCACCTTCATTTGTTGCTGTTTGTAGGTGCCCATAAGTCTGCTCCGACTCACAGTGACCCTGTCAACATCTTCACTATCTCTGCTGTGCTGAAGTCCACTATTCTCTTTGGGGCTAGCAATGGCTGGAATGCAAACTTTACTGCAAACATATTGCTCAATACCAAGTTCCACATGCCCTGAAATCCGTAGATATATTTAAAATTGTAATCTAGCTAGATATTTCCCCAACTTCCAGGTACTAGGATTTCTACAGCCAACAAAAAGCAACAACAACAAAACAAACAAACAAATAAACAAAAATGAAACAAAAAAACCCCTACAGGAGAACTGTGGTTTGCTCTAGTTCAAGAAATTTCATGTAAATAATAATGATAAAATCATGATAATTATTACTGATGAAACACTGCTGACAAAAATGCTGTCTGATAGAATCTATTGTCTTTTCTGCTTCTACTGTTATTAAATAATTGTTGACTTTCAGTAGTAAGGTCTACAGAAATCATTAGAGCAGTACACTTCCAGAGGAGAGGAAATTCCAGTTTTCTGCCTTGCACACATAGCAGAACACACTATTACTTGTTAAGCAATGATTATTTTCACAATAAATGAGAAGGGAAGTAGCTTTTTATATTTACAAAACATGCAAATTAAACAAAAGTAGTATTTTTTTTAAAAAGAGCATTATTTTTAAAAAGGAGTATGTCTTTGATATGGAAAAAATACATTGTGGTAAAGTTATGAGGCATATGGTATATTTTTAAAGTTGTAGACTCATTTATTCTTTTAGACCTTGGGTAATAAATACAAATATGATTTACAGGTACTAGGAAAAGTCTTTTAAGGATATGTAAACAAAAAAGGAACATTAAAATGCAGGAAAAACATTCATTTATTTTTTTAAAACAAAATCTCTTATTTACCCTTTTTCTTGGGAGCCACAACATTGAAGGTGTAAATCTTAATGGAATGTATGAATTCTTTGTTCATTTTTAAGGACTGCCTATTGAAAAATAATCACACACTTGGTTTCAGAGTGGACAAGGCAGATTTACTAAGAAACTTTCAGTAAGAACTATTCTAGTCATATTTTATAACAAATCTAAGAAGGATTTTTATTTCATCTTGAGAATATTCCTACTTTTCTGAAGAAATTATATTTATGAATTATAAAGTAAAATAGTGGCCTAAAGTTGCTTCAACTAATTTTAAAATAGTAACAAGACAGACCTATCATCCTTTCACTCACAAACTTAAAAACAGAGCAGCATTATAGTTCACACGATTGGTGCCCCAGTCAGCTCTGATCTGCAAGCACTTTCTGACCAATTTTATTGACTGAGTGTGCTTAGGGGTAAAACACACACCTAGTGAGTGTTTAAATTCAGATCTGTGTCTCTTCAAGAGAACATTTATGAACTGTTGTTGTTGTTATGTGCCGTCGAGTCGCCTGCGACTCATAGCGACCCTATGTACAACAGCCCTAAACTCCGCTCTGTCCTGTGCCAATCGCACTGTCTCTGACACTCCCATCCCAATTATCCCAGTCACTGAATCAATCCACCTCATAGAGGGCCTTCCTCTCCTGCGCTGTCCCTCCACCCTCCCAAGCATGATGTCCCTCTCTAAGGACCGGTCTCTCCTCACTACATGTCCAAAGTAAGTTAGACGGAGCCTCAGAATCCTTGCCTCCAAGGAGCCACCTGGTTTAACCCTCTCCAGGACAAATCTATTTGTTTTCCTAGCAGTCCATGGTATTCTCAATACTCTTCTCCAGCACCACAGCTCAAAGGCATCAGTTCTCCTTCTATCCTCCTTGGTCATTGTCCAACTCTCTGATGCATAACAAGTGATTGCGAAGACCATGGCCTGTATCAGAGCACCTTTGTCTCCAGAGAGACACCACTGCTCTTCAGCAATTTGGAGAGGTCCCTAACATCAGACTTTCCCATGGCAATGCGCCTTTTAATTTCCTGGCTGCTGGTGCCAAGACTGTTGACTATGGAGCCAAGCAAACTAAAGCTGTGTACAATCTCAATCTCTTCACCATCCATCCTGATGCTGCCAATTGGTCCAGTGGTGAGAATCTTTGTCTTCTTGACATTGAGCCTCAATCCATATTGTAGGCTGCAGTCCTTGACACTCTGCAGCAGGCGCTTTAGGTCCTCTTCGGTTTCAGCAAACAGGGTTGTGTCATCTGTATAACGCAGATTGTTGATAAATCGTCCACCAATCCTGACCCCACATTTCTCCTTATAGAGCCCAGCCTCCCGGATATTCTGTTCTGCATATAGGTTGAAAAGATATGGAGAAAGGATGCATCCCTGGCGTACGCCCTTCCCAATTTTGAATCATGCAGTGTTCCCTTGCTCTGTTCTGACGACTGCCTCCTGGTCCAAGTATAAGTTTCGCATTAGAACAATCAAGTGTTCTGAGATTCCCATTCTTCTCAGAGTCAGCCACAGTTTGTTATGATCTACACAGTCAAATGCCTTTGCATAGTCAATGAAACACAGATAGACATTCCTCTGGTTTTCCCTGCTTTCAGTAAAGATCCATCTAACATCAGCTACAATATCTCTAGTACCACGACCACTTCTGAAACCAGCCTGGACTTCTGGTAGTTCTCTGTTGATGTGCTGTTCCAGTCGTTTTTGGATAATTTTCAGTAAAATCTTGCTTGCATGTGAAATCAGTGAAATTGTTCTGTAGTTTCCACATTCGGTTGGGTCACCTTTCTTTGGGATAGGAACAAATATCGATCTCTTCCAGTCAGTTGGCCAAGTGGTTGTTCTCCAGATTTCTTGGCACAACTTGATGAGCACGTCCAGGGCAGCATCTGTTAACTGAAATATGTCAATTGGTATACCATCTATTCCTGGAGCCTTATTTTTGGCCATGTCCTTCACAGCAACCTGAACTTCTTCTTTCATCACCATAGGCTCTTGCTCATATGTTGTTTCATGAAATTAGATTCTAAAATCACAAAGCTACAGTTTCATCACTTCTGAAATGCACTCCACTTTTACAATGCACACGCCCACCACAGCAACCCAACAGGGCAGGACAACTTGTTCTATAGAGTTTCCAAAGTTGTAAATCTTTGCAGAAGCCAATTACCCAGCTTCCTCCAAAGGAATAATTGGTTGTATTGTTAAGTACTCTCAAGTTGGAACTGACTCATAGCTTACTGTACTTATTACCATGGCTCCTTTACTGCACCCAAAACGCGAACTTTGAGATGAATGGGCAATCTCCTCCCGTGTAATTAACTACCTTTGAAAACCTGCTGGAGGGTCAGCTTTGAGTAGGTTCTCCCTTGATGGCACAGGAAACCACCACCACCACCACCACCACCATCACACCACCATCACACCACCATTTTTATAAGGGAGTTTTGGTGGTGTGGTCTGGAGAGACTCACGCTACTAGCTAAAAGATCACGCCTCTCTGGGGTTCAAGTTCATTATCTGCTCTGCTGAAGAAAGGTGGGTGATTTCCTCGTGAGTGATTTACAATTCAACATTACTTGCTGGAAGGCCAACCATGAGTCAGTGCCAACTTAACGGCAATGAGTTTGAGGGTTTAAAAAAAAAAACAAATTAGAAGTATAAAACTGGAGTCATTTTAATTAATTCAAGCTCAACTATTTGAAAGCTGAGGTAAAATGGTTCAAGTTCACATCTACCCCTGCAATTTGTAACAAGGAACTTACAAAGAAATTCATTTCTGCCACTTGCTGCCTTTGCTTTTCAACAAAAATCACGCTCATCTTTTTTCACTCATTTTTTGTTCCAACCAGACTGTAATGAGTTTTGAGGTTTTGTTGGTTTTTTTTTTTTTTTTTCATTTTTACCAAATTGTCTAAGGGTGCTTACTCTGCCGCTAAGGAGGAGCCCATTTGGTTGAGTTGGACTGCTAAAGATGGTTCACTGAATGATGCTTTACGGCCATCAGTGACTGTGTCCCTATAAACATTTATAGTTTAGGAGATTCTAGCAGGGAGTCCGGCTCTGTCTTATAGAGCCATTGTAAGTGCAATGGCAATGGCTTAGTTTGTTAACACTCTAAACTAATAAAGGTTAGTCTTTATTTTAAGGCTTTTCCAGTCCTAACCCAGGCTTTACTTATTACTGAGTAAAGAACATTTTACTGGGCCAATCATTCTTGGACGTGTCTTTAAAAAAAAAAAAGGCCAAGAATCTTCTAGTGAGCTAAAGATTTCCTCCAATAGTCAGAATCCTTATTTTCGTTTCCTGAGGAACAGCAGAGGGTCTTTTGTTTCACGCCACTTCAGCCTTGACTGCATGACTGGCTTAACAGAACCTCAGGGTCACTGAGGGGTGAGAGGTTGCTTCCGGACTGGTGCTAAATGGCAGTCCCATCCTCGGTTTGCGGCTAAAGATCTTGTGCTGGATTTGGCTATAATCCTTCTGGGAGTTCCCTCACTCCGAAATCATCTGGAATGACCTGACAGAAAGCATGACCTACTGGAGTGAAGGTTTGCGTCGTTTGGCCTGTGCCTTCATTTCGGTGGTTTGTAGTACATTAATGAGGTTATTGCTCTTCTGTCTTCTGATTGTTCCCAGGTGGATTTTTATATACTTGTATTTTACAGCTCTAATAAGGAGGCCTGTCTTCTCAGGTTGTGGCATCCTCCGCACAGAGCTGAGAGCTGGCTGGGACACCAGGTAGCTAAATGACTACTGAAGGAAGCCAATAACATTCTATGGGCTTGTTTTCATCAGATTCCCCTGATTGCCCAACACACACCGTTAGTTAAGGAGGGAGCTGAGCTACAGAGCTAGAAGCAATGAGGAGCAGTTGATTAGTGCTCCCAGAATCCTTCATTTCAACAGCCTCATACTCCAGCATTTTGAGTAAATATCCTGCATATGTATCACAGATTTAAAGAAAATACTCTCTTCAAAAGATGGACTTTTAATACAATAATTTAGTGTTCTTTTTATAAAAACCAATGGATCAGAAATGTAACACATTTACTAAATCTGGCATATTTATATATTGTATCTAAACAGATATTCATGCTGCATTATAATGTAATGGAAAAAACAAAACGATCTCACTCTGTCTGTTAAGTCATTGTGAGTCTTTGTACCATTGTAACAGTAGTGCTAATTATCAAGGAAAGACATGATAATTACGCAGAGCTTTTTTGCTAAAAGAAGGAATCTTTTTCAACACCCACGCTCTTCACAATTTCCTATGACCCTGTAACATTACTCTGGTATGGCCCAGAAATTTGTATTTTAGTCTAAATGTTGAGTCTTATTATTTCTCATTTCCACTCCTCACCTTCTTGCCCTCCTCCTTTTTCTTTCTTGTGAGTAAACTGTTTTTAGAGGGTTAAGGGAGAGGGGTAATGGT
Organism: Elephantulus edwardii; assembly: GCF_000299155.1. Classification (NCBI taxonomy): domain Eukaryota; kingdom Metazoa; phylum Chordata; class Mammalia; order Macroscelidea; family Macroscelididae; genus Elephantulus; species Elephantulus edwardii. The sequence continues at coordinate 2,914,879 of NW_006399793.1, forward strand.
CCAAATGGGAAATATAAAACTAATGACCCTTCATGAAACATATTATGCTCCTCATTAAACTTACTCAGTTAAACGCATTCCATTAAATTAAAATAAATAGGATTTAAAATTTTACCCAGGAGTAGTAAACTACCTTAACTCTCAACTTTGCATTAGATCCATTTGAGGAATGGATTCCTCCAGTCCCCAATGCATCAGAGATTCTCAAGCCTCCAACAGACTTCTATTTCTTAGTGCTATAGAGACTTACAAACATATTTGTTTTAAATGCAACTCCCCACCCAGATCCTTTCTTCTCCACCAAGCATCCCAAATATCCTGATTTTGATGATTTGCACTTTGAAAAAGGCTCTCTATATGAGTGATGTAAAATGTGGTCAAGTTCACTTCTGTTTCCATCATCTCTGTTACTACTAAAATGTGGCAAAGTCAAATATGTGAAGAAAGTGTGATTGAGGTGTGTTAACAGGCAGATTTACAATGTCTGAGTTTACAAAGCCTTTTGGTCACCCAAAGAAGAACCGTGGAGCACCTGGGTTAGCTTAGATGGCCCAGAATATGTTTTTCAGAGCGTAATAATCTTTTGCATTTTCTGTGCAAGAAAATGAAGTTCCTGTTTTAAAGTATTGCTTTTTAAAGAATTGCAATGCTGGGAAAGACTTTCAAGTGAAACATCTTTGTTTTTGAGATGAGAAACGGTTAAGCCCAGTTAGTGAATTTCTCATGTGGTGTAACAGTGCAAACCAGGACTCAAATGCAAAACTGCTGACCCTTAACCCAGGGTTCCTGTGATGCCTCTCAAGAAGTCTGAATCTCAGATAGCCATCTGTCCAAGAAAATTAGTTTCCCACAGTAGAAGAGGTTGCAAATCAGCCTCTGGGTCATCTATGAGTTTGTATTCTCCTGAGAAAAGTCCTCAGAAGATGCATTTTTACTCTTTCAGAGTTTCAGATCCTTTAAGAAAATTTCTCTCTTCTTATTTAAGGACTGGAACAGTTCAAGTCTAAAGACAACTTGTAACTCAAATAAATTCTTTTGTTACTCTAAAACTTTTGTTTTGATGGCTTCCATAATGAGATGGAGTTTTGAATATTGAGTTGTTTTAGCATTTGTTAAATAAATGTGAATATACACATAATAAAGCATTTATGAGATCTGACAGCTGACCTTCACATTTATGTATGTTCGAGTATGTTTTTACATGTGCTGTGTACCAACATGTTGTTGAAACTGTCTCACAGCCAACCCTCCAGTGGGTTTTCAGAGGCAGTAAATGCACGGGAGGAGACTATGGATCTTTCTCCCACAGAGCAGCTGGTATATTCGAACCACATGTCTTTGGGTACACAGCATAATTCCTTACCTCTAACATAACAACAAGAAGCCACCAGAGCTCCCTTTTACATTTGAAAGTGAGCAAAATATGACCTGAAATACAGAGCTGGTAAAGGTCAGAAATGATTTTGAATTTTAAGGACCAGATACATGTAAAAGTCAAAGAAGAGTTAAGTGCATACAAAAGGTGATAGACAGTAATGTGAATCTGAAAGTATTTTAAGCATATACCACATCAGAGGTCTCCCTACCAATTTTGTTTCGCTGAAATTATTTGCTTGGTCTTGTTAGGCAAAAATAAATTGGTCAACTTCACACTTTTGAATAGCTTCCAAACAAAAGCAGAAAAAATAAGACCTAGTGATAGGAGCCTTTGTTGTGCTGGGCTGCTAACTAAAAGGTCGGTGGTTTGAACCCACTGGGTACTCTGCAAGAGGAAGAATAAAGATATACAGTGTTGGGTACCCACCTCGGACAGTGTGAGTATGAGTGGGGTTCCCCCTCAACCCACAGAACAGAACTAGTCTAAATAAGGGCAGGAATGACAAGGACTTTGTCAAACTGACCTTGAAACATTTATTATTTTATTTTTTAATTCTGGGAAAGCCGGCACAATCTAGGAAATTCTAAGTAGCTTGATAGGGGAGGAAAACAGGCAGATAAAAACAGTTCTCTTTATGTCTTTTTTTTTTTTTTGGGTTTAATATTAATTGCTCATGAAGGTTACCAAAGGACAAAAAAACAAACAAACAACCAAAAAAAAACCCAACCCAAAAAAACAACCAAAACCAAAAAACCCCAACACCAAACCAAAAAAAACAAAACACTTAAATCTGAAACAACCTAGAAAGGTTTAAAATTATCAACCAAAATTGTATGACTGTATCATTTGCACTAATGAATTTAAAAAAATGGTTTAAACAAAAATTTATTTCTTTCTTCTAAGCACACTTAAAGTTTTAAATCTCATTTATGTTGATTAAACATTTGATCTAATACTGAAAATATATTTGTCATTAGGTTTCTGATCCCATGCATCATTAGCAGTTTTCACTGTGATAGAATTTTTGGAAAAACACTTCTAGTAGAACAATTGTCTTGACTCTTCCCACAGTACTATAGTAGGAATACTGAATTAGGAGAAAGTGAATATATGAAAGGTAAGCTTTGAGTGGGCAGATATTGAAATGATTTTTTGCCTTTGCCTATTTTGGAAAACTATTATCTATTTTTTTTTAAGAAAATCATCCAAGGCAATTTACACCCATCCCCTGGGCAGAGTTGTCACATAGGTGCCACACTGCTCAACAGTGGGCATTCACGTTGGATGGCTTCATCTAACACTGGCAGGTGACACTGGCAAGTTATCTGACGCTGGCAGTGGATTTTCCTCAAGGACCATATTCTACTGTAGGATCACTCAAACTTGCATTGTGAGGGAGAGTGTAAGGGCTGGAGTGGGCTGAAACCCTGATCTACGTCTAGGGATATAAATGTCATGCACGTAGGAATATGTGTGCGTGTGGGCACAGTTGGGCAGAGCACTATTCACGAGGTGGCTCTGCTCGCGCGGGGAGCAGCAGGCGCGCCCTCTCACCTCCACGATGTCTGAATTTGTCCGGCTCTCGTGCGGCTCGTTGTACTCCGTGTACTTGAGCAGCACCTTGTCCATGTCGGTGCTGGCGTACTGGAACAGCTTGTTGGTGCTGTTGAAGATGATCAATGCAATCTCGCAGTCACACAGCACGCTCAGCTCATACGCCTTCTTCATCAATCCAAATTTCCTCTTTGTAAATGTCACCTAGAAAAAACAAAGCAGGCACATTTTTCCCCCCTTAAATGATAAAAAAAAATTCACACATGCAACTTTTACAGTCCTCCCCCCCAAACCCCCCACCCCCATAAAACAATGCCTTGTCGTTGTCAAGGGCCCTTGGGCACTAACACATTTGGAAGGAGAGCAAATAAATCTAAAACTAATTTATCCGCAGAATTTGAAAATGTGTGATTTCTAGCTTGTTGCTGAATGTGAAACTGTAAATGGAAGATTTAATGTAGGGCATTTTAATTAAGATTATCAGGAACCTGTTCATGTTTCTTTTAGCAATTTTAGATTAAAAATATAATCATTTCAGCATGGTTAACAGCTTTGTCAGTTATGAGTTTGGAACTTCTTGGGGTTGTTTTTTGGTTTGTTTTTTTTTTTTTTTTACCACTTGAGAACTGGACATAGTGTTATGAACTTAACATTTCAAGTTTGTGTTCAAAAAGAATCTGAAAATTGTTTAGTCTTAGGCCATTTAATTGAAAACACTTGAAGGGATATTACTGTGCTCTCAGACAATGTTGTGTTCTGTTTTCTAGAGATCCAGCAGGGTGTTGGGAAGTCCTTTAGTCATAATACAGGAGGGTTTTGGCTTCATTCTTCGGTGTATCTTTTGTTCTTGCTCAGGTCCCAAACCGTATTGTTAATGTTGACCTTTCCCTCATCTAATCTAATCTGTTACCAGGTCCCATAATTCCTTCCTCAAACAAAATGTTTCTCTGGTTCACACTTTATTTCTCAGGCAGCTCTATCCTTCAAGACCCTATCACTTCATTCTTGGGCAGTTTAGATTCTTACTGTCCTAGCTGAGTTCCCTCTTTAGTACACCCCAAACTTCAAAGCGTCACTCTTCCTATCTCCTTTCTTCTAATGAGCAGTGTAGAGCAATTCCATCTCTCTAGTTTTGAACATTTCCTACCCACTGAGTCCTACCAATGCAACAACGTATTTCTTTACTTCTCATTTCAAACCTCTTGGTAAAACTCCTGGCTGCTGCTCAACCACCAAAGTCATGACCATTTTTTTTTAAATTTAGGTTGTTTATTTTTCATTTAAATGAACATCTACAGAGATTTTGGAATTCCATTCATTCATTGTTGCACCCTTCCCCCTGCACAAACCTCTCCCCCCCCCGTTTGCTCCTCTCCTTGAAAAGCAAATTTTTAATTATAAAGTCTTAACAAAAATCCCTTATTCCCCCATAGGGTTGGCTTCGTTGATTTCTTCTTCTTCTTCTTTTTTTTTTTTGGTAGAATATTACCCTTATAAAATAAGAAAAAAGTTCCAATACATTTGGAAAATGAGTCACAATAATATACCGAAGGCTGAGAAATCTTCTAACGTTAAACGTGCTTCCAAAAACGCACTGTTTATTTGTTTTCAAAAGCAGTTACAGTAGTTCTCCAGAAATATGTTTTGGAGGTGCACATTTTTGGTAAATACTGACTAATTTAGCTATTATTCTCAATAATAACCAATTTCCCCCCCCCCTTTTACCTTCAAATCTGATGCACCGTGTAGAGAGGCTGGCTCAGTGTTATCTGCCACCTCTCTGTGCTTAATTCCTGAATGGAGATTCCCACTCCTTTTCTATTATTCTCTAGGCACTCAACAAGTTTCCTTAAATCCTGTGACTAGCCTAATGTCTTCTTGTTACCTGCGACTTACAGTAATCCTATGTAGAATAGCTCTGAAGCCAGCCCTGTCCTGAGCACCTCACTGATTCCACCACACCTCCCCCCATTGCCCCAGTTACTGCATCAATCCATCTCATCTGGGGTCTTCCTCTCCTGGGCTGTCCCTCCACCCTTTTGAGCATGATGTCCTTCTCCAAGGACTAGTCTCTCCTGGCCACATGCCCAAAGTATGTGAAATGGAGTTTCAAAATCCTAGCCTCCAAGGAGAAACTTGGTTTCACTCTCTCTAATACAGACCTATTTGTTTTCTTGGCACTCCATGGTATATTCAAGACTCTTCTCCAGCACCACAACTCAAAGGCATCAATTCTTCTTCTATTATCTTTAGTCACTGTCCAGCTCTCTGATGCATAGCAAATAATTTCAAAGACCATGGTCTGGATCAGGCACACCTTAGTCTCTTGATTGACATAATTGCTTCTCAATACTCTAGAGTGGTGCCTGAGAGCAGATTTTCCCAATGCAATCCGTTTTACTTCCTGATTGCTGGTGCCAAGAGTTTTGACTATGGAGCTGAGCAAGTTTTAACTGATAACAATTTCTCTATCAATCATGGTGCTGCCAATTGGCCCAGTGGTGAAATTCTCTGACTTCCTGATGTAGAGCTTCAATCTATGTTTGGAGATTACCGTCCTTGAACTTCTGCAGCAAGTGCTTCAGGTGCTCTACACTTTCAGCAAGCAGGGTTGTTGTCATCTGCTTAAGATAAGTTGCTGATGAGCCTTCATCCAATCTTGATCCACATTCCTCCTCATAAAGCCCTGCTTCCCAAATGATCTGTTCTGCACATAGACTGAAAAACTATGGAGACAAGGTGCATCACTGATGCACTCTTTTCCTGGTTTTGAACCATGCAGTGTTTCCCTGCTTTGTTCTGAGAATTGCTTCCTGGTCTGAGTATAAGTTTTGCATAAGCACAATCAAGTGTCCCAACCTCCTTAAGCTTAACCAAAAGTTGTTATGATCCACACAGTCAAATGCTTTTGTATAGTCAATGAAACACAGATAGATATTCCTCTGGTACTCTCTGCTTTCAGCCAAGATCCATCTGACACTGGCAAGTACGTCTCTAGTGCCACGACCACCCTAGACTTATGATCTTTACCCTTTTAATTAGCTCTCCCTCTCAGATTTCCCATCTCACCGTAAACTCAGTTCCCTAAACTACAAACTTCAGAATGAACTTTCAATCCACAGCATCCTACAAGGCGAGATAAAAGTGCTGAAAGAAATGATGAGCTGTTGTTAGGTGACTCAGCGACTCTCCGAACAGCAGATCTGAACCCTGCCCTATCCTGTCCCATCCTCACAATTTCTGTCATGCCCAGGCTCACTGTGGTAACTACAGCATCAGTACATCTCTGTGAGGGCCTTCTCCTCTTTCGCTGACTATCCCAACACCATGTTTCTCCTCAAGGATTGGTTCCTCCTGAAAATATGCCCCAAGTAAGTGAGATGAAGTGCCTAGCAGAGAGAACAATCTTTCTTCTATGCTTCTGCTAGATATTCTTTTACCTATTATTTTTCACTTTCCCTTAATAGCATTTATAGCATTTATGAATTATATTTCTTTCTGTAATCATTTGTTTCATACATGTTCCATGACAGTGCATGCTCCATGAGGGCAACGCGAGATTTTATTTTTGCTCACTGTGGCATTTTATTTTGCCCTAGTGCCTACAACAGAGCACACATGTGACACAAAGGAAAAATCTGTGGTATAAACGACTGAAAAAGAATTAAGGGAAGTGTTTAGAAACACAAAACCTCTTCTCTCCACACACACATACACTAACATATTTTTAAAAGAGGAGTATTTTGTTTAATAACGATTATATTGTTTTAGAATTCATTTGAGTTGAAGGTAGCATGGCAGAGAGATTCAGAGAACATGGGGCTAGGATGCTAAATCAGCTACAAACTCTCTGAACTTGACTGTCATCGAGTCAGAACCAATTCCTGGCTGACCTTGTAGTGGGTCTCTGACACTGTAAATTGGACCGGAGGAAACTGTTGATTTTCTTCCTACAGAGCTGCTGGTGGATAGGATTGCCGGCAAGGCAGAATCTCTGGGTTAGCAGTGTACCAGAGTAAACAAACAAAACCCCCAAATTCACTGCTACGGAGTGGATTTCCGCTAACAGTGAGCCTACAGGATGGAGCACAACAGTACCAAAGCATTTCCAAAGCAGGAATCCTTATGGAAGCAGATGGCGTCAGCTTTCTTTCATGAAAAACCCGGTGCATCTACTAAAGAGTCAGTTCACAGCTGAGTGCTCAACCACTGTACCACCACAATCACTTGGGAGAAGCTCATTTTACCTCTCTGAGTTCGCGTTTTCATCTTTTAAATGGAGTCTTCTTTTGGCACTGCCCTAAAGATGATCCGACCCACCAGCTGAGGGAGAAAGATGCTCAATCTGCTGTATGATTTGCACCCTCTGGAAAACCACGGGAAGGTCATCTCTGGGTTGATGGAGACTAGACAGCAATGAGTTTGAGTTTGTTTTGTTGGTTTTTAAAAAATGTCAAGCACCGTGCTTAATGTTAAAAAAATGCTCAATAAATCATAGTTCCTTTTCTGAGTTGATTTAGAGAAAAAAAAAACCCCTAACAAAATGTATCTGCCTTGCTGTCCTGAAAAGTCTATTGATAAATGGTACCTGGGTTGAACTGCTGTTCACAGAAAAAAAAATGCAGAGCTGGAGGATCTCCAGTGACTATGGGGAAAATGGAAAAACCGAAGCATTTAAATAGTTACCAGCTTAAATCAGCTAGTCAGTATATAATAAAATATGTTATTTACATTTCTACATGTTCTTGATGTCACATGTTGTTGCACAGATTATGACCCATAGCGACCCTATGAAAAATGGCTCTGAAACAAGCCCTATCCTGAATTAACCTCACCATTTCGGACACACCTGCTCCCATTGCCACAATCACTATGTCAATCCGTCTCATCCAGGGTCTTCCTTGAGTCTATGCAGAATTTACATATCTACATAGGTAATTTTTACTTGTAATAAATGCGAATGTCTCATCCCTGATTTATGCTTAGTGTTGTTATGTGCTATCGAGTCGCTTGCGACTCATAGCAACCCTATGTACTAGAGCCTTAAACCCTGCTCTATGCTGTGCCAAGCTCATTGTCTCTGACACACCTACTCCCATTATCCCAATCACTGAATCAATCCCTCTCAATAAAAGTCTTCCTTTCCTGCACTGTTCCTCCACTCTCCCAAAGATGATGTCCCTCTACAAGGACTGGTCCCTCCTTGCAACATGCCAAAGTATGTCAGAAGAAGCTTCAGATTCCTTGCCTCCAAGGACAAACCTGTTTGTTCTCCAAGCAGTCCATGATATATTCAACACTCTTCTCAAACTGTTTCTGATAAAACAGAGCTTATATTTTAATATTTGAGTGCATTTTTATTTTCATGTCATCTAGACACTAAAGAGTTGAATAGAAGACGTCAAAAGGCAGCATGGGGTGCAAAGTAAAATATTACAATGAAAAGTGTAAGGAGTTGGAGTCAGAAAATCAAAAGGGCCGAACTCGCTCAGCATTTCTTAAGCTCAAGGAACTGAAGAACAAATTCAAACCTCGAGTTGCTATAATTATAATCAAGAATGCTTTAGGCAGAATATTAAATGAACCAGGAAGTATTAAAAGAAGATGGAAAGAATATACTGAATCACTGCATCAAAAGGAACTGGCAAACCCAGAAGAATTCCATGAAATAATATATGAGCAAGAGCCTATGGTGATGAAGGAAGAAGTTCAGGCTACTTTGAAGGAAATAGCAAAAAATAAGGCCCCAGGAATAGATGGTATACGAATTGACATATTTCAACTAAGAGATGCTGTTCTGGATGTGCTCACGAAGTTGTGCCAAGAAATCTGGATAACAACCACTTGGCCAATGACTGGAAGAGATCTGTATTTGTTCCCATCCCAAAGAAGGGTGACCCAACAGAGTATGGAAACTATAGAATAATCTCATTGATTTCACATGCAAGGAAGATTCTACTTGAAGATTATCCAAAAAGGACTGGAACAGCACACCAGCAGAGAACTGCCAGAAGTCCAGGCTGGGTTTAGAAGGGGTCGTGGTACTAGGGATATTGTAGCTAATGTTAGATGGATCTTAGCTGAAAACAGGGAATACTAGAAGAATGTCTATCTGTGTTTCATTGATTATGCAAAGGCGTTTGACTGTGTGAATCATAACAAACTGTGGCTCACTCTGAGAAGAATGGGAATCCCAGAACACTTGATCGTGCTAATGAGAAACCTATACTTGGACCAAGAGGCAGTCGTCAGAACAGAGCAAGAAAACACTGCATGGTTCAAAATTGGGAAGGGCGTATGACAGGGATGTGGCCTGTCTCCATACCTTTTTAACCTGTATGCAGAACAGATTATCCAGGAGGCTGGGCTCTATGAGGAGAAGTGTGGTATCAGGATTGGTGGAGGATTCATAAAAAATCTGCGTTAAGCAGATGACACAACCCTGTTTGCTGAAACTGAGGAGTACCTGAAGAGCTTGCTGCAGAGGGTCAAGGACTGCAGCCTCCAATATGGATTGAGGTTTAATGTCAAGAAGACAAAGATTCTCACCACTGGACCAATTGGCAGCATCAGGATGGATGGTGAAGAGACTGAGATTGTTCACAGCTTTAGTTTGCTTGGCTCCACAGTCAACACTCTTGGGACCAGCAGCCAGGAAATAAAAAAACATTGCAATAGGAAAGTCTGCTGTTAGGGACCTCTACAAAGTACTGAAGAGCAATGGTGTCTCTCTGGAGACTAATGTGTGTCTGATACAGGCCATGGCCTTTGCTATCATTTGTTATGCATCAGAGAGTTGGATGGTGATGAAGGAGGATAAAAGAATTGATGCCTTTGAGCTGTGGTGCTGGAGAAGAGTATTGAGGGTACCATGGACTGCTAGGAAAACAAACAGATGCGTCCTTGAAAGTGTTAAACCAGGCGGTTCCCTGGAAGCAAGGATTCTGAGGCTCTGTCTAACATACTTGGGACATGTTGTAAGGAGGGACAGGTCCTTGGACAGAGCCATCATGCTTGGTAGGGTGGAGGGACAGCGCAGGAGGGGAAGACCCTCTATGAGGTGGATTGATTCAGTGACCGGGGTAATCGGGATGGGTGTGTCAGAGACAGTGCAATTGGCACAGGACAGAGCAGAGTTTAGGGCTATTGTACATAGGGTCGCTATGAGTCACAAACGATTCAATGGCACATAACAACAACTACTTTAGAAACTTAAAAATCCTAGTTCATTCAGATGAGTCATGATAGACATTAAGATGATAAATTTCAGAATGTATAAATAAGTATAATTAATTAAATTTATCCCTATAAAATACCTTTAACTATAGATGCAATTTAATTATGTAAATATACGTGCATAGTGGCATTTTATTTAGTAAAATGGGTCACAGAATATATTCAATGCTTGAAGGCACCGACCTAAAATACTTTCATATATCTAAAACCACTTTTAATCAGACTTCTTGACCACAAACTGTAGGTGGAATGTCTCAATACAGTATGGTTTCTGTTGTACTCAAACCTCAGAGTTTAGCACGTTACAACACTCACCATCAAAGTACATTTCAGAACAGAAATATCATTAAAGCTACTATTTGTGTTTACTTTTACATGTTCCTCAATTTTTGTGTAACCAAATAGGCTGCTGGATAATGCATACTTATTTAATAATACTCGTCAAAAAAGTCAGTGCAGATAGCTTCTTTTCATTAAAACTTCAAACTGAAATGATGCTCACGATATTGAAGCATTTGAGAAAAATCTTCAAAATCTCCTCTTAATTGCTCTAAATTTAATTCTGTATTGTGTTCATATTCTTCACAGCATACTCAAAATGTATTTTATAATTCTTTTTCTCATTGTTCATCATTAGATAAAATTGTTTTTAAGCATTAAGCTTTTGAAAGAGACCTGGGATATTACTCTTCATTTAAAATATGCCACTCAATGACAAAGATTGCAATTTTGAGCTTTTTTACTTAAATATAATAATGTACTGTAATGATTACATTTTTCATAACTTGACAATAATTTGTAATGGGGACAAGTCCATATTTCTATTTCAATAACATATTTTGAACCTTAAGAGAGAAGAAAAAAAATGTTTTTATAGTAGTTAGGTTGAGAGATTCTCTTTTTTCAGTGTTTACATCAATCAAAGTGCATCAAGAAGAGAATAAAGTCAGGTTTACTTAAGTGGGCACTGTAATTCAACATTCATTTTAAAATATATATGTAAAGTACTGTATAAACATTGATAATTTTATGGGTTCCCCCTTTACTTTTTAAATCCTTAAACAGCACATATATTTCTATATTAATTCTCACAGTGCTTTAAGTTTAGTATCCTAGCATAAGGGCAGACAGAATTCCTCTTATTTTGACATTTGCTCTAGAATCTACAAGATGTAAGTCTGAAATTAAAATTGAGAGAAGATGCATTCATTTAATTAGCTATAAACTTCCATTTTAAAGAAATCTGGATAATATCTTCCCGAAAACATAAAATAATTGAATCAATATTAACCAAAGAACATTCTACATAGTAAACATGGTGCTTGTTGCTGTTACGTGCCATTGAGTCAGGTATAACTTCCTGTGATCCTATGAGGTTCACTCTCTGTGCTAGGTGTGTGCCTTTTGTTACATGTCTATCTCCCTTGATCGTGTCTTTTGTTCCTGGCTGAAGAATTCAGTTAATTTTCTAAAACTTAAAGCACATTTTAGTGAAAAAAAAAAGCATAATATTGGCTAATAATTTTTTCTGTATTCCTAACGACCTTAAATTGTATTTTTATCAAAACTAGAATGAATTTCGGTAACTATTTTTTAACAACTTTTTCTCTAGATTAAAAGAGAAAAATAACATTAGCTGCTAATCCAGCCATGGTGAACATGAAATGTAATCTACTATTCTGGCTGTTTCTATCTAATAATGGGTGCTCTGGTGGCGCAGTGACTAGAGAGTTGCCTGACTGACCCAAAGGTCACACTTCTCTGGTGATTCTAATCCACCAACCTCTTTATAGAAGAGTGAGCAATCTTCTCTGGCACAACTAACAGCCTCAGAAATCCAATGAAGGGTCTGCTATGAGTTGGTTTCAGATCAAAGGAAATTAGTTTTCTGGATGACTCAGTGAAAGAGGACTGTGGTAATACCAATGAGCCCTGCCTCTTGCTATCTGGCCCCTGGCTGGGACTTAAACATTAACTTGTATCAAACTTTTATTGATAACCAGATATAATTTATCCATCTCTTATTGTAGTCCTATAGCATTTTTTTACAAGTCTTAATCATGGGACTATTGTAATATTACAGAGTTGGTGGTTTATATATGTTGGCCTTTCCTGCTAACTTGCTATTCACTGAAGATGCCAGCTCCAGCCTCATTAGACTCTGACAGGGGACACACAATGAAGCCTCACTCGATGAATGGATTAGAGAATGGAAATTCTCTATTTTAATATCTGAATGTCTTGATACAATTTTCTGCTAAAAGTAGATCCCCCCTTTAAAAAAAACCCCAAAAAACCAAACACCCTTTCCTTTTGATCATTTACTTTCTCAAAAACACGAGATTCTGAACTTTCTCTGTCTTTCTCTCATTTAAAATAGTAAGTTTAAGTTACCATGTTAGTGATAGGAAATCTTGAAAGAAAGTAATAATACCATGTTGGAATCTGTAAAAGAGAAGCTGAGAATGTGTGGAGAGAAATGTGCATGTTTATAAGCTCTAGACTTCAGGAAAAAAATATTTCCAAAAGTTCAGAGAAAAAAGTGGTCTTTATTCCTTCAGTGGATGACTCATCACGAAGGGTGGAAAAGTCTGAAGAGAGAAAATTAATTTTACAATCACAGGATGCAGAGAGAACAGGGAATGATTTAAAAGGCTCAATTTGGCCACATTTGTTGAACAGAAAAACTACTGAACTTTCATAGGAGTTCATATTTTCAAGAGACTCATGAAATCCTCACAAGCAATAATTTATCTTCGAGACTGACTGGTACAATTTTGATGACTTAAATATAGCCAAAGAACTATGCTTAATGAGTCTGAATGAATTGATAGCATTAGGTTTAAGGAAAATTTCTACTAAAATGCCAAGCATTCAGTAACTTTCCTCATCCTAGGAAACACTTCTGTTTATGATAGAGATACAAATGTACAAGGTATGCTTGTTATATTTGCATATAGAAGAAATTTGGATGATAGAACTAAGCTAATCAATCTCAAACTCACTTTTATGAGTTGATTCCAACTCACAGAGACTCTGTATCGGGTCTCTGAAGCTCTAAGTCTTTACAGGAAACTGCTTATCTTTCATCCCAGGGAATGCCTGGTGGATTTGAATCACTGACCTCATGGTTAGCAGTCTGACATGTTACACTTGAAACCACCAGGGCTCCTTAATGTTGCTGTGAACCATCGAGTTGGAACCAACCCATAGCTGACCCTCCAGTGGCTTTTCAGAGACAGTAAATCGCACAGGAGGTGACTGCCCATCCTTCTCCAGCAGAGTGGCTTGTGCATTCAAACCACATGCCTTTGGAATGGCAGCGCAGTTTCTTACCACTAGGACAACAGAGCTCAGGGCTCCTTAAAGTAGTGCTTATATTCACAGCGCAGGAGGGGAAGGCCCTCTATGAGGTGGATTGATTCAGTGACTGGGGTTATCGGGATGAGTGTGTTGGAGACAGTGCTATTGGCACAGGACAAAGAGTTTAGGGCTGTTGTACGTAGGGTCCCTATGAGTCGCAAGCAACTTGACCACACATAACAACAACAATGACAACAACAACATTCACATCACTTACCTCAGACTAGAAAACTAGTCACAACTAATAAAATGAAACCAACTCTTTGCTGTGAAGTCAGAGCCTATTGTTCACCCTCTAGCTAGTTTTCTAAGGCTGTAAATCACATGGGAGGAAACTGCTTCTTTTTCTCCATTGGAGTGGGGCTGGTGAATTCAAATGTCTAGAAAGGCTCAGTCTTTGGTTTAGGAGGGACAGCATCAGACTTCCCTGAGTCTGCTTTTATGTGTGTGTGTGTGTATTTATTTACTTTAAACCAGGTTGTAGGAAAATTAATGTAGGTGATTTTTTTTTGGGGGGGAATCTAAAGTTAAAGTGTTTTATAAACTAAAACCAAACTTAGACTGCTGTGGAGTTGATTATGACTTCTAGTAATCCCCCATCAGATTTCCAAGAGAGTAAACTGTAACAGAAGGAGACTGCCTCACCTTTCTTCTATAGAGTGACTGGATCATTAACACCATTCACTAAATGAGAAGTTACTACCCTGTCCATGTTTTTGTTAGTTAGAACCATCTTTGGTCTGATAGTCTGTCCTGAGAGCTGAGTTTTAAGAAGGCCCTGACAAAGTCACAACACCCTTAGAATGGCAAACTAGCTGATAAAGGGTTTAGAGAGTAATTTCACATGAGGTACCACTCAAGGAATTGCAGACATCCTAAAGAGGACTGGGGGAAGAGGAGTGAGACTTAAAAGTTAAGATGTCAGACACTTTTAAATATTTGAAAGTTGTGACCATTTGAAAAGATACGTTATTCCATATTGTCCTATACAACAGAATTAGAAATCACTGTCAAATCAAAATAGAGAAAAACCAAGTGATGAGACCTGTGCCAGGTGGCCTGGATCTCTTGAAGTAGAAAGCAGCTCATTCCCGGACCTGTTCAAGAAGAGCTGTAAGTCAAGGCAGCTGCAGAAGGAGCTGCTGAATCAAGCCAAAAGGTAGCCTTAACTCAGCTCATCACCACTGAGTCAAAAGAGACTCAGAGTTGACCCTCCAGGGGGTTTCCAGAGGCTTAAATTTCCTGACAGAGACTGCCAATCATTCTGCTTTGGAGTGCTGGTGGATTTGAACTACCAGAGAGGCAGAAGCTTGCTTTGCTTTCTCTGTACAACAGAAGAGATAGGAAAAATCAATGGCAATCTGGTTGAAAACAGCAGTTTCTACAGTTTTATGTTCAATCTGTCCTATGTTTTGTTCACTCAATCCAAAAAATAGATTAGCATCACCACCTTTTCCATATTCCAAGAAATGAAATCTAGAACTTACACTTGTTTCTGTAACTAGAAGTGGTGCAAAATATTGTAAAGAATTTGAAAGGAAGAACTTTAAACAATGTGCAGCAATAAAACCGCACAGAAGAATAATAGTCCTGATAAGACAAGTGGAAAATTCATGTTTTCAAACATTTGAAACAAAGTAGATGCATTCCGATTGAGCTGTATGGGGCAGAAAAGGAGACTTAGTGGTAGAGTGGGGAAGAGCTTGGCTGCTAGCTTAAAGGTCAGTGGTTTAGATGCACTGGTCACTCCGTAGGAGAAAGATGCTGCAGTCTGTCTGCTAGAGGGTCATTATGAGTTTGAAGTGACTTGACGGCAGTGGTTTGGTATTGTGGATGGTGTAGAAGTAAAAGCTTTTTAATTGAAATTCAAAAGCATTGCCAGGTGTACCGGCCCTTGGGAAATTGCTTAACTTACCTGAAATCAAGTTCACTCACCTGGATATGAATGTAGTGATATTTACGCTATATAGCTGAGTGGGAGGACACTGATGGGACATGATATAAGAGTAAGGATTTGTCTGTGAAACTCTGAAAGATAAGAAGGTTTTTTTTTCTCTCTGATCTATCAGGCTCAGTCACTTCTTGTTATCTTCTGCAAGCACTGCTCTTCTAGAATCTGTCAACTTGCGTTACCATTATTTACTTATGTCAGATTAAAAAGTCTCTCACCATGAGACCTTGAGTTTTCCTTGAAAGCAGGGGCTCTCTTCTGTACATCCCTATAATCTGAAGTCCAACAACAATACTTGGCGGAATGTTTATTGATTGAAGTAATAGAGAGATGGATAGGAGAATTATGCAAACTTCTTAAATTAAAAATACACCCTGAAGACAACTTCTTTCTATGCTCAGATGATACTAATAGAAATTTTGCTACTGAGATTGGACAAATTTCACACAGTTGCTTTTTCTTTTTGTCATTTTAAATTGATAGTGAAATCTTCTATTTGTTAAATCTGAGAAACAGCAAAACTTTACTCAGTATGTGTGTGTGCGTGTCTGTGTGTGTGTATGTGTGTATAAATGAGTGTGTGTGAGAGAGAGAGGTTATTAGCGTATTATTTTTCTTTCAAATATTTAAGTGTTGATTTCATTTGGAGACTTTGCTTTCAAAAAAGTTCAAAGACTTTAAAGTTATCTTGCTACATTTGACAATGTCTCTTTGAAGTTAATATTTGGTACAGTTTATCATCCCCATTTCTCAGATGAATACTATAAACAGACATGAATTGCTTTATGCAAGGTCATTGACTGAATCACAACAGAACACACAGATAACTATGCACTTCATAGGCTGAAATTAAGCACAGCATACGTTTAGTCAGCTATGCACTGAGAAATCAATGGGTTTGGGAGTCAGTAAGGTGACATCAAGAATCATCAGAATGCTTAGGAGACAATGGACTTCTATGAAGAGTTAACAGAATTTGGGAATAGGATGAACAACAGGACTAGTTCATCCAGTAGGTTGAACAGGACTAGTGTCCCTGAACCGTACATGTGAAAACTGTTTAAAATGTCAAATGTCCTGCGGCATATAGTATTTAACCCCAGGGGAAAAATAGTCTAAAGTCTAATGGGGGGAATAAAAGAGTAGTATAATATATTAATTAATCGAAGGTTAGTTTTCTATTTGGATAAAGTAACAAAATAATATTAAACTTAAGAACAAAATGTTTTCTAGGTTCCAACAACAGCAACAACAAAATATTCCAGCTTGCTTCTGTGAGCCTCTGGAGCATGCTCTGCCCTCAGACATGCCAGCCATTGCCACGAAAGTCTGAGAGAACCACATGTGTGCACTAGCGGGCACTGGCTAGTTCTATATTTATAGCTGTTTGTTTAAATTTGACAAAATGAGAAGGATTTTGGTTTGGTAGCAAATACAGGTCTGCTTACATTCAGAAGGAAAAGGTGGGCCCATGATTTACACACAGGCAATGTAAATAGCCAATTCTAAAAACAGAGACCCAGTCCTGTATCATTTCCTAAAGGGCAGAGAAATTAGTTTGACTACTGTGTAAGGAAAAGGGCATTTCATAATGAGTCTCCTCTCCGCACACATCCCTCTTCCATTTACCCCTCCCAGTCCCAGCCTCATTCATAAAGTCACCTCAGAAGAACTTCACTACTTTAGTAACTGTGGGAGTCCCTGTATCTTACTGAGAAGAGCTCCAGATAAATGGAAAAGAAAAAAAAAAAGAAATTGCCAATATCTGCTACGCACATGTGTAAGAGTAGGAGCTTCAGGAGTGTAATCTGTAGTGTGTGACGCGGCAACCCAAAAGGTCTCCAATGGTTCGAATCCACCAGTGTCTCCGTAGGAGAAAGATGGACCACCTTTTCTCCTCCTATTAAGTTTTACATCCTTGAAACCTGATGGAATGTGGCTATGAATCAGTCAACATGATGGCAGCAGGTCCAAGCGTGAATGTATTCCAAATGACTTCAGACACAAAAAAGAACAATCTCAAAACAAAACAGAACTCTCTCCCTTTCACTAAGGAAGTAACAGCAATTCTTGCATGGATCCTCAATATTTCTTTCCAGTAAACCACAATGACTGTGGTCTTATTGAATCTTATTCTGGTTCAATCATTTTAGTCATCGTCTTCAAACTCACAAAGTAATAATCCTTTTTTTGCAAGAAAGTGTGTTTGGAACTAATACAGAAAACTAATGTTAATGTCAAAGTTTTGAGGTTTTCTCTATATATTTTTCCCCCTCAGATGGTGTCATTATCAATGTGACTCTCATCCTATGAAAATATTTTAGCTCCCCTCCTTCTATATCCCCAACCTAGTTTAGGAAACTGACTAATGAGTGACCGGATGGGCAATCAGTAGGCACAAATGCACTCTGTAATCCACGCACTACAGGGTCTTCTTATGTGTTTAAAGGGTTAGGGATGGAGTCAAGAGTCTGTAACGACAATCTCTAATTGAAGGGGAAAAAAGGGGGGGGGGGTGCCCTGTTAAAGGCTTTTTTCTTCCGCTGTCTTGTTCCTGACACTAAGTAATGGTACGACTGCTCTAAAGTATTCCTCTTCAATTTTATTTTGTTTAATTCAGTCTGTCATTAAAAGGCTGTGAGCTTTAGGGTTGATGATTACTCTTGGTGGGAGGACGTAAGGCCACTGCAGACTTGTGTTCTAGACACAAGCGCTCCTTTATCCAATGACAGGGCCTGCCACCAGAAATGAAAGGCTCTTTAAAGAGCAGTGAGGGACTCTTTCAAGCAGACTGCTACCATGTGCTTGTAACCCTCCAGCAGAACTTGAGAGGATGAGACAGCAGTGTGTTCGGCTGCAAAGGGGACTATTGTCCTCGTTAGCCTCAAGCAAACTGAGCAGAGCTCACGGAAATGGACCAGCATTTCCAAAGTGCGGGCTTTTCAAGGAGTAGTTTCTAAAATTCCAAACGTGACAAAAGGACTAAAAGAAAAGGACTTAGAGTTTGGGATTCAAATCCCCTTATCCTAAATGAACACTCTGATCTCCCAAATAAAGTGTTAAATCTCACATATTGCAAACTATTTTGAGGAGGGGGAAAAAGGAATAAATTCTGGGGTAGACCACAACTTAGTGAATGAATCAGTATTCATAAACTGGAGTGTTTCTGAACAAGTTCACAGAAATGTGGGGTTTTGATTTTCAGTAGCTGACCTCTCCAATGTTTGTGTATCGTCTACCAGAGACGTCAACTACTGGATTTTATCAGGATTTTTAAAACTCTATGGTTCAAGCAGAAAAAAAAAAAAAAAACTCTATGGTGACCCATTTTTAAGCAAGAAATGTTTGAGAGTTTCATAAGAGAAGTGTATACTTCAATATGTTTTTAATATTTTGGTAATGTACTGCACAAATGTGCATGGTTTGTGAATGGGCTGACAGCCTAAATCCAGTCAACAATAATACCACCATGAAATAATTATCTCTGTTGGTCTCTGTCTCATGGACATAATATTTGAATCTGAGATGAAGCAAATACACTAGATTAAGATTTTTGGGGGCAAAAACATGTTTACTAGTTCAACAAAGACAAAATGCACTGAAGGTAAAGGTCAAAGAATACTTCATTCCCTGCTGAGCAAAAGCTCAGGAAGCACATTTGTCTACGTTTCCTATCATAACAGGAAGAGTGTAACTTCTTCCTTTCTACAATGGCTTCAGTTTTACCTCCAAAATCCAATATTTTCTCCCTCAGGGCCTTCCAAATCAATCCTTGCAAGACAGAAGGCAGGAGGCTGTCTCTGTTGTAGTTTCCAAACAGTTACATTTGTTGAAATGTTATTTAAATGTTAGTGATTTCTGAAGCTAAACTGTTCCAATTTAAAATTAAATGTCAAACTTCCAAACATTTAGATCACTTCTCTTATTCCTATTAATGGCCCAACATATTTTAAAAGAAACACAAATACCTATCATACAGTATGTAACTTGAATTTATTTCTACCTTATTATGCAATTTACTTCTGTGCCAATGCCATTATTCTTGGAATGAAAAATATTTTCAAATTGTCTTCAGTAAGAGTATGCTAGGATGTAAACGTTAAGAATACTTTCATATCACAAAAATTTTTGAAGCAAAGGAGTTCATTTTAAATGAATAAATTATACTGTAGAAAGAAGTAAAGAGTGAAAAGATACGGCTTTTGAGACAACTAACGAGATGTTCTTTAATCTACAGTTTGGAAGAAGCTTTTTGGTTTATGTGGTCTATTTATAATGCTAATATTTTTAGTGTTGGTTTCTCACTAATACAATGTCACACAGAATTGTTTGTGAAATTTGCAAAAGGTGACTTGCAGCAAACCAAATGGTGTATGCATGCACTCAGAGAGATGAAAGGGGCCATTCAATGTCCACTTTTTACACAAAATGACTGAAGCACAATAAAGAAAACTATCCAAGTTTTTTGTGCATCTCAACACGAGAAAAACCTTGAAGTCCTCAGATTCAAGAAAAGGCTTATTTTTCAATAGCTAAAACAGCAACAGGATTATAGAGAAGAAGAGTTATCCTTTTCTTTGCAAAAATTTTGGTCTCTTAGATTTCCTACCAAATAAAAACTAATGAATGAGTGTGATGGGTTTTAGAACAGACCCTTTCTGGCAGGAAAGAAACAGATCTAGCTGATATAAATACGAGACATTATGTAGTATACGAAATATACAGAGAGTGTAGTATATTGGTATGATTCAACTACACAGCAGGGAGACCATTTTTTAAATTATTTAAATTACTAGGAATGGAATAGGAATGAGTGGCCTGGTGTTTTAACTGCTAACCATACATCCGAGTCCTCTGGATACTGCTTTCTTCTATCTGGAAACTCCTCAAAGTACACCTTATGTCATTCTTTTCTTTTCCAATCCTTTAAATTACCAGTAATTCCAATTCTTTTAATAAAAACTTTTACCTTTAGTGATTTTAAAATTAATGAAAGAAATGACTTAACGTCTATGTACAAGAAACCCTGAATCAGTACCCACACAATGCAACAATATACCCTAGAATTCAATTCTAGGATATACTATGTCCTACTATATTACAATATTAGGTTCTAATTTTGCTTCTGTGAAATTATTTCAATAAAATTGGAACCTAACTTTAAGGAAGGCAGTCAGATGTTAAGCTATGAGTCTAAAAAAAGGCAAAGTAATTACCATTATAAAGCATTTGCAAGCTTATTTCATATTTCTCAACTCACTGTCATAGAGTCAGAACTGACTCACAGCTGACTCTTGAGCAGGTTTTTAGAGGCTATAATCTGCACAGGAGGAGAATGCCTATCTTTCTCTCCAGAGCAGCTAGTGGATTTGGACCACATGCCCTGGGGTTGGCAGTCCAACTCCTTACCCACTAGGTCACCAGAGACCCTTACTTTAGGTTTAGAGAAAAGAAAATCAACAGCTGCACATGGATTGAGCTTTTTCTTCACTTGATCTGACAAGAAGGTTCCAGATAATTCTTGATTAATAAGGATTACTCTCTATAGTATTTAAAGTAAAATTTGCTATCAAATATTGTATGCTGGCTTGACATATGGACAAGCTACCACAAGCCAGAGACTGCTGAAGGAGAGGAGAAAGAACTGTACTTTGGTAGTCAGGCTGCATTAGTGTTTCCTAACCCATGGTTCCAATATTATTACAGTGACTTTTTTTGACATCTTCAATTTGTGCTTTAAAATTATGATGTAGATTGAACCTGGAAAATTTGCAGCAAAAGAGTCCTTTAAAATGTTACAAAGCAAAAATGTCATTTTGAGGATTAAGGTGTACCTGACTCAAGCCATCGTATCTTCAATCTCGTTGGACATATATACAAATCTGGAAAATGAATTAGAAAAATCAAAGAATGGATGCCTCTGAATTTTGGTGCTTGTGAAGAATATTCAATAACGAATTAACAAATCTATCTTGGATGAGGTCCAGGCAGAAGGCTCTTTAGAAGCGAGGAGAGTTAGACTGCATTTTGTGTACTTTGGACATGTAGTCTGGAGGGGCCAGTCCCTGAAAAAAGGACATCATGTTTGGTAAACCCGAGGGTCAGCCAAAGAAGAGGAAACTCTCAATGAGATGAACAGCCACAGTGGCTGCCACAAACACAGTCAAGACTGTGGTATCCCACTTGACTTGGCAGTGTTGGTCCTGGTGTACGGGATCACTACGAATCAAAATGGAGTTGATGATACCTAACAATAACAACAACAACAACAACAACATGTATGCCTACATTTCTTAGTATTTAAACAAAAAAATCGATTTCCATTCCAAAGCATTTTATATCAAGTTATGACATATTGTATTAGCTTATTATACACTCCAAATTTTGGACAGTATGTGATAAAATCTTTAATTCACTGATATCCAGAAAATTACTGAAAAAAGTTCATTACAACTTTAACTAAAATTCTAGGAAGTATCTAAAATGGTGGTTGATGGGTCTCACTCATAGTGTGGAGTTAGAAACAATTCATAGCTGACCTGTCAGTAGGTTCTCAGAGACAGTAAACTTCACAAGAGGAGACTGCCCCCTTGTCTCCCTCAGAAACAGGAAGAGGTTTAAATGTTTTCTTTTCAGAGAGAGACAGAGGGGCATCAATATATGTATTCCTATTTTATATTTTTTTATATCCCCCCCCCCCAGTTAAGTCAGAAAATAGCAGATTTTGTTTAAGGTATCATACGTAGAATCTATTAGAGTCTTTATCTACACTGAGTAGAACTTCTCCAGGTTTGCTCTTCCTAGTTCACTTAAGATAATGTATAAACCATGTTAAAAAAATGAGATAGAGATGTAAGACAAGAGTAAAAAGGAAAAAAATTAACAATTACGAATTCTGAATTTCTTTTCATCCTAAGGGAATTCTTCTATTAACAGGAAGACGTTGCTAATTGTCTTTAAATTGTGCTCCAGTTACTACATGAAATAGCGACATAAAATTTTGTTTTCTAGCAAAAACTATTAGCGTTTCAGATCTGATGGAAGAAAATAACTTAATGCGTTTAAAAATCTTCAAAAAAAGAACTTTATGTCTTATGTTATTTAGCAAGTATTTTCCCCCCTTATAACGTGTAACAGCATGTCAATTCCCTATCACAGTAAACCTATAGAATTCAGCAGAACAACCCCATGGACTTTCTGAGGCTGTAAATCTTTACAAAGCAGACTGCCAATCTTTGTTCTGTGGAGCAGCTAGTGGGTTTGAGCCAATGACTTGTATGTTATTAGCCAAATGCTTTAACCACTGTGTCACAAATTCAGTTTTCCCTTGGATTTAATTTTATCTTTCAATGTCTTTTATATAAAAAACCTCAGCATTAACTTTTAGTTTTTCTTGTTCCCTTTAAAATAGTAAAGCTGTAAAATTTAAATACAAGTTTTCAAATAAATTTGTGTAAGCTGCTGTTGCTGTGTTGTTGATGGCCTATGAGTCGAGCATGATTCATAGTGACCCTATGAACAAAAGGTCTGAAGCCCCTCTATAAATACTGACATTTACCAAAGTTCATAGAGTTTCCAGAGGCATGTTATTTAAGAAGTGGATGCCACTCCTGCTTCTAAAACTACACATACTTAATTTTTCCTATTTTTTACCCCTAATTTAATCAACCAATAGAATAGATTTCTACGTATATTTCAATCATGGGTCAGTGCAAGAGAGAAAACCCTCAATGAGATGGATTGACATAGTGACTATAATGGAGGGATCAAGTATGTCAGAGATGCTGAGGATGGCACAGGATAGATTAATGTTCAGATCCATTGTCCATGGGGTCACTATGAGTTGTAGTCAACTCTACAGTTACTTAATAACAAGTGTATTACATAAAACAGTTGTACAAGAAAACAACTCAATTACAAATATGGTTGTTTCATGAGTATAAATTTAAAACGGTACTGTATCAAATTTTCCCGTGCTGCCTTTTGAAATCTTCTATTCAACTCTTTAGTATCTTGAATTCTTCCCTGTGCTTTGGCTTCTCTGCGCTCCAGTGCAATTTTCAGAGTATCTTCTGACATCCATTTTGGTCTTTTCTTCCTCTTCTGTCTTTGCAATGACCGTTTGCACTCTTCCTGGATGATACCCTTGATATCCTCCCAGAACTCATCTGGCCTTCGCTCATTAGTGTTCAAAGCCTCAAACCTGTTCCTGGGATGGTTCTGAAATTCAGGTGGGATAGACTCAAAGTCATATTTTGGTTGCCTTGGATTTGGTTAAAATCCACTGGACCAATTGGCAGCATCAGGATGGATGGTGACGAGATTGAGATTGTACACAGCTTTAGTCTGCTTGGCTCTGTAGTCAACAGTCTTGGCACCAGCAGCCAGGAAATTAAAAGGCGCATTGCCATGGGAAAGTCTGATGTTAGGGACCTCTCCAAAGTACTGAAGAGCAATAGTATCTCTCTGGAGACTAAGGTGCATCTGATACAGGCTATGGTCTTCTCAATCACTTGTTATGTGTCAGAGAGTTGGACAATGACCAAGGAGGATAGAAGGAGAATTGATGCCTTTGAGCTGTGGTGCTGGAGAAGAGTATTGAGAATACCATGGACTGCTAGGAAAACAAACAGATGTGTCCTGGAAAGGGTTAAACCGGGTGGCTCCTTGGAGGCAAGGATTCTGAGGCTCCCTCTAACATACTTTGCACATGTTGTGAGGAGAGACCGGTCCTTGGAGAAGGACATCATGCTTGGGAGGGTGGAGGGACAGCGCAGGAGAGGAAGGCCCTCTATGAGGTGGATTGATTCAGTGACTGGGATAATTGGGATGGGAGTGTCAGAGACGGTGTGATTGGCACAGGACAGAGCGGAGTATAGGGCTGTTGTACATAGGGTCGCTATGAGTTGCAAGCGACTCGACGGCACATAACAACAACAACAACTGTATCAAAAAGGGTGCAATTACAGTTATTTAATTGGTGATGGTGTTTTAAAGTGACACTGATTTATTGTCATCAGTATCAAAACCAACTCATAAGTAAGTGGCAAAACCAACTAAGTAAGTGGCAAAAATGAGGCCAGAATAAGGTTGATGTCCTGCAGGTTTTCCAAGGTGGTACATCAACATGGGAGGAGACTGCTCATCTTTCTTCTGATGAGTCACTAGTTGATTTGAACCACCAGAGAGGCACTGACTTTGTATTAGTGCAACTCCTTTCACACTACACCACCACAGCGAAGGCATTTTAAAGTGTAAAACAGAAATGCAGTTGGGCAGATTGCAGAAGCAGGAGAATAAGCTGAAGGCCATATTTAATAAAACCGTGATTAGTTCAAAACAATTTAGTGGCACAAATTTGAAACTAAATCCTCAAAACACAAGTATTTAGAAAATTCCTTTTTTCTCATGAGCTCTGTCCCGCGAATGTCTTTTTTTGGTATTTTCTTCCTGCCCACAAGCCATTCTCAGCTCTCATATGGCTCTCCCTGCAGGATGTTTCTCTAGCCCCACTGGTGGCTTCTGAAAGCTCCTTTGTGTTCTTGCTCTGGTCTGATCCACTCCTTCACCCCTGCTTTCTCTCTACAGGAGAAAAAGGGTAAAATCCTAGCGAAATGAAGGGACAGTGCCATTTTCTAGCAAATACTTCAGTTGCTTTAATGGAGATTATATTAACTATAACAGCTAATAGTCCAGAGGACATAATTCGCAATAGGAATAGCTACTAAGTTAAAAAACTGAACACTTAACTACCAGTGAAGTGTTTGGCATTTACCACCTCATTTAATTATCCGAATGACCTAATTAAGTGGTCATGATTTTTAAATTTGCAATTTTACAAATGAAGGAATGAGGCTCAGTTAAGGAACTTGCGCGAGTTCATACAGTCAGTGGCAAAACTGGGACCAGAAAAAGGTTTATGTCCTTCAAAACCATGCTTTTAGTTTTTATATTGGATGCAACAGGACATAGTTGGGTGGGGGGACCCACACAACAAAAACCGACTGGTTTATTTAACTGAAAGATTTGGCTTCAGATGTTGGCCATCATGTAGATTTATTTTAGGCTCAAGGCTCTGCCGATGAGTTGGAACCAACTCATAGCTGATTCTCCAGCAAGTTTCTGGAGTTTGTAAAATATACAGGAAGATGCTGTCCTTCTTCCTCCTTCAGAGCTGCAGGTGGATTTGAATCAGCAAAGACGCACCACTTTTGGGTTAGTAGTGAAATTCCCTATGGGGAATACACACACACACACACACACACACACACACACACACACAGACACACACACACACACACACTGGAGGGCATATATGTATCCGTACACATTTAAGTGTATAAACAAAGCAAATAACAACTAATGGCTACTGAGTCAGAACAGACTCACAACAAATACATATATTTGTATATATTTATAAATGCATTTGTATGTTGTTGCTGTGTACTGCTGAGTCAGAACTGACTCACAGTAGACTCTCCAGCAGGTTTCAGAGGCAGTAAATTGCACAGGAGACTGCCCATCCTTCTCCCATGGAGCAACTGGTGGATCTGAACTGCATACCCTTGGATCAGTCACACAATTTCTCACCACTAAGCCATCAGAGCTCAGATAGATTAGGTTTCTATATAATCAAAGCCAAGGTCACAGCTGTTGAGTCAGAACTGACTCTTAGCTGACCCTCCAGTAAGTTTTCAGAAGCTGTAAATGACTAGGGAGGAGACTGCTCACCTTTCTCCTGTGGGGCCACTGGTGGATTTAAACTGTCAGAAAGGCACCACACTGGATTAGCGGCACAACTCCTATGAATTATGCCACCAGAGCCCCCTGATCTTGGGCCATTGTTGCTGTGTACCATCAAGTAGAAATCTACTCATAGCTAACTCCAGCAGCTTTTCACAGGCAGTTTAATCACACAGGAGGAGATTGTCCACCAGTCACTAGAGCCCCTCTCATCTTGAGCTAGTTACTTAGAATTCAAAGATTTTCAAAGCTTTGCCAAAACTTGGGACCTGTGTAGTCTTTAATGTCTTCTTTCACTTTTTCCTAAGGTCAGACACTAGTCATAAGTCTCATCAACCTTCTTTTTAACACTCAACCAAACTCCCTCCTACTTGAACAATCTTTGCAAATATTATCCTTTCTTGAATGTTATCTGACTAACTCTGAGTCATGTTTTAGATATTAGTTTGAGTAGCACTTCCTCCTAGAGGCCTTCCTCTGATTCCCAGTATTTCTCTAGTGGTGCAAATAGTTTTGCCCTTGACATTTGCTCTTGACTCGGGCATAAACATTGGCAGTTTCAATACATCCAGCAGCTCTATGGAGTAAAGGTTTGCTTCTCTGCTTCCATCAAGATTACAGCCATGAAACCCTGGGGAATAGCTCTATTCTGTAACACTCAAGGTCACTATGAGGAGAAATATGGACTAGACAAGAAGAAGTTTAAGATTTTTTTTAATTCTTTCATATCTCTTTGATATTTAAATGCATAGCAAGTATGAACAAACTTTGATAAACATTTCCATATTCTATGCCTCTTTATCTCATTAGATCACAACTAAATATTCACAATTATGGCTGACTGGTAAAGTCCAGCCGACCCTATTTTTGTCAATAAAGTTTTATTTGACACAGTCGCATTTATCCACAGAATGGTAATGTTGAATAATTGTGACAAATAGTGTGTATCTTGAAAGAGTTAAAAGATTCCCTACTTGAGCATTTGTAGAAGCATTTTACTGATCTTTTAAAGACTATCACTGCCCAACACTTATCCTTAGCTGTGGTAGTGTTTACTGACTTAATTAGTTATTCAACTTTAAAACAAGATTAAGGAGGATTAAAGAAATAATATAATGTTCTTGGCACATAACTAGTACATGTTCAATAGTTACTCCTTTTATTTAGCTATCTGAATATTTCTGTAACACAAATTGATTATTCATAATTTTTATTATTTTAGATACGATCTTAAGAAATTAATCTTTTTACATTACACATTGAGAAATAGTGTTTATAAACTTGGGTGTTGTTGTTGACTGCTTTTGAGTCGAGCATGACTCATAGCGACCCTATTAAAAAAAAAGGTCTGAAGCCCCTCTACAACTATGCACATTTAACAAAGTACACAGAGTTTCCAAACTTGGCAGCTCCAAATATTTTTTAAAATAAAAGTGTTACTAGCCTATAATCTTTTCCTAAATTCTATCTACAAGAAGTTTCTGAATTTTAGCTGCTTCCAATTTCCGTTATAAAATACTTAGACGGCGATATTCAACTTAAATGGTCACTCTTTTTCAATAATGTTATTGTTTAACGATAAATAACTTTTTACATGAACTACGTAGTATTTTATTTCACATTTTAAGTTCATATTCTTATTCCAGTGAAAACATGCACTGCTTTGTACCTAGTCAAATAAACACCTAAAATGGCAAAGTGGTCTTTTACTACTTCTAAGAAAGGATGACACTAAGAAATTGGCTGAGGGCATACTTCAGAGGCTACAATGGTGCAGCTTTACAAAGAAGTAGCACTTTCTTTTTAATAGGTGAACACACTGTTCACTGGAAGCTCAGAATAAGGCTGTCTCCATAGTTCACATGACCTGCTGTCACAGATCTGCTGGTTTTAATTATGAAAAGTCATCTATACTTTCTAAGTTCTCTCCAAAATGTCTCTTATGACCACTCTCATAGAAGGTGAAAATTACTTATTATAAATATTTACATTCAAGATGGATCTTTAAAATATTCAATAGCTATCTAAAATAATCAATGAAATATGCAACAAAGAAGAAGGTTTTAATTTTTACTAATTTTATTTAAGAGTATTAAAGGGTCTGCTACACCTATATAGAGTGGAATAAAGAATAAATACTTCCTAAATTATATAAAGCAAACTTTAAAAATCTATCTCTTGAATAAAAAAAAAAGTAAAATTTAACAGAATTCTTTTTTCTCCTTCTCATAAATTATTATGACTCCTCACTTGGGTGAGAGCTATAGCAAATATAGAATCAAATATATATATAAATGAAGATACTCAATTATTAGACCAAAAGTATGATTTTCAAATTCTATACTCATACATAACTTTTATTATTATTTTTATAATGTTGAAAGAAAGCTGAAGTATTCAACCCACAAGTTTTTTTCTTCTCTCTTTGTAGGCAAAAGGAAGGCACATGAGCAACATAGGTAGCCTAATACCTAATAAGCATATCATTTCTACCTTGCATGTATCATCAAAGACACTCACATATCTGTGAGAACTAGACATTTTTGTGATCTTAAATTTAAAGGCTTATAATATAGACCAAATATCCTGTATAAAAATGACTTTCATTCATAAGAGAAGAGCCTTTGAAAGACATTAAAAATATTTTAACATTGTCCTCATGACAACAATAATAGTAAAACTTACACAATATCTTAGTCACTTAAAACATACAGGCAAAAATAGTTAATACTTTCTATCCTTTTAAATTCTTACTTTTATAAACATAGAAGTAATTCCCCCCCCCCAAGAACTACAATTATCTGTATGACACATTCTTTATCTGAAGATCTTACATATCCCAGTACTGTTTGGTTATAAAGGGAGCTTGGAGGGAGCTCTGGTGGCCTACTGACAAGAAGCTGCACTGCAATCCCAGAGATGTGCGGTTTAAATCCACCATATGCTTTGCTGGAGAAGGAGGGACAATCTCCTCCTGTACCACCAGTCAGATCTGCTTTGACAGTACACACACAAAAATTAATAAAATAAAATATTTTTTTTTTAAAAAAGGGAGCTCAGGTGACTGAGTGGTAAGGAGCTGTACTGTCAACTCAAAGGCATTCAGTTTGCACCCACCAGTTGCTCTACAGGCCCAGGATGGGCAGTCTCCCCCTTTGTGATACAGCTGGTCTTCCAGAGGGTTTTCAGAGGCTGTATATTACCAGGCTTAATATATGGCCCCTAAAAACCCTCTGGAACATCAGTTATGTGTCAGTTCTGATTGTACAGTACCTAACAATATTTGGCTATAAAGATTACAATTTGGCTCCATGTTCCAACATACTCAAGGTTACTGATCAAATTAGGTGATGTAAGAATATCTAGATTGTTTGTAAGCAACCTAATTTTAAATATCAAATAATGATACTTGGGAAAAGTGACAATGTGATGGATCCTGTTAATTTCCACCACTACGTATGGCTTTTGGAATCTGCAGAGTAGACCTTCCTTGGCCATAAGAGAGCTTTTCCTAATGCCGATCTCCAAGAGAGCACTGAACATCCCATGGATGGCCAAAAGAACAAACAGGTATGTCTTGGAAAGGGTGCAGCCAGAGTATTTTCTGGAGGCATGAATGATGAGGCTTCAACTCACATACTTTGGGCATATTTCTAGAAGGGGCTATTCCTTGGAGCGGGACATGATGCTGGGAAGGGTAGAAGGTTGGCAAAACAAAGGAAGCACCTCCACCAGGTAGATGGTCAATTTACAAGGAGACTGCTGAAATGGGCTCTTCTGTGTCAAGAAGTGGGAGGACAGCAAGGGACAGAACAGGGTTCCGATCTTTAGTTCATAGGGTTTGCTTTGAGTTGTACTCAACTCGACGGCACCTAACAACACCACCACCAACATGCTGTTTTAAGTAAAACTCTCACTTAAAATTCATGTTGAAGAGTAAAACTTTATGTAAATTGTGTGCACATGTATCTATTACTGTCAGGCAAACCGGTCCGATTTATTCAGAATAAACAATTATGTAATGGGTTTTAATAGACTGTTTATAATGAAACGAAGAAAAGTTTACTCACCTGTCTGTTACGTTCATCCATAATCCTTGTAATCTGAATCTTTTTTCTCCCCATAGTCCCCGTTTTTCTTCTCTCTCTCGTCCCTGAAATTATGTATTTTTTCCTTCCTTTTCTTTCTCTTTCCTGTTTCCTCCAAACAAACCTCCTTCTTCAGCACTTGCACAGCTCAGTTCCCAAATTCCTGCATTCGTTCCTGCTAAACAACAACAAATTAAAAATCAGTGTAACAGCAAATCAGTTTCGTATAAGGCACCACATTGTAGTTTTATAAGGGAAATAAACCATATGGAAGTAAACCAATAAAATGAAAGAACATAAGTGTTTCTTAACAGTCCATTGTAGTAGGATCACCTGCAGGGCTTACCAGATAGGAATGGTTCGTTTTTATAATTAAAGTGATCTTATAAGTAATTTAACAAGACATTTAAATGGTAAAGACCATGCTTTAAATCAAAGCCCAACCTTTGAAATGTATCTTTTACAGAGTTTCTTAATATTTTTAAATGAAATTAGGTGACTATTTTCACCCTTCTGATATGAAAAATTACCTAAATCAGAGAGTTAATGAACCTTTATGTACCTGTGTATGCTAAGTAGGGCAGCTAATTCATTTCTGAAGGGAAAACAATCTTGTGTTTTGACAGCAGAGGTGATAACGTCCCTCGTTATGCAAATAAGATGGACTATTATGAAAGTGCTAGTAGATATGTGGAAATGTCAACTAATTTAAATCTAAACTCTTTAATCTTATTTTTTTTAAATCGCTGGTATGAGAACACTGTAGAAATAATTCACTATATTTAATCTTATATAATAAGCACCTCTCCGTAGTGAAGTCTCCTTTTCATTTGAAAACCCTGAAGGTATATCTTAAACACAAAAAGTGAAAGAGATAATCAGCCACAAAAAAGAAGTGGCACAAAAATGAAGAATACTATTCCATTTGTAGCCATATTTTCATTAAAACAGCAGTCTTCTTAAGTATTTTTAAAAGTCACAAATATCCCTTAAGAAGTAAAAAATAAAAAAAAAAGAAAAAAAAGAAGTAAAAAATCATGGGAGCTTGCTATATAATCTCTTTTATAATAAGCACCTATCTATATAAAGGTGATCTTTAGGGCATGAGTTGAAATTAAGAAAATGACTACCAATACTACAAGATAAGCCTAAGGAACACAAAATCTTAAAAGAATATTTCGTTGTAAATTCTGTCTGGAAGCGTCTGAACATAATGGATGTGAACTGCAGGGAAGTGTGGAAGTTAACTAGGAAGTGTTCTTCAAGGACGTCTTCATCTGCAAGCAGCAGCACCAATTATGATCTCCCTCTTATGTCAATGAATGCAACAACTTTACACATCGTTCAGAATTTCCCTGTTTATTTTAGTTGGTGTCTGACAACCAACTTGATAAATTCCCACATGTAACATTGGCTTAGTAACACTAAGCCAATGTCCTGGCTATTTAATAGATGATTTGGCTCCCATTCAAAGTTACTGAAACAGGAAAGCTGTTATACTCTTGGTATGATCATCAGCTGTCTTTTGATCTCTTTAATTTAATTTCTAAGTACTTTATCACCTTGTGTAAATTTTTTAAAAAAAATTTGTTTTCTCTGATTATCTAATTGTAGACGCTATTATTATATAATTCGTTCTGGTGGATTAGCTTTGCTTAAACACTACGGACTATCAGTTCTCTATTGTCAAATACCTTTCTATTAAACTGGTGCTCAGTTCTGCCTCTGAAGATACACAAGTCAAGTAACATCATGACCATGTGCTCATCAGAAACTATTACTGCAGCTGTACTGCTTGCTGTATATTGGATGTAGTTAAAAAGTTGAGAAGAGCTGTATAAATCAGACATATTTGGCAAATACAAGAAAAAAATTTGTTTTAAATAACGCATAATTATTATTATAAGATATATTAGAAATACATTAAAGTAGAAAAAAAATCCACAAATGACAATTGCATCATATATTCACTGTTGCCAAATACTGCCCATCTATTTTTAGAAACAGTCTTAAATATCACTCATCTGGGTGACTTTCCTGTTTCCTACAGTCTTACCTTAGAAGCAAGCAGCATGTTAGAATGGTATTTCCTATGCATGGGCAAGGCCCCAAAGCAACACACTGGCTTTTTCTATCCCAGAAAAGCCAGTGCATGGACCCACAGTAAACGCATATGGGACTGGGACGATTTCCTTTGCTTTCACTCAGCTGAGGCCCATGGCACTATCGGCTTACAGGGCTCTGCCTGCCTAAGCGCTTATTCACTTTAAGGTGGAAGGTCAGGGGGAACAGATTAGAGCAAGGTGACAAGGCAGGGAAGAGGAGAATGCCTTTAGATGCCCCTTTCAAAATATAAATTACAAAACAAGTAGTGAAAAAGCTATACATGTAAAGTCTCCTCAGCAAGACTGAGTAAGTGCCTAATGAACCAAGCCTAGAATTCTTCTTCATCACTGTATTTCACAATTTGGAAACAAGAGGGATTTCTTTTATTTTATTCCTAAATCATCATGGGAAAGGTTTTCCTGTTAGGCTGAATAACATACATATATACGATTGATAAACATGCCATTGAGTCAATTTTCCTTTCAAATGTACTGGGAAATAGAGAAGCAAGTTTAACCTGTCCATATAACTAAGGGTGTTTTGTTTCCTGAAAAAAATGAGTCTTTATATTGAATATGCATTTTCAAAAATGCAAAATCAGCAGTAACTGAGTAACTTTTCATGAAACGTATAGTAAAATCAAGGCTTAAACATGAGATGTGAGTCACATACTCAGGGTATTAATGTCCCCCAAATTAGAAAGGTCAAAAATAGCCAATTAGTTCTTTTCCTAAAATAATTACTTCCCTAACTTTATTTTTATTAAAAAAAAAAGATAACAATACTGTTAGGAAGGTATCAAGTGCTGATTTGTAGAAGCTAGAAAAAACCCATTGCTGTTGAGCTGGAACCAACTCATGGCTTTTCAGAAGATGTAAATCGAAGGAGAGATTGTCTTTCTCCTGAGACGCCACTACCACTGGAGTTCTTTTGTAGATGGCAAGAGATGGTTTAATCTGTAACACGGTTTTGTGTGAATATAGAAAAAAGAATATATCAGCTAAACTACATGTAGTAAAATTTCAAGTAATGATGCGAGCTTTCGTTTTGAACAATCAACCATAAACTTAAAATAATCCCAGCAGCCTACGTGCTCCTTCTTTCCACATGAAAGCAGCATTCTTAGAAAATGACAGAGTTACGTATAAATACTCAGTAATTAAAAAAAAGAGAGAAGAAATGCTCTACCATAGTTATTCTCTATAGAGTTCTAGTCTTCTGCATTTTCTTCTTTCCGTCAACATAAATATAAGAAAAATAAAATCAGGCTGCTTACTAAAAAGGGGAACTTCATTATGGCAGGCTTCTGTTCACTTTGAGTTGGGCATAGCAGGCAGATGAAGGCACACTAGTTTGAGACTCAAGTAGAGAAGAATTTCTTCAGGGCGGATGCTAAAGACTATTCTCCCACCAGTGCTCTTTCATTAACAAACACATTCCCTGAAGTGACACCCACTGCCCCTCCTATCTCCTTTCTCTCCCTCCCTCCTCCTTCCCTTCTTCCTCTCTCCCTCCCTCCTGCAAATCCCTCCCAGTAACACAGAAGAATCTTGACAGAATGGCAGGAAACACGCACAGACTGGTCAGGGAAGGATATGATGTCAGCAACCACGAACAATAAAAGGTGTAAAGGTGCTTCCTTCCCTAAACTGTTCCAGAAGTGTAAAATGGGAACCAAAACTCTCCACTTCCTTCTCTGAGCAGAACCGTCTGAGTGTGCAGTGCTGCAAAGCCCCACAGAGAGGCCTTTGAGAGGTTCAGATAAGGGCCAGTGAGAAAAATCCAGACATAGGGGCACAATTTGTAATTTCTATTTTTAAAACATGAGAAAAAAAATCCTTTTCAGTTGTAGGTTTAGTATTTCGTATGATTAAAGGTTGGTTTTTTTGTTATTTTATTTAAGCAAACAAGAAAACAAGAGCGTCACCTTTGTGAAGCAGTAGATACAACACAACTGACATTTAAAACATACCATGCACTACTTATTTTATTATTATTATTTTTTTAATCACCCTATGTAGTAGATTAAGTAGTCCTAAACTCTCAATTTACCTACCCTTTGAGGCAAATGAAGATTTCAATACAACCAAAGAGATAAATTATTATTTTGGTTAAGAGAAAGAGAATCATAAAAACTATTCAAGAAAATAAATGTTAACACATTTTCATTACATTTTTACCCCTCCATAGTGTTACACACACACACACACACAGAGTTTGGAAGTGAAGGGGAGGAGATGTAGCTCTCAATGTTCCTTAAAGCACTCAGACTAAG
Organism: Elephantulus edwardii; assembly: GCF_000299155.1. Taxonomy (NCBI): domain Eukaryota; kingdom Metazoa; phylum Chordata; class Mammalia; order Macroscelidea; family Macroscelididae; genus Elephantulus; species Elephantulus edwardii. Next base: position 2,949,573 of record NW_006399793.1, read on the forward strand.
ATTAAAAAGAACATAAACTTTCAGTACCCAACACAACTATTTATCTTAATTTCTTTGCTCTTAGGTTCTTTCTAACATGGAAATGGGAGTCAATAAGGTTTGTGCAGGGAAAAAAACCCCACATATCAAGTGAATCTGAGTCATCTTCAGATTTCAATCATCTTCCCACAACACTTTGATTTAGAAATTAAACATAACCTTCAGTTATATGTTTTGATCTTAGAGTGAGACTGCCATGCCACATTAAAAGATGTGGGAAGGAATTAATTCTCTTCACTAAACTTATCTTGGAAAGCATTTATTTTGCTATAGTAAGCACAATGCAATCACTTAAATGAAAAAAAAAACCCAAAAAACAAAAAAAAACCCAACACCAACCATACCCCAGCCTATGAACAATGATAAAACATTTAAGTATGTGATATCAATACACAAAGAAAGAATGCTAGTTTCTTCTCCTTATATTAACAAATTAATCTTTCATTCAAAATTTTACCGTTATCATTTTTGTAAAATGTTTGTGAAAATTCAAGGCCAAAAAAAGAACACAAAAATGAATACTGTACATATATGAATACTAGCCAGATAAAACTTAGAAAGGGGCAGACACGGTCAGTACATGCTCAGCAGCATCAAGCCTATATTACTAATTCAAACACTTAAATGATTCATTATAATTTTAAGTGGAAAACTTTGCACATTGTGGTGCATCTATCTGTACTTAATTTTCTGTGATTTGTTTGAAAGACACCTGACATACGCACTTGTATTTATTAAAAAAGAACAAAAACTTACTTTTTCCTCTTAAGATCTATGCTGATTTAAAAAAAAATTAACAGAATTCATATTCTCAATGGTGCTTGACTATGAGATGCCTTATGAGTTCAGGAATATTTCCTTAGTCCTAGAAGTCATTACATTTCCTCTCTGAGCTTACTATGTATCACATAGTAATATCACATACAATGTTATATTACTCTATCTTTGAGTGAAAGTTTGTTTAAAGGTAATACAGCCAAGACTCAACTCATGTTAACGGAAATAGAAAAGCTTATTTTTTTCTAATGAATAAATACTCTCACATCAAACATGAAGTTATTTTTCCCAATTTATTTAATTTCAGCATCAGTATGATAAACTGTGGAGTCATCTTAAATTATCATAAAGGACTATCACACTGACAAATGACAAATATTGTTGGTCATATTTCAGTACTACTCATCTTCCAGGTCCCTTGCTACCACAGGACCTTTGCATATGCAAATCCGTCTACCTGGAATGCTTCAGTTTCTTCCCCATGTCTCCTTAACTTCTCTGACTTTTTGATTCAGCTACAGGTCCACCTTTCCAGGGAGCACTCCATTCTCTCCAGATGATATTAAAGCCCCTATTACAAGGACCTCATAGTAATATGTTATTCTCTCAAATACTTGCCCAAGTTGAATCTGTATGATTGTCTTCGTCAGAATCTGCATACCATATAATGATAAGAGACCCAAGCCTGTTTCTTTGTTCACTTTCATATTTTCAACTGCACCATGACTAGGCACACAGCAGGAATCAACAACTATCAGCTGATTAACTGAATTATTTCATCATTTAGTTGAGCAACCACATTTTAATTGCTACTCCTATGAATACTTTCACATTTTTATTGTTTATGCAGAAGAAGACTGATAACTTCAATCTTTATCATTATTTGTTATCATTATTATGTGGAACAAGTATAATTTATGCTGCTGAGTGGAATCAGTATCAACTTTAGAGTCAAGAAGTTCATGGTTTATATTCTAGGGGCATACTTGGGAATGAATCTAGGTGACTTAAAACTATTTAATCCTCCAGAACTTTTATCTTCCTACTCTACAAAAGACAGGAAAATATTTCTTCACTTGTGCGACTGTGACGAGACTTAGATACAAGCAGATGCTACCAACACAAAACTACTAAGAACACAGACTACTACCTCTAAGACTGCTTCAGTTTTAAGGCATCAGTTTAAAGCCATATTGTAAGGCTACGAAATACAGTGTACACATTACACACACTGCAAAGACCTCACTTTGCAAAGCTAATGACTAGCAACGTTTACCAGAGGACACTTCATTTATCTCTTAAAAATAATCACCATCTGAAGAAGAAATTCATAGTCACACAAATTAAGAAGTTTCTCTTAAGCATCAGCTATGGAAGAGCTTCAGGCTGCAAAAGAAGAAATAACTAGGGAAATATATCAATTTTCCCAATGACCACGGCTGCTGAAAACTCTACATTAATGCGTCTAGTCCTACTTTAATATCTTTCCCCAAGGACAAAAGGAGATGAAATGTATGTCAGAAATATAATAAGGCTTAAAAGGAACTCGTTTTGAAAACCTCTGCAATTAATTTAATAGGTGAGCCTAACCTGCCATTATCACTGACATAACTCATTTTATTTACACACTTCTAGAATTTAGGAGACACATACCTTTAAATGACTGTGTTGTATAATGAACACAAGGAAAGTACGGTTCCCCTCATGTCATAGTTACTCATGGTATATTTGGTCTTGCACATTTTTTTTCACACTACAGCTAAAACAGCATTCTCCAATTCCCATGCCAAAATAAACTCCAAATGGTCGAAATATGTCAAAGGCCTCATGCTATTCAAACCACACCAGGGTTTTTAATCTTTCCACATCACACCAAGTAATTAATTCAGGCTCTATCATGTTTTGATGTTCCTAATTTTCCACAACAGGGCAGTCACCACGTTTTCTTTCAGAGCCCACTTAGTGATGTAGAAGAGTTTACCCCAAAGGTAAACCCTACCCAGTCTTCATCACAAAGCAAGAGCTACAGTTTAACATCACAGCTTGTGTTCTGTGCCCAGCTGTAACCTCTGCATAAGCACATGCAGCTGGAATTTTTGTTGCTGTTATTGAACAAAGCAAGTTAAGCACTACACAACACCAACAGCAGTAAAACATAAAAATGTCAGTATTTAAAGCAAGCTAAGCTTGTAGTGGGAGGCTTGGATAGTATACATTTTCATCTAATTATGACAAAATCTGAATTCCCAGGCCATTTATCATGGCCTCAGGGGAAAAAAAGTCTTTATGTTTATTATTTTCTTAATTTTTAATGGATCACATTCTATTATTAAAATGTAAATTTCTGCCATTTTTTAAAAGTCTGTATATCATCGAAACATTTTTCATCTGAATGATACTTTTGCGTGTTGTGTGTAATATTTTTCCTATAAAATTACAGCAAATGGGGGAAAACTGTTTTATTCTTCCATAATATATAGTTAAATGAGTAAGAGTAAATTTTAAGATACTCAAGTAGTCTTAAGTATAATCACCAAATAAGTGATCAGATAAGAGTGTGTAGTCAATCACTAAAAGAATATCCTGAGAAAAATGTTTTTTAAAATTTTGTATTCAATTAATGCTTAAGATGACAATTATAGCTTTCAAAAATAAGTACTTCTCTTGTCATTCATGTTCTAATTTATTTAACATTTGAAAATGACCTTGAAGTGGAAAGAAATATCATTGTCCTCTTGCCAGGATTTTTGTTGTGTACCAAGGGAGAAATACTTGATAAATCACTTGTTGTTTATGTCATGTCACTTATTTTTGCCTCTAGTTAAGCTTTAGAATTTCTGAGAATGTATATACAATCTTACATGTGTACCTATCTATATGTATGTGTCTATGTGTGTATTTAAAAATTCCATAATAATAGCTTCCAAAATAAGGATATTTGATATTACTATTTTATGTGGCTTAACATGGAACTCAGTGATTCATCAATTTTTCTATTTCTCTTCATCCCTTTTATAGCATACTAATCAACCTAATTAAGGCTTTGTTCATCTGAAACCTCTGATGACAATTTGTTTAACTCTATCCCACTGTGGTCTTCTTATAAGGAGAATTAAATCTGATCTTCTGACAGCAATCATTAAATGATCCCAACTGGCCCCAATTAAGCCACATGGCTCACGGGCTTCCATACAGCCGAGTGCCAAATTCTTGGTTTCATTTACAAATTATTCTTTACCTTAGTTTATTTTGTTAAAGCTAATTAAGTAGACGTCTTATCATGTGGAACTGAATTTCCTTGTGTACAACTAGCTGGAGACAGTGTACATCAATTGACTTTTCAGCAGCATGGAGGTATCACATTGCGCTTCTGACACCATTCTCTCTCGAGGTTGTGGTATCAGTAGGGGGAAAAATAGTCCTTACATTTATTTACTCATGGCAAACTTGACCCAAAAGCACCATCTCAAAATAATATACATATTTAAACAGTTCTAGAATAAATAGAAAATAACTTTTTGTCTTGTTTACAGTAATACTTTAACAGAGTCCTAAGTCAGATCTAATATTCCTTTCTGTAACAAGTGAAATAATCTCTTTTTCTCCTTCTAAAAAAGCAGTATTAAAGTAAGAAATACTTCTGAAGTTAACCTTTCTTACCCTTAATTTCTGTTCTAATTTTTCCATGTATGCGCTATTGTACATTCTGTAACGTTCCCAGGCCTTCCTAAGAGCGCAGGTAGCCTCAGGATTTAGAGCTCATTGATTGTGTGCGACTCCAGGGAAATGGCTGATTAAAAACAGCCTCAGTGCGAATAGTTCCTATTCACATCTGGCTCATCTTATTCTAAACTCTAATACCTGTTTGGCAATTTGACCCTGAGTTTGAAAACCCCAGTTTACAGAGCATCCTTTGCCTTCGATATCAAGGCAAAATCCAGTTACATTAATCCCTATATGACAAGTGTTTGACCCAGTTTCTGAAGGCCTTAATCAATTACCCTACTCCCCCTCCATATAAACAAATGCACTGAAGTTTTCTATTTATTCTAATTATAGCTATCACGGATCATCTGCCACTATCTGATACAGCCTATCTGTCATAGTTCCCACAGCAGATGGATTAGAACATATCTGTTCATCCTAATCATACATTAAAAACTGACATGAGGATGGAGACCCAAAAGAGACACAATGCATCTTCTAGAACATTTGCCTTGTTTGGTTACTTGGTTTTTATTATTTGATCAACAGATGTTTGTGTACTAAATCTGAAGAAGAAGATGAAGAAAAAAAAATGGGATCTTCAACACACAAGTTTAAGTATGGACACCTAAACAATAATATGATTCTTTTTCTTTGTGGTAATTAAATCTATACTTTGAGCATCCACTTAGCCAATAAAGAAATGCACTTCCTCTGAGAAAAGAAAAATGTTGCAACATGCTGATGGCTTTGAAGACACTTATCTCATTAAAAAAAAAAGGTACTAAGCATTCTAAAATTTTGTCAAGCAAAACAAATATGATCTGTTGTATTATACACCATTTCTCACCGTATTATGGTAATCTCCAATAAGATTTGATGTTAATTTTAGAGCATGCTTCTGCTAAAAAGGGCAAACCCTGCAACAGATTTAGTACAAAGAAGCTGAAAATATCCTGTGGAAAAAAAAATCTGTAGAGAAATCAGCCAGCCCAAATCCTGCCATTACTCAGCACTGCAGTGACGTGCAGATGTTTGTAGTGGTTTAAGGAGCCAGCAGGGGTGGAAACTCCACGTACTCGACTCCAACATGATTGCAATTGAACCTCATCAAAGTAAGAGCTCATAATTTGTCACAGAAAACAGCCAATTAACATATGTTAGAAAAAGGCTTCATAAAGATAATATATGATTAAAGACCCAGTGCAGCTGTTGAAAATCAAAACTATGCATTTAAAAAAGAAATCTCAGCCTGAGCTTCTGTATGGTTAAACTGATAATGGCTACTATGATTTTTTTTAAGTAGAAAAAAAATATAATTACAGTGTTTCTTCTAAGTTTGGGGTTATGGCAAGGGAGAGCTGGGTACTGTGGCACTATTTACTATGCCTTACTTCATTCTATAAATAGTTGAAGCCCTTGCCAAAACTCTGTAGTTACTTTGTTGTAGTGCTATTTTAAAACACAGACCTTCATTGTGAGCTAAATGGCCTTCAGGATGCACTTTGTAGTTCTTGCATTCCTCTCAAAACTATATCCTCCCTTTATCTGTGCAAAACTTCAGCACAAGGACTCCAAGGGACTGTCCCTCTCACTGCAAAACATGCCAGGACTGTGTAACACGCGGTTTTAATACTTCAGAACTGTTGGCAGGAGTAGGGGGTCAGTGAGGGTGACAGTGAAGTGTCAGAAACGAAACTCCGTGCGTGCACGCAGTGCAGCTCCTCTTACGGTGTGCAGCCGGGCCACCTGCTGCAAGTTTCAGAGCAGATGAACTATGTGCAATGTAGCTGGTGTATTCTAATTACAGAAATGTAAATTCCATTTAGGGTATACGGGCATTAAAAAATCCTGGCTATATTGCTGCCATTGGATACCAACAACCAAAATCATGAAGCTTATGTAATAAAGGAGATATTAACGAGAAAGCTTGGTCACTCACTAGACAGTCACAGAGAACATAAAATAGGCCACACTCGACGGTAGGTACACCACTGTGAAGGGACACCATATAAAAGTTTAGGGCCACTAACTACGTCTTGGTCCTCATGATGTTTAAGTTCTAAAAGTTAGAATGAGCTGCACTAATATGATGAGTTTAGATAAAACAGTGCTACAAAGAAAATATCACATGAGATGAGGCATAGGGGAGGTTGAACAGGGAAGGGCAGAGGTGGACAGCTGCTGGGTAGTGCCACTAGGAAATGTTCCCTTGCGAAGATGGCATCTGAGAAAAACAACTAAGGTGCAAGGATATAGGTAGGCATGTTTGGAATGTACTATGCCTCTCGCTGGTGATATGACCTTTGCCAAATCAGTTTCATGTACCTCAGTTTCCTCATCTACAAAATAGGAATACTAAAATAAAAATCAAACTCAAACCACAACCTTTGAGTTGATAATCAATTCACAGCTACTCTCCATTGGATTTCTAGGGCTGAAAATATTTATAGGACACTGGCTATCTGTTTTTCTTCAAAACATCCCAATAAGTAATGCATTATGTTTCCAGTGCTCCTTAAATTGGGAATGTTGCTGTTGTTATGTGCCACTGAGTCGCTTGCAACTCATAGAGATCCTCTATACACAGTGGCTCTGAATTCTGCTTTACCCTGAGCCAATCTCACCATCTCTGACACACCTACCCTCATTATCCTAGTTATTGTGTCAATTCATCTCATCTGGGGTCTTCCCCTCCCACGCTGTCCCTTGCCCCTTCCAAGGATGTTGTTCTTCTCCAAGGAATGGTTCCTCCTGGATCCATGACCAAAGTATGTGAGACAGTCTCAAAATCCTTGCCTCCAAGGAGCAACTTGGCTGCACCCTCTTCAGGACAGACTTGTTAGTTCTCTTCTCCAGCACTACAACTCAAAGGCATCAATTCTGTCATCCTTGGTCATTGTAATAGCAATACATATATATATTCTGATTTCGGAAGCCTTAAGTGAAATAAAAAAAAATAGGACTTTATTTGTAAAAATTTTCGTGGAAGCAAAAAATGATTCACAAATTCACTGTGTGTAAACCTGTTTCCTTCACTTCAGTATTCTAGTATTAAAGGATTTTTAAAGAAATTTCTTTATTTTTCATTTCAATGAACATCTACAGAGATTTTGGAATTCCATTCATTCATTGTTGCACCCCTCTCCCTGCCCTTCCCACCTCCCCCCCCTTTGCTCCTCTCCTTCAAACGCAAAAGAAAAACTCCCTCGTTGGTACGCAATCCCCCACACACATCCCCCAAACCCCAAATATAATCCACTCTGCAACCCTCACTCTGTACTCTTATGATAAACATAATGCCCTAAAATAGAAAATATTCTCTCCCCCAAAGACTTCAATGCCATAAACATATTTCATCCAGTTTTTCTCAGTCTTACCCCCATCCCGATGTCAGCTTCATTCTACAGCAGTGGCTTATAACTGCCTTGATACACTGAACATAGAGTATAATAGAAAAGATTTCTAAAGTCTATCAATTGAATTCAAAGGTGTATGTTTCCTTGAAAGGTGGGTATTTCATGTAAACAATGTTCATGGTTCAAGAAGTTTTGGGCAAATAAAAGTTCATTTAATACTGTTAAAAATGGGTACCATGCACAATAAAATATATATAAAGCAAAATTACGAGCACAAAGAAACAGACTGATAAAAACATACTTTTAAAACATGTTCAGATATAAGCAATTTATAAAATTACTAATGTGATTTAGTCACTGGAGTAGGTTTATTCCTTTGCTCTCTCTAAGGTCCAACTCCCAAGCAATCATCAGTTTTGATTAAGATCTCAGCAATATTTCAAAGTCCCAGAGTCTCACTGTACTGGATATATTCACACATCTTTGGACACCCCCATCTAACGAGAGTTAGCTGTAGCCTCAAGACAAACAGATTAATTTCTGAGAATGAAAAGACGAATTAAGTCATCCAGTTTGGGGTATTTTTTTAAAAAAAAAAGATCAGTGTCTTCTTATGAGGAAAAGCACAATTTTTAAAATTATAAATTTTAATAATCAGGAAATTAAAGGATTATTGTAAAAATGATGAAATAGAAATCTCTAATAAAAAGCTACCACTTTTTAAGGAGAAGAATAAAAAAGATTTTATGCTTCAAAACTTTAAAGAGCAATGGATGTACATTTGCAACTCTCTCATCGACCGTCTTTGAAGGTAATAGAAACGTGATTCCTTATCCCAAACAATTTTCTATTCATTTCCTATTTGGTGCATATAATTTGCTAGTTTTAAAATAGATATTTGCTACGTAACTTGCAATAAAGCCCATGTTAACACTAACCTAGTTTCACTTGTAATTGATGAAATGCCCTGAACAATAATCATTCATTTGAAAAGCATTTTTTAAATCAAAACTTTTTACCTTTTCCTAAGAATCACAGTGTTGCTATTTATCACGACAAAAAAATTTCTATTTACAGATTTTCTTTTCACTGTTAATCAATATTTTACCCGGCATTCTCACCTCTCTCCCTCATCTAGTAAAACACATTTACTTCATCCTCCAAATCCTGGCAATAACTTTATATAAAGCAGGTGTGTAAAAACAAATTTCTTCTCTACTTGTAACATTCCCCACTCCACTTTTCTTTATTTTATCACCTTTCTTTATCTTCTTTTCCACATGTTTAGAACAGAGGGGATATGGAAAGTGAAACTGTCAAAGAGCTAGGAATAGAGGTGTTCTCAGACGAGACGAACGTTTCCTCCACATGATACAGGCCTACCTCACTGCAGTGGAGCTGAGCGGAGGTGGTCCCTAGGCTGAAGGTCTGGCAAGAGGTATCTTATCTCAGCATGTCTACACTTTCTGTCCCAGTCCATGTTCAAGGATAGTCCAAGCCATCCTTGGCAGATAATGCTAAATGGAAAGTATTACAGTCCTTCATCTATGAAGTTTGGATGAAGGTGATCAGTATTTTAGCCAGATTCTCTAAAATCTAGATCAAAAGAAAACACCCCTGGGTGGACGAAGCTCTCATGAGTCTCCTTTTAGGGCCCCAAGTGCTTAAACTTGCTTTTCCCAACATTATTGGTTCCACAGGCTGCTAACAAGCTGTTCTTTTTTTGGAAAAAAAAAAAAAAAAAAACAAAAAAAGAAAGAAAGAAAGAAAAGAAAATGACAGGAAATCCAATAAATTTGGAAAACATTTCTTTGCTGTCGAATTTTCATAGTTTTCAATCTGCTGCATGCCAGAATCTGGAGTATCTCCCAACGTATCTGGAATATCGCTTGAGAAATACTGCCTTTAAAGAAAAAGAACCAACTTCGAACCGCCTTCTTCCCTCTGATTATTGATTATGCTGAACTGTTGAAATGTCATCAAACAATGTTTCATTCAGTGCCTGGCATGAAGAAAACAGTGCTGACTAAATCAAGAAATGATAAAATAATGTAAATTAGTTGTATTTTAGACTTAGGAAAAAAGGTAAAAACATGGTATAAAATATAGAAAAGTCATGTGCATTATTATAAGTAAAAATTAGTAAAATAAAGAGATCAATTTGTTTCCAGAGTCCTAAGCATTAAAAAACAGTAAAATATAGGAGAAAGATATCTCTATTTTGAATCTAACTCTTAGTTGGGCCTGGCTACCCTGTAGCTGTGTGTCTTTAACTAGTCAGTTCTTTTGGTTTCATTTTACACACAGGCGCATGCACACACATATACACACACATACACACAATGAGCTGGATTCATTGTCCAAGGCCACTTTCACGTTTCAAAAACGTTTAAATTCAGTAATGATATAAAACCATTTTTAATGCTTCTGGATGAATTTATTTCTAGAACACAGTAAATTAATAATGATATTTAATTGCCAGATAACTTTATTTTTTCCATTTTTTTTTTAAATGTCTCAGTCTTAAGCATAAAAACAAGCATTAAGCCTAAAGTTGGATTATGTTCTTTGGACCACAAATAATATCAGGAACTAAAGGAGCCTTGTCAGGGAAAGGAGGTTAAATGTTGGGTTGTTAACCAAAAGAAGAGAAGTTTGAACCCAACTGTGGGAGAACGTTTGGTATGTCTGTTCGCTCAAAACATATACAGCCTTTGAAACCCTAAAGAACAATTTTAATCTGTCCTACTGGGTTTTAAGGAGTTGGAATCTATTCTTTGACAGAGAAACGGAGATTAAGAATTGGGGGAGAAAAAAGGTACTAATGTGGAAATGCACATTTATGGTAATTATTGGCAGCGCTTATGAAGAGGGAATTATAAATCCTATTTTATAGAAAAGAGGGGCAGAATACAGAGAAGTTAAGTAACTTGCTTTAAACAGCTAATTTTAGATCTGCAATTACAAACAACCCCAAATCCAATCCTCTGAAATACGCACACTGCCATGCTACTTCTGCCTGGTGGCAAGGTATCCCTTACAAGAGTATTCAGAAATTAAAATTCTATTTAATGTCATGTAGAAAATGTCATATTTGAAGAGAATCAGTGGCCTCTATAAAACAGTTTCAAAGTCAGTGTCCCTACCTTGTTATTTAGATGAGACTGAGTCAATTCCAACTGAGAGTGGTCCTATGTACAACGGAAATGTTACCTGCTCTGACTCTTCCTCACAATCTCTGTCATACGTGAGTTTACTGTTGCAATCACTGCCAATCCATCTCGTTGACAGTCTTCCTCTTTTTTTTCTCTTCCTTTATTTGCTGGCTTTCTACTTGATTGAACATGATGTTCTTCTCCAGTGGCTGGTCTAACATTCTCTAATTCTTGTTGAAAAAAAATGTGTTAATTACACTAGGTCTTCACCAGCAGGGGATCAGAATGAAACCTGAGACACATATTTTTCATTGAAATATTAGAATTTACTGACTGATCATCAGGAATTATTTTCAGTCTTTTTTTCTCTCCTTTTCCACAAATTAATGTGGCTGCTCATATTCATCAAGACTCTTGGCAAAAATGAATCAAAAGCGGTGTCTTCCTGATGCTGAACAGTTAGGAGAGTCGACGTCATTTACGATAAAATGAGAATTACAAACAATAGGACCAACATCCTGTCTCCATTTTTAGCATGTACCTGGCCCTCCGTGAATGTATGCCCAGCACATTTCTACACCAGATACTCTTATACTGCCCTGGTCATTATCTCTCCTCTCTTTCCAACCTCTTTTCTTAGATTTCTTTTTCTTTATGCTCATTCTCTTCCTTCCCTTCATCTCCTCTGACTAAGGTCTATACCAGTATTTTTCATCTGAAGTCAAATTTCTAATTCAGAACTTTAGATTATTACCAACTTCTTTACAATTCTTTAGGTAGAACTGTGCAGTTCAAATAACTCGAATAAATTGTTTTAGATGCAATTTTATGACTATTGAGTTTATAAGACAAAAAGCTAACAAAACAAATGGATTGTACAAAACCAGTAGACATCATTGATCATTTATTCATAATTGTTTATGAGAAACTGCATACTTTACTGAAGTACAGGCATTCACATCATACAGCACTGTTTCAACACAGTCTATAGAAGTGTGAAGTTAAGTAATAATTCATGTATTTTCAAAATGTGTCAGAAGTTTTCATACCTTAAGGGGAAGAGAACATAGCAGTATCTATATACTTATTTATCCATTTACCTATGTTATTGCATAAATGGTTAGAGATATTTAAAAGTTCACAGGCATCAGTGATATACCATACCCAGAACTGAATTCAATTTTAGGTACCAGGCTGTTTCGTAAAGAGAAGGCTCCAGATGGCTCCTCCCGTGTCCCATATCCTTCTGGTACACAGAAACCTCTGAGATTTCTTATTAAGCAAGTACAGACATACTGGTAGTTATGACCTTTTAAAATGAAGATACCCTTGGAATGATTTTTATATCAACATCATTCATATCCACTAATAAGGACTTAGTAGTGAAATTGTTCAGGGGTGAAGGAAAGGATACATTACTTCTAGCAAGTAGTTAACACACCGATTATTACACTATACAGAATTCTGTTGAAGATTCTAAAATTCAAAATGCTTTAACAGTTTAGAGCTCTAGTGGCGTAGACTTCAAGTTCTGATAAACCCCACAATGTCTCTTTAGCAATTCGAATCTCCACTGGAGAAAGCTGAACAATCTCCTCCTATACGACAACTCTCCAAAAGTCTCCTGAAGGGTAAGACATAAGTCTGTTCGGAATCGGTGGCAATGAGTTTTTGAGATAAAATTATTCATCTCTTTTCACCTTAAAAAAAGGAAAGAAAAATGGACAGTAGCTCATCAAGTTACTTTGAAGAAAAACAATAAAGATCAAGATTAACTAAACACTTTACTAAACTAATTTATGTTGAATTTCAGGATAGGCTTGGAAGGGTCACTTGTCTTAAAATGGGTATTTGTGAGAATGGTAATTTTTGCCATGAGTGAGAGGAGCAGCATATCTTCTCCTTTTTTTTTTTAAGAAATACTTATCTGTATGCCTGCTCAGCCAATAAGGACAAAAATGTGGATATTATTTCTGGCAGAGGCTATGCAAGGTCATATTATTTTCCCTCCTTCGGTTAATAACATACCCAAATTATTCACAAAGATTCCACCTCTCCTATTTTTAAGGCCTTCCGGAAAAGGAGCAACACAACCTTCCTCAGTAACCTATTTTGATATTTCACAACTCCACTCGCAGGAAATTCTTTCTTATAGCTAATCCCTCACCAAATGCTTTATGTCCACTCCTCTTGTTCTGCCTGGGTACAGAAAGCAACATTAGGTGATCACAACATCACTTCACACACTTTAAGATTGTGTAGTACACAATACTTATTTTTCCTGATTTAGTTTTTATATTCCATCTTATAGTTCTTCAAGTTGTACCTGCCTTTAACTATGTATGGAATTAAAAATACACATTGGAGAGATAGAGAGAGAAAAAGGGAGAGAGAGAGAGAGGGAGAGAGAGAGAGAGAGAGAGAGTGAGAGAGAAAGAGAAAGCAGCAGAGCACCTGGTGGTGGTACAATGGTTAAGTGCTTGGTACTCAAAAAAGGTCAGCAGTTTGAACTTACTAGCTCAGCTGCTTTACAGGAGTAAGATGTAGCAGTCAGCTTCTCTAAGGAGAACAGGCCTGGAAACTCTATGGGTGAGTTCTAATCTGTTCTATAGGATTGCTGCGTTGGAATCAACTTGAAAACAATGAGACACTTGCATGCTTTCATCAACAAAACATTTTTAAGTACTCGCATGCTACTACATGATTTTTTTAAAGTGGATTTTTACATTTTCCTTCATTCCATTTCCGTTCCCCTTTACTCCTTTATGAAATTTGTTTCTTCCCAATCCTTCTACATTTTTAATTTACAGAGTTAACTGACTTCCACCCTGGCTTCATGATTTCTGCCTGCTTCTCTGGTTTACCAAGGCCATTATGTGTGCTGATCCTATCTTTTCAGGGCCATTGTGTGAATTTTCTCTTTATACAGAACTTGTTAGTATGTTAAAATGAAATGGGCAAGTTATTTATTTTGTTACTCTTTCAACTACTATTAAATTCTGAGCCACTTAGAGGATATCTTCCCATCTATGTATAAGGACCTTGCATGGAGCAATATTAAAAATGCAGGAAAGTTCAGATTATATTGATCCTTCATCAACCATTATTGGCACCTTCATTATATTTGACAATGTTTTTATAAGACTTGTTCTTTCATGATATTCTGTTGGGTTATACACACACATTAGTAAGTGGAGGGTAATATACATATGAATTTCATTGTAAATGTTCAAGTTTGCAAATAAGAATTACTAACTGTGATTATTAGGGCTATCTTTGGTTTCTTTCTACTGTCTTCTAGTTTTAAGTTAAAATTTCTAAGGGTAGCTTGTGGGCCTGAGACGGCTCTGTGTTATAATTCCAGCTCAAGGCAACCACATGTGTGTCAGAGTAGAACTGTGCTCCACAGGATTTTGATTGGCTGATTTTGTTTTGTCTGTTTGTTTGTAATTGCTAGGCTTTTCTTTCAAGGAACCTCTGGGAGAACTTGACCTCTAACCTTTTGGTTAACAGTCAAATGAGTTAACTGTTTACACCACCCAAAGATATTTTCTAAGGATATAATGTGAATATTTACAAGTCCTTTGAAGCTTCTCCATTGAAATACCATTTTCCCCCTTGCTGGGTGTCTCAGATCTTTCATTACAGACTTTTGGGCCTGAAAATACTGAGTCTTTGGATAATTATGAACTTCGGTAAAAAAAAATGAAAGTAATTAATGACTAATGTTGTCTTATCATATAAAGAGAAAAAGATATTCTGAAGTCTTGGTAATTCTAATAAAGCTAACTTCCTTTCATTTTTCCTGATATTTTATGTCTGTGTTAATCTGTGACTGTAATATTTAGATATTTATATTGTAATAGAATGAGAACAAGTGATCAATGACTCTCCACTGTATAATAAAAGAGAGTGGATTGGAAAGAGAATGCAATTACAGTCACCAATGATATGAAAAAAATGAAAAATATGCAGTGAATGAAATATTTTCCCAGGAGTCTGTGAACATCACACCAATCATCAAAATTACAATAAGAAAATAAGTGATGATTATGATGGTGATTTCTTTGTCATAACTTTAGTTTTCATTAACTATTCTAAGAGCATTGTTAGGAGGAGCGACGAGGTAGAGACGAAGGAGAAAACACCCCGTTTTCTAGCTTTCTCAATGCTACTAGCACCTCGGGCTTTGAGGGGGGGAAAATCCTTCATGTGTTCATGAGACTCTAAATAACCATTTTCAAAGTGATAGTCTAACTTATGATCTCATTGATTAAAAAATATTAACTTAATTTTACAGAAGGCTTGAAATCAAGATGATCACCATCCTGGCACTGACATGTCTGAACTGCAGAAGTGGGTGGTGATGGTCATCACAATCAACTACCCATAAAAAATACCTCCAGTCTTACTCTCGGAGGGGAAGTGGGTATAGCTGAGTGAGAGGAACATCAGAGCAAATGGCCAGGAAATATAAGTCTGAGTTATTCTGGAAGATCTCAATGACTGAGGTGGTTAATTCTTTCTTTCCTTTAATATTTTTCCTATCTAATGATTTTGTTTAACAGTTTTAAAGGGATGTTAGTGAGTAAAAAGAAATGACAGTAAGATAAACATTTCTATTGAGGGTCTGTTTATTCCACAAGTCATTTTGTCTTTCTTTAAAGCTACTTGTATTCTATACTTAAACACCCAGGCAGACATATCATCATTTAAAATGCTATACATGCACGTCTAGGTGTGCATTGTTTAATTATATTATTAAAAACTCAAGAATGAACCAACGATTCTTCCTTGAAATTAGCTATGCAAGTGAAAATCTATCTTGGAATTCTATTAGGACATTGGGCCAAAAAGAGACAGGCTAATTATTATGCAATGTATCCTATATAATGAAAATTAACCTACAGGATTAAAACAAGCTTGGAAGCAGGAGTGGCATCCACTTCCATAATAGCTTGCCTCCGGAAACCCTATGAACTTGGAGAGAGGATGAGACACCCAAGCGTTGAGGACTTTCGTTCATAGGGTTATGAGTTGCCACAGACTTGATGGCACTTAACAACAACAACAACAACTACTACTACTGCGTTTCTAACTGCTGAAATGTAATAATTTCCCCCTAAGCTTCATTTTATCCACTACAAAGTGAGCCTCTATTAAGTAAATAACGCATTTCTTACATTTTAAATAAAGGATCTTATGATTTATCATTTATTGAAAATAATACTGATGATTTTCTCTAATTCAACAAATTTGTGGAATTTTGTCAATAAAAATCTTAAGTCTTACCTGAAATTTTATTCTTACGAAACAATATTTAATTACCCAAGTAATACTGGAGAGAACGCTGGCGGCCCAGTCAGTAGGACTTTGTGCTGCTAACCCAAAGGGGGTACTTTCTGATGGTCTGAATCCACTAGTCAGTTTGCTGGAGAAGGATAATTTCCTGTGTGATTCACAGTCTCACAAACCTACTAGAGGATCAGTTCTATGTTGGAACAGATTTGGCACTAGTAAGGGATAATATTTGTAACAGAATATGTCTATATATATCATAGCATGGGGAGTTTATTTTTATTTCTTAACACTGTGTGTAGTAAGTAGATACTATCACGACCATTATCATCATCATCCTGATTACCATCATATGAGGATAGTGAGGCAACCTGACATTGTAAGGAAATAACAGGGTTAAGAGAATCTGACTCTATAGTTAAGTGCTTAATCACTCTGCTATACTGCCCCATCTGTTAAGGAAACTTGCAAAATTCCAAGAAAATATCTCAATTGTCTTGGCAAGATTTAATGTCCTAATTCAATAAATTGCTGATGAAACACATCCCATTCAAATGTATCAGATCTAGTATTTAAAAATAGTCCTCAAAGTTTGCCTCTTACTAGGTAAGAGAAGGGTGTTTTTGTTTTGATTCTGTTTGGCTTTTCCATAGTAATCCTTTGAAAATTGGGTTAACACATATCACTATTAGTGGCTTAAAGGTAATACACCAAAGTACAAAATTTAACATATTTTTTCTGACAAATAATTTTTAATATTTTTTTTCATTAAGTCACTTCAAAGACAACTCTTCCACAGTTAAAATTTTAAACAGGGATAGCAGTAATTTACTTGATCAGAATATACTCTCTCTATAGCTTTGTTACTCAAAAATGTCAATGGCGCGTAGTCTTATTTTAATTGGAAAAATGGATTCTTTTGAACTGTTTGAACTTTTAAATTAGAATAAACATTCTACACACTGAACATAACTTGTCACATCATCTTATGTTAAGGGCTCTTAAACATGCTGCTGTCAACAGTTGGTTCAAATTGTCAAAAGATTTTAGAAACAATTCAGGAAGATGTAACTTGCAAATGGTTTCACATTATATAAAAAAGTACTTTTCCTTTATAGTCATTACTCATTTCCTGTGTTGAAATATTATCTAGATGCAACTGTAAGTAAGAAATTATGATCTGGTTTGTTTTGTTGTATTGTTTTTTTTTTTCACTTCAGTTTTTTTTAAAAAAACTAAATGCAATTTCATTATGTCAAACTACTTTTATTACAGGAATTTCAGGGCAGATTATCATTAACAATTAAACTATGACAGATGATAATTTTTAAAACAGGATTACCACTTTAAAATTTGTCATGCTATTTGCCATACATTTTCCAGAATCTTCTACATGGCGTAGTTTACTTTCCTGGATGCAATAAACTCATTTAAAGGAGGCAATGAGCAAATGATGCATTCTTCTACTGTAAACATCTAAGAAATTCTGGTAACATATGTTTTTCTTAGTAATATAAAGAAATCCTAAATGGCCATTATGACAGTCATGCTGTTGTTAATTTTTAAAATATATATAATAAAGAATTTTCTTCAACATCAAGTTTTCAACTGCTATCTTCCCTACATACGCTCTTTGCTTTTTCAAAACTTTGTTCATGAGTGATGTAATAAAAATTGGCTGCATATTTATACTTATAATAAAAATAAAATTGACTTCAACCCTCTATGAAAGTGCTACTAAATACATGGCAGTTCCCCACAAGATAGAAAAATGACAGTAGCAATGTCTTAGAGTAAACTGTTGAGGGAACAAAAAGAAAATGGAAATTATTAAAAGGACCACTTTTAAAATATTTTGTTAGGACAAAAGAGAATTAAACAGTAAAATGTCAAAGAGAACTCTCTTTGTGCTCAACATGGTAGAAATATAATTCAAATACAGTTCATCTCTACAAGGATATTGCCCGTAATGCTGCCAAGGTCACTGTCAAGTTGTATTAATGGCCATGCTTAGGATATGTCAGTCACATGAGTTAGAGCTGTTTTCTTCTTCTTTTTCTACTGCATAATGACCAACCTCTTAATGCACACTGACAAATTGAGGTGAGTGAATATGTTTTTCCAAAATAGAGATGGAAGAGTTCCATTCCCTCATTCTTCAATTTTAATTGTACCACACCAGTGGAATGTAAAGTCTGGCGCAAAGACATTTTAAATATTCTATTCTGAAAATTGAACTGTTTTTGAAAATGGCATTTTGAGTATTGAAGGGAATTATTTACGTATGGCTGCATTGTGAATTTTCTTACAATTGTACATTTGCTTATACTGTTGCAAAACACACAAAATATTTTTTAAATATTGGAATGACTTTTTTTTCTAATCTAGAAAATGTCATTGGAACATAATGTTAGTAACAGAATGATTTAGGATTCAATAGTTAGGCCCTACTGCAGATTTGTAATTTTCATTTATCAATATTATTCATCATTTGCAGAAGAAATGTGAGCATGTAGGCATATTGGCTTCTGAATATATCTAATGACGAAAGTGTAGCAGACATATTTATGTACTTTGAATAAAAATAGATTAACACATCGCCTTTACTAGGTTTATATTTAAATAGATTGAATCACACCCTCAAAGAATAAATGATATTATAGTATGTTACAATAAGGCTCGCTATAAAGAGACATCTCTCTTAAAATTTACCACTTTAGTCCTAGAATACAATTTAGTCTTGGTCCTGAGATCAGCAATATACTAAAGATAACTGGGGAATTAGCAATTTCAATTCTCAATTTTTTATTCGAACTCATTCCTGATTTATTTCACTTACATATTTTAATTCATCAAAGCATTATTGAGAGGATTAGGGGAAAAAAGACTATTCCCTTGCTTACTTACATCAGCTGATCTGGACAGTGTTTTATAACTATATTTAGAAAAAGATAAAAAGTGCTGAACACAATGAGAATTCTTTGTGCTACTTCCCTTATTTTCTTTTTTTTTTAAATTTACTCTCGGTTTTAAAACAGCCATATTAAAAACAAGCTAATAACTCAGTATTCCTAAATATAATTCTGGAAGACTTACTGGATACATAACTAGTTAGGACTAGAAAAGATCCTATGGTCTATAGCTTTCACATCAGACCACTATTTGTATTTACATAAATTTTGCTAATGATTCAGATAGCAAATTTATTCTAAAGGATTTCTCAGATCTGAAGTTGAATACAAACAATTATTATCTAAATTACAAAAATTAGATTCAAATAAATTCAATTTCTAAAGTAGGTGACTAAAAATTAGCGGCGCATAGAGTGCAAATCAGTCCCACTCTGCAGACTTTCAATTATAACTACTAATTGCACACCGGGTCATGCGAGTAACTGAAGTTAATATATAAATTTTACCTGAAACTCAGAATTTTTTTAAATTTGAATATTTTTAAATTATAAGGAACATACATAATTCTTCTTTAAATTTTTTCCTACAAATAAGCATATTTCCTTCAAGGTAGACAGCAGAAGATGAAGAGAAGCTATATGATTTAAAAAAGTAATCATCAATACTTGAAAATTCAATGCCATAGTGATGGAAAACATTTTAGTGGAAGACAGAAATCCTGTATCTGGGAGTTTGGTAAGGACACCATTTCCCATTTATGCAAAACCTCTTATGCATAATACAACAATATTGTTCAGCTGTGTTTGCTTGAAAACCACCCCTTAACCGAAAAAAACCAAAAACTCATTTTTCCATACATTATGTCTTTCAAGAGATGATGATAACAATGAGCAATATTTTAAAGCCTTAATTACAAATTAGGCAATATACTAAGTATACATAATAAGCATATGCTTTAACATGTTATTTTATTCTAGTTATAAGTATTTTAGTCACAATCCAGGGGGAGCCGTGGTGGCCGACTACTGCTAAGAATCTGTGCTTCACTCCTAGATGCATGCAGTTCGAATCCGCCAGCTACTCTGCGGGAAAAGGATGGGCAGTCTCCTCCTGGGCGATTAACTTCTTCCAAAACTCGCTGGAGGGTTAACTATGCGTCTGTTTGGGCTCCTTGGTACATAACAACAGTCACAATATGGGAGATATATTGAGACATAGCTTGAAAATTTACGTAGTGTAACTTCTTATTCCATACTATTAAACTCTGATTTGTAACTTGAGTAAGTGTATTAAAAAATAAAAATATGTAATGAATATAGCCCCACTCACACTGATGAATAAGGTACACTAGAAAGAAAAAAAGATTTAAATTTTGGTGAAAATATAGCATTCTAGAGGTTCAAAATTATTGTCCTCTATGGAAGAGTTATATCATTGTACTGGTTATTCAGCATTTTGAGGTGGGCCATGTAGGGGAATTTTTTCTTCTCTGATGACATAAAATTTCTTCAGTGTTAGAAAATATATCTTAAAAACATTCTTAAGACAAATACTTTAAAATGCTTTCAGTTTACTTGTATCAAAATTAGCTAATTTGAAAACATTTATAAATTCACATGTTCCAACTGTTTAAACATAAAGAGTCACATATCTAAGTGTCAGGCTCACACAGCTTGACTAATCTATTGAATTCTATGGGGAATACCTCATTTATTTTGTAAAGATTGTCAAAAACATTTATTAAAAATAAACATGTAAATAAGATTACATAAATAAAATAAGAAATACTGAAAATGAATGCGCTATCTAGTTACAAAAGCTCAATTAAAAAAATCTACAATAAAAACCTGACTATATTTGTTCTATTTAATGTTTGCTTAAAGGAGTCATGATGAGGTAATGGTTAAATGCTTGGTTGCTGACAATATGATTGGCAATTTGAATTGATTCAATAGTTTTGCAGGGGAAGGTCCCTGTGATGCATATCCATAAAGATTGTTGTTGTTGTTATGTGCTGTCGAGTCTCGTTTGCGACTCATAGCGACCCTGTGTACAACAGCCCTAAACCCTGCTCTATCCTGTGCCAATCGCATTGCCTCTGACACACCCATCCCGATTACCCCAGTCACTGAATCAATCCACCTCACAGAGGGTCTTCCCCTCCTGCACTGTCCCTCTACTCTACCCAGCATGATGTCCCTCTCCAAAGAGCTTTCTCTCCTTGCAACATGTCCAAAGTATGTCAGACGAAGCCCCAGAATCTTTGCCTCCAAGGAGTAGCCTGGTTTAACCCTCTCTGGGATGAATCTGTTTGTTTTCTTGGCAGTCCATGGTACATTCAATACTCTTCTCCAGCACCACAGCTCAAAGGCGTCAATTCTCCTTCTGTCCTCCCTAGTCATTATTGCTTAGAAAACCCTATGAGTCAGTTCTATTCTGTTCCACAGGGTTGCTATGAATAAAAAATAACTCAATTCACCATTTAAGAACTATTTTAACAAATCACATATTAATCTGACCATTATTAAAGCCCCCTTAGTTTTCCTTAATGCCCAAGGATATGAATTCACAAGTTTTTGAAGAAGTTACCTCGTTTAATTGATATCACAAAACTCTCAAAATTCCAGAAGTTGGAAAACTTGGTATTACCTGCTTCCATTTTTTATTTGGCAATTCAAATAGAAACAACTACTACAATTTCATTGTATATCTTTGAAGAATAAATAAAATATAAAGCTAATTTTAGCGATGAGCTTGCAGGGTAATGCAAGGTATTGTTAGAGTATTATAAAATAAATTCCATATTATCATAGCTACAAAATGCAAAACCCAAAATCTTTTAATGCAAACTTTTTGCTGAAAAAGTTTAAAAAAAGATAATTTACTGTTTTGTGTTATCTATTCATTTATATCTACATCTTAACTCAAGGAATCCTCATATTAACCTTGTACTAGTAGTAGCATTGCTGTTGTTGTTGTGTACCGTCAAGTCGGAACCAATCACAGCTGACCCTCCAGTGGGTTTTCAAAGGTAATTTAATTGCACAGGAGGGGATTACTCATCCTTCTTCCACGGAGCATCTGGTGAATTCGAAACATATGCCTTCGAAATTGCTGCAGGGCTTTTGTCACTAGGTCACCAATATTCTTAAGAGTAGTAGTATAATTTCATTTTGCACATGAGGGAATAGGCAAAGTGAACTTGTCCTGTCAGACTGGTGGGATGGGGTTGAAACCCATGTAGCTTTTTACTCCAGGGTCTACTCTGTAGTGCTAAAATAGTACAACATTTTAAGGAAAAATTATGGCTACTCTCATTGTTTAAAGATTACAAAATTTGGATGGTAAAACTGTCAAAGTTGAAGAGACAATGGAAGGACCTGGGGTTGGAGCAGACTTTAGAGGGTCAATGCTCTTTAAGGCCACTATAGAGCTCTTGTGGCCCAGTGCTAAGATGTTACCCTGTAATTCCAAAGGTGTGTGGTTTTACTAGCTGTTGTGTGGAAGAAGGATAGGCAATTTCTTCCGATGTGATTTACTGTCTCTGAAAACCCACTGGAGGGTCAGCTATGGGTTAGTTCTAACTGCAGGGTACACAACAACATAGTGTGTGTAGGAAGCTCTGGTGGCTTAGTAAAATAGTGCTGCAACCAAAAGGTACATGATTTAAATCCACCAGTTGCTATTTGAAAGGAAAGAAAATCCTCTTGTGTGATATACTGCCTCTGAAAATTCACTGGAGGGTCAGCTATGAGGCAGTTGTGACTAAATGCCACTCAACAACCAAAAAAGGGCACTTGAATCTAGAGAAGCAAGTGAAACATCAGGGTTCATGCTCACATTCTGGCATTACTGAGCCTTAAAATATATATGTGTATGCATACATACACCCAAGTATCTGCAAATATGTATATTTAAATAAAGAACACTATTTTATTGATAAAAGGGAATGTGAAGAGTTTACTTTAAGTTCCAGTACACAGTCTTATATATTGATATCGACTTCTTTTGTAACAAGTATTGGATATGCTGTTTTGGGTGGACTCAGGACCACTACATGTGTAGAGTAGAACTGTACTGTAGGGTTTCAAGGATGTGACTTTTCCACAAGAACACACCAGGCCTGTCTTCTGAAGAGCCTCTGAGGTGGATTCTGGGTCAAATTTTGGTTAACAGCAGTCAAGCATGATGTATTGATGTCACTCACAGATTCCCACGTCAATTCACTCAGATAACCTATTTGCCAGGATTTGGCTATTTTTTCCCCCACTAGTTTTTAACCTCTTTATTTAAACATTCTATAAGCCATTCAAGATTGAAAATTTCACATTCCAGATAACCATCTGGCTAAATTACAGTGTAAGAATCTAATATTTGGTGATGTATATGTCTTTGTCTTATAGTTTTAAATGAAAAGAATTATTTTATGCACTTATCATTATGTAACTAGACTCCGTGTACTCTAAGTACTCAAAATTATGAAATCTATTTTCATCATCTCAAAAATATTAAAGCATTCTAATTGTACAAAAAAGTAATGAGGTGATTATTATTTGAAGTTTTATAATGCAATCAATATAATCAGACTCAATCCATAAGTACTTTAGAGATCTAAAATATAAGCAAATTATCAAACTTGATTTGTATTTTAGGTCACATTTCCATAATGAAAAATGAAAATTTGAACAACTAAATGTGATTGTGTATAGAAGTAATTTATAGAATACTTTACATTCATTATTAACACAGTTGCAAAAATAACACTGATATTTTTGATTATAACAACCAAGTAAAACATATCAGAACTGTACACTAAGGTGTATGTTCAGAAAGAACAGAAGCCTAATAATTTAGTGTCTTTATAAAATAATATTCTTCTACTACATATTTTAATTACTGTCTGTATTAAATAGTATTGAGATTATTTGTAACAATAAATAGAAATAAAGATTAAAACTCATTTGAAATTTAAAAAAATTCTCATGAATCATGAAGAAAGGCTTAGATTAGACTATAAGCACATTCTTTATCAATTTCTACAAAAGAACATTCAAGATAATGTTCAGTTTATTTTAATATTTCAGTCTGGTGGTACTAGTCATGATTTGAAATAAGTGTATTCTCCACAGAGAAGACTTTAACAAAGATTTTTTTTCACAATTATTTTCTTTTCTAAGTGATAATTAAAGCACTATGTATGGTAATGAAAGTGTAGAGTTAATATAGAGCCTTTCTGGGCTGGATTTTGTATACTTTTGAAGAAGAATCAATTTTCAAATAGCCACGCAGTTGGTTGTCAAACTTTCCTCTATTAAGATTACTGAGAATTGTTCCGTTAGCTATGTAATACCTAGACACTGAATAAATTGAAAACAGTAATAAGCTACTGCAATTAAGTGGATATGAGTGATTGAAAACTGCACAAATAAAATCCAAGCAAAATAAAAATAATAATAATTTTCAATAACATTATTAAAACAAAAAACTATCTGGATTACTGCTAGTGAAGACTAAAACTTGATTAGAATATAACTTTTTCTTATTTACATCATCTACTGAGGCTATCAAAAGACAAAAAGCATAAATTCGTGTTTGTTAGATACCTATCAAATAGACTTAGAAAAATATAAACCTTTTCCAATGCTCCTGAATTTTTCATACATCTTATAGGAATAAGAACTCAGCCTACTCAATTACTTATCACAAAACAAGATAAAAACAATGAACATTAATCAATTGGATAAAGTTTAAATTAAGAGTAGAACCAGTAAAATGCACTGCATCTTTTGATGAACACGCATGTGTCTTTCAACATTGCTTCAGCATTATATCACATGATTTTCTTTCATGACATAAATGAACGCTACAAAATAGGATTATAGCTTGGGAGTGCAATTTAGAAAGAAATGCAGAGTTTGTATTGTAGAAAGATACAGAAATTATTTGACTATTATCTGCTTATCAAATGGACTGAACATCATTCAGGGCAGTTTTTTTGCTGTGATTTAAGGACAATGGGTTCTAATCAGAGATCAGATTCTTAAATTCTTAAACCTTACCTTCCTTATCTATAAAATCAGTATTCAAATAACGAGCTGCTGTTTTGTTTGACCCAAACTCACCGAGGTGTCATATGTATGACAGTAAAATTGTGCCCCTAGGGTTTTTAACGACTGAGATTTTTGAATGTAGATTGCTAGGCCTATCTTCGCAGGAGTTCCTAGGTAGACCAGAACCTTAAACCTTTTGGATAGCAACTGGGCACCTTACTTAAAATCTGTTGTTGAAGTGATTATTTTTGACTCACAACAACCCAACAGTTCCAGAGTAGAACTGTTTCACAGAGTTTCCTAGGATGTAATCTTTATAGAAGCAAACTACGGCATTTTTTTCCTCATCAGAGATATATGAGTAAGTCAAAACTATTAATCTTCCAGTTAGCAGTGGAGCGCATCATCAGAACTCCTTTTTTAACTACCGAGGGACTCCAAACATGTATATTATAGTGCAAGAAATAGGTTAGCAAGAGCTCACAGAGTAGGAAGAAGTTGCATTTCAAAAGATCTTAATTGTTATTGTTGTTAGGTGCTATGTAGTCATAGACGACTCATAGCCACCCTATGAATGAAAGGCCTGAGCACTGTTCATAGAGTTTCCAGAGGCAAGCCATTTTGGAAGTGGATGCAACTCCTGCTTCCAAGCTTGTTTTAATCAGGAAGCTCCACCAAACACTGTCCGCCATGGGTAAACCATTATCGCATTTGGCACATCAGGGTCACAGTGTTTAGCATCATAGCAACCACGAGTTACCTCTGTACAGTAATGCACAGACCAGTGCTATACCACCTAGAAGAATGTTAATTATGTACCTCATTATTTAACCTGTTATGCTACCTACTAAGCAAATAAGAAGCAAAAACTAACTTAATAAAATAAAGACATCAGAGTACTTCCTAGATATAAAAGTGAATGAAAATTTAACCCAGCACTCTAAACAGCTCAAATTTTACCGAATTGAAATAGATACCTCATATATTATGTAAAAGATAGAAAGCAGTAAATACTGTAAAATAAGTACACATAAAGTCTTAAAGTTAGATGTGGAAAAGATTACTCTGTGGTAAAAGGCATCATTTTAGAACTGAAAAGAACCTTTCCTAAATCTTCCTCATGTAACTTGGGAACGATTATTATCCTTCACTCATTTGTTCTAGTTCAATTCAACAAATATTAATGAAATATTTTTAATGTGCTGACTATTTAGATGAGTGAGAAAAAAATTACTAGCTTGATCTTCCCATGCACATTAAAGAGTTTCCAGTCCAATACAAATTAAGAATAATGTATATACAGTATTTTAATCTCATAAAGTTACTGCACACTACCAAGTCATTCAATCTTGGAATGTGTATTACTGAAGTTACAAAAGGTTACATTCTTTCTACTGTGATTTGAAAGGAGATTTCGGGGGCTCTGGTGGCCTAGTGGCAAGAAGCTGCACTGCAATCCCAGAGGTGTTTAGTTCAAATCCACCAGATACTTTGCTGGAGAAGGAGAGGCAATCTCCTCCTGGACCAGGCAGACCTGATTTGATGGTACACCCTCCACCCCCCCCCAAAAAAAAAGAAAGAGAGATTTCACCAGATGATAAGTAATTTAATAATCTTCAATGTTTCAAACTTTCATATTTCTGAGAATGAAGATGAGCTCTACTTTCAGTATTGATAACATTCAGAGGGGCAAGTGGATTTGAACCACTCGAGTGGCACCATCTTTGGGTTGCCGTTTTTGTTATAATAGTGTACGGTCAAGTAAGAACTGACCCACAGCTGACCCCCCTCGCCAGCGGGTTTCAGAGGTAGTTAAAACCACAGGAAGAGACTACCCATCCTTCTCTGGTGGAGAAGCTGGTGGATTCAAACTTCATGCCTTTGAGACTTTAGGACAGCTTCTTACCACTAGACCACTCAGAGTTAGTGGCATGATTTGCTACAGATTATGTCACCAGCGCTCCCTACGATCCATTTGTTATAGTTGTTATTAGGTGCTATTGAGATGAATACGACTCACAGAGACCCAGTGAACAACATATCTGAACCCTGCCTATGCTGTGCTATCCTCACAATTCTTGAGACATTAGAGCTCACTGTGGACGTTATTGCGTCAATCTATCTGGTGGAGGGTCTTCCTCTCCTTTGCCAATCTCCAATCTTTTCAAGCATCATGTCCCTCTCCAAGGAACAGCCTCGCCTAGCAACATTCCCTAAGTATATGAGACAAACCTTTACCCTATCTGCCTTCAAAGAGCACTCTAGTTACACTTTCTCCAAGACATTTGTTTGTTCTTTCAGCAGATCATGGAATGTTCTCTTCTACAACACCACAACTCAAAAGTATAAATTCTTCTGTCATCCTTATTTACTGGCCAGCTCACAGATGTATAGCAAGTGATTGGAAAGACCATGGCCTGAATCAGAAGCACTTATTCCTCAAACTGACATCATTACTCCTCAATAATTTGGAGAGGTCCCTAATGCAGGCTTTCTAAGTGCAATAGGTCTCCTTATTCCCTGACTGCTGGTACCAAGGATGTTAATTGTAGATACAAGTAAGATGAAGCTGTAGATGGTTTGGTTTCTATCAGGTCTCCATCTAGTATGATGTTGCCTATCGGTCAAGTGATAAGAAGTTTTGTTTTCTTAATGTTGAGATCCATATTGAAGGCTGTATTCTTTGACCTTTTGCAACAAGTGCTTCAAGCCCTCCTCACATGTGGCAAGCAAAGTTGTGTCATCTTCATAATGCAGTGACAGATGAGTCTTCCTTTTTGATACTGATGTCACATTCTTCTTCATAGAAGAAGTTCTTCCAGCTTCTCATATAATTTGCTCAGCATACAGACTGAATAGGTATGGAGAGAGAATACAACCTTGATGCACTTGCATCTTAATTTTAAACTATGTAGTGTAGGACCCATCTAGAATAGATTATGTGTGGCTTACTCCCAAGGGTGGTACTATGTGCAGAAAGTAAAGTGGGAGGTGCACTGGAAGGGTGTTGGCCCTCAAGCTGCCTTGGCTAAGGAAATGTGGAGAACAGACACCCATTTATGAGGAAGCTCTGGAATGCTTTCTTAGACTTTCCGTTATTCTTTTAATTGCTGTACTTAATAAACATGCCAATCTGAAGGAGCCCTGTTAAATGCTCCATAGACTATTTTGACAAGTATATATATGCATCCCCCACACTACTAATATTGTTAAATAATCTTCCATTTATTTTATCCCCCAAATAAATAAAGTAACATTTTAGAAAAGCATTCAGCAAGTTCTTGGGATACTACCACCTAATGTAATGACACATTTCTGCTTAATAATTTCAGACTTTTCTTCCTCTTTGACTTTTTCGTTTTCTTGTTTACTTATCTAAAAGAATAATATATGGTAGGATGACAAGTAATTTAAAATACTGTAGATAAAACAATACACTTTATGTCACCCCTTTGTTTAGATTTCCTATAAAGGAGTTGAAGGCATGAATGAATTAAGGTCCAAGTCTAGGTAGTAAAGAAAATCTCTGTGGAGTATTTTTAAACTAGTCACAATAATAGAAAAATCCTTGTGATGGAAACTCTGGGTTAAATATACTGAGTATTGTTTTAAGACTCATGAAAATATTCAATAAAGTGCTTCCATCCATCTTATTAAACAAATCAAGACATTTCCCCAGTAACAGAATCCAATTTGTGAATTTCTAGTTCAAATAAACTTAGTGTCTACATCACCTAAAATCCAAGATTCTCCCCAACCTCTGCGTCACTTCACATATGCAAATCACCTCAAGATTAGGGTTCAAAGTTGATTTTAAATTCAAGCCTTACTCTCTCTTTTTTCCCCCTCCCTGATCCAACCCAACTGAATTAAATTTAATTGAATTCATGTATAGTATCTACCTGATAGGTAGCTCTGGTGGCGGAGTCTATAGAGAATGGTGCTGCTAACCTAAAGGTGGCCAGTTCAAACCCACCAGCTAATCTACAGGAGAAAGACAAGAAAACCCCTCCTATGCAATTCACAGTCTCTAAAAGCCCTCTGGAGGGGCAGCTATGGTCAGCTCCAAGTTGACCACAATGAGTTTTTTAGTTTTATCCACTGAATACAGTGTACAGATAAGTCTTAGAAAGAGTACGGCCAGAGTGCTTCCTGGAGGCAAAGATGGTAAGGCTTCGACTCACATACTTTGGGCATCCTGCTAAGAGAAGCTATTCCTTAGAGATAGACAACATGCTTGGAAAGGTACAGGGATCGTGAGGGAGAGGAAGACCCTCAACCCAGTGGGCTAACACAGTGACTGGAGCAATGGGCTTGCGTGTATCAGAGATTGCGAGGATGGTACAGTATAGGACAAGGTAGAGACAGGTTGTTCATAGGGTCACTCTGAATTGTACTTAACTGAGTGACACATAACAACAACAATAATGAAGTGTAGTGCAAAGTGTTTGGGCTGCTGACCAGTAAGTCAGTGGTTCAAATGCACCAGTCACTCACTTCTCAAGAAAAAGACAAGACGTTTGCTCTCATAAAGATGAACAGCCTCAGAAACCCGACAGTACGTCTCTATGAGTAGGATTGACTGCCTACAGGTTTTTTGACTATAGATTTTTGCTGGCTTATCTATAATGTGCTCAAAGCACTTTTCTAGTAAAATCAAACCCATTACTTTCAAGCTAATTATGATTCAAAGTGATATTATAGGATAGAATTGTTAACTATATCAAAGAACATAAAAACCATTGTAAAAGATTTTTTTTATTTGTGTACTTTGCATTTTATACATTCATTTACACTGAGTTTTCTACAAGACAGAGTATAACTGCCTAATAGTTCCCAAGGCTTTACATTTTTAATAAACAAACTGGCATAGCTTTCTTCTGCAGTGGCTGACAGGTCTGAACGGTTGACTTTCAGGTTAGCAGTTTAGCTCTTTAACCACTGCATCCATTCATAACAGGGCCCCCCAAACAAACAACTCTGCAGAGTTGACATTTGAGAGGGAGAAGAGTGAGAGAATCAATTTGTCCATTCATTTAATCTATGGACTATGTACTCTGGCTTTGAGTACATAAAACTTTGCTAAAACTCAGTCAGTCTGGACGTTCATGGAGGAGGCAATCCTGCAGATTTCACTGCAGGACAACAGGCAGGCAGCACTGCATAGTTGGTAAGAGAATGGATCTCAGCACTGGTTTAGTTCACTCTTTCTCGGCGTTTCATGCAAGCACACATCAAATCCCCCTTCTATAGTTCTTGCTCAGTCATCCCTTGGGAAAGTATTATGTTCACAAGCTAGTTCCACCAGCTAGTTAAAAGATAAACAATAAACATCTAGATTGATGTCTATTAATTACTATATTAAAGAATATAAAAGCCATTGTAAAATAAATTTTTATTCATGCACACTACATTTGAATCATTCATACTGTTTAATAAAATTATTTACTTCTGATTAATACGTTTTGTCACCCTGTTTCATCAAGTCCCCATCATACCTTGTCTATTCCTTTACCCACCATCCACCCACTAACCTCTGTGGCCATAGTGGTTTCTCTTGCTCCTCCTCCTTCTGCCTCCCGCCACCTGCCCACCTCCTCTTTTCAACAGCTATAAGTATCTTGTTCCAATTTGCTAACTGCGATATTCATACTGTCTTAAAAGAAATTTTGAACTCAAGATTTGAAATATTTAGATAATAATTCTTGAACTCCAGCAAGCATTTTGCACCCCCCTTTCTCTTTCACACTGTCATTGAATCAGATTAGACTTATAGCTGATCCTCCATTTGGTTTCTGAGACTATAAAATTCAAGTCTTTCTCCCTTGGAGTGGTCTTTGGATTAACACTGCAATTCCCTGTAGACTACAGCATGATATGTTCAAGACTCTTGTCATACCATGACCTGCCAAGAAAAAAAAAAAGTCTGTTTTGGAGAGGGTGAAACCTAGTTTCTCCTTGGAAGTTAGGATTTTGAAACTCCAACTCATGTATTTTGGACATTGTGGCCAGAAGGGACTGGTCTCTGGAGAAGAATGAAGGGACAGCACAGGAGAGAAAGACCAGGGATGAGATTGATGGATACAGTAACCAGGGCAATGGAGGTTGGTGTACTGGACTCAGTGATACTGGCTCATGACAGGGCAGGCTTCAGAGCTCCGGTACATAGGGTCACTGGTGACTCAATGGCACAGAACAACGACATACAGTACACCACCAGAATACCCTTAAAAATAATTTTAAAAAGACTCCTCAGTAAAGTGGTGTTAAGAAATAATGCATTTTCAAGAAACATTAAGAATAGGTAAGACCTATGTGTGGAGTGATATTCTCTAACATCCAAAAACTATTTTCATTATAGCTAGAGAAATTTCAAATGGCCAACAGACATATAAAGAAATGCTCTAAATCACTGGCAATAAAAGAGATGCAAATCAAAACCACAATGATGTACCAGCTCACTCCAGTAGCAGTGGCAAGGTTTAACAGGGCAGTAAGTAATAAATGTTGGAGAGGATGTGGTGAAACAGAAACTCTGTTACACTGTTGATGGAGTTGTACAATTGTACAACCACTCTGGAAGGCAGTGTGGCACTTCCTCAAAAAGATGAACATAGAAATTCTATATGACCTAGCCATTCCAATGCTTGGAATATACCCCAAGAAAATAAGAACTGAGACTCAGATGGAAACCTGTACACCAATGTTCATAGCAGCATTATTCACTGTTTTAAGAACATGGAAACAGCCCAGATGTCCAACCACAAATGAATAGATTGAGAAGTTGTGGTACATTCACACAATGGAATTCTATGCAGCACACAGGAACAATGATTTTGTAAATTACTACCTAATTTGGTAGGGACTGGAGAGCATTATTCTGAGTGAACTAATTCAGTCCCACAAGGATGAATACTGCATAAAACCATTATTGTAGAATGAGTATGAGGATACAAGGCTTGGGGGGGAGGGGCGGAAATACAGGGGTAGGAAGAGAGGGTGTTAACCCTAGTGTTGCGAAATTTGATAGGTAAGTGGGGTGAAGGAAATGGGAAGGATCTTTTGTGTGAAACAATGTTCTCAAACTTTTTAAATAAATTAGAACAAAATTTAAAAAAATTGTAGCCTCGTAAACTGAAAGTGGATCAACCACTCTCAGGCAAAAACAGCTAGACAGCAGTCATAGTTGGTGATTGCCCTCGCGTAAGCACAACTCATAGCGACCCTCTGAACAAAAGTCCTGAAGCCTTTCTATAACTATCAAAATTTATCAAAGTTCATAGAGTTTCCAGAGGCAACCTGTTTATAAAGTGGATGCCACTCCTGCTTCCAAACAAAGCAGTAGATGTGTATTTTAAATCTATTGATTTTGGAGAACTCTCACTAAAAGGTCATAATTGCTTAAGAAAATGCTTCCATAAAATAATTCTTAATTTCTCAATACTGATCTTAAAAGAGACTTTGGGGATGCAAACTATTTGTAAATTGGTGTGTGACTTTGTTATTAGCCATACTTAGGTATGTGAAATGTTTATAGACTCAAAAGCAAGACTTGTATCAACAAGATTCAAGCTTTCTTTGAGATGACATTGTGAAGGTTTTTTTCCTCGTGAAGTTTATTTTTTCTTTTCCAGTATTTTCAAGTAGTATCTTATTTCACATATTATTGGGAGAATACGAAACCAGCATGCCAGAGAACTCATGGAGATGCCTTTGGACACAATAAAATTCATGCAATGAAGAACGGAAGAACGCAGTGTTCCATAATATAAGAAGGAAGTGGTTATTCGTCTCAATCTCCTGCATAATGTCCATGTTCAGCTTACACTAGACAAACTATTTATCCACTGTTACCTCATCCTACACCAGTAATTTGGATTTACATACTGTCATGATCATTTGAAATGACTCTCATATGAGTCCTGAAACAACTCTTATCTGACCCTTCAGTGGGTTTTCTGAGGCTGTAAATCACACAGGAGGAGAGTACTCATCGTAAGACCATAACTTTTTAAAAATGGGTTCTGTAAGTAGGAAAATGTGTAAGTTTCATTTATAGCACTGAAATAGGTTGTATTTTTATGGCCAGTTCAGCATCTTAATAAAAGGGGAAAAGCCCCAATGTGAAACATTATACTCCAGTAGAGAGGACAGAAGTCTTTCACATGAATATATTGTCTTTTACAAGTAGATCAACATGCCAGTAAGATGAATGAAGCATTTTAAAATTTTCTGCTACATTCTTCAAGGATGGATAAAGAACAATTCTTCCATTTCTAACATGATTATGGAAATATAATAGTGAAGTCATTACTTTGTATGGTTGTGGGTTTTTCCCCCCTTTTCTTCACAGTCTTCATTTTTTTAGTAGTATGGAGGTCTTTTGGAAACCTCCTATTGCCTGGAAGACTTATCTGCTGGTCACGACAATGGATTTCTCCTTCCCTCATGTAACTTAACTGTTATGTTGCGTTCCATTAGAACCATGAAAGGGAATTCTGGTGCCTAGTGGGTGAGGAATTGTGTGGCCAGCCCAAAAGCAAGTGATTAGAATCTACTAGCTGCTCAGGTAGAAAGATAGGCAATCTCTTCTCTTGTGATTTACTACATTTGAAAACCTGCTGGAGGGTCAGCTGTGAGTCGTTCCTACTTGCTGGCACATTAACAAGAGAATCATGAAACAAAAAATGAAAATATGCTTGTTTTGATGTTTTATTACAGACTTGTAAATTTATTTCCTTTTTCCCCACTTAGAAATGTCAAATTGCCAAGGATACCTTTCCGCTACAGTCCTAGATCTTATCTGTGTGCCAACTGCAGCCTGATGGGGGCCATGGGCCCTGGACGCCAGCTGCCCTGCTCAGCAGAGCCCACAGCTACGCTCTGGAAGTGCCAGGCCCCACCACGTGCGTGACATTAAGATGATCCACACAATCCTGCAAAATGACATTTTAAGTTGAGCTTCCAATTTGCTGTGGTTGGCATGACCTAATTTTGGCTTGAAAGGTACATTCCCCCGCCCCTTCTGGGTTTCACACACTACACAGTGAGGGGGAAAGAAATTATGTTCATCCAAGGGATCCTTCTTTATCCTTCTCTTAGTGAATTTCAGAGAATTTAACAACTGTTGGCTGATGTTCAAGCTAAAGTCTTTTTCCAGCTTCGCCTACATCTTGACCCCTCATGCCACATATTTTAGGCAAAGTCTATTTATAAAGCTCATCACTTCCTCTGTTACTTCATCTTTAGAAATGTCAATAATTTAGAATGATGCAGCTGGTCTCATACACTGGAAGGGTATGCTCCTACAGCAAAGACACTTTTCCTGTGACAACTAAAGAATTTATTTCATTGAAATTTGGCACAGGCTGTCCCAGGTTAGAATGTCTGAGGTGTAGACAATTCCTACTTGTCCTTTAATGTTATGTAAATATGTTCTCACTTTCAAACTATTAAATCAGTCCCTAGACCTCTGGTGATGCAGTAGTTCATACACACGAGCCGATCCTTGAGAGAAAAATTTACTTTTCCCGTAAATATTTACAGCCTCAAAATTTCAAAGGTGGATCACAACAACTTGGACTCAACTGCACAACAGTGGGTTTGAGTTCTCCTTAAACCAAATAAAATTTAAAAAATTAAAAATCTTTGTCACTGAGCCCCTGTCTGACTTCAGTTAATCCCAACTGTCTATGGGGCATCCAAGACTGTAAAACTTTATGGAACATTTTTCTCTCATCAAGCACTGCATAGGTTTGAATTTCCAAGCTTTTAGTTATAGGGCAGCACGTAACTAATCACCGTGCCACCAGGGTTCTTGGAACCAAACTCTACTCACAACAAATGTTTCGTTATCATCACTTTCCCTTGCTGCATATGTAGGTTTTAAATCTCTGTAAAAACTTTGGGCCTTTTCTTGAGTAATTCCACTGCTGTCGAGTTGATGCAGACCTATGGTATCCCTACAGTACAGAGTAAAACAGTCCATGGAGTTTCCAAAGCTGTAAATCCTCATGCAAGCCAACTGTTGTTTCTTATACAGAGAAGCTGGTGGGTTTGAGCCAAGAATGTTTTGGTTAGGAGGCAAATGCCACCAGTACTGCTTTATTGCAGTGAAGAAAAGCTAAATAAGAACCCTACATACTTACTAAGAATAAGCTGAATTTCTTTAAGGACACAAGGACTTATCTCACTAGAAACCAGGAATTACCTGTGTTGAAAAGGAAAGTAACAACAATGCTCTTCATGTATTTTATTTTTTGTTGAAAGACAATTTGAAGATGAAAAAAATTTTGGATATTCTCTTAAGCAGTTTTTAATTCTAATTGCACGCTTAAATCAACCACATCTCAATGGATTGAGAAATTGTGGTACATTCACAAGATGGAATACTATACAGCACTCAGGAAAAACAACTTTGAAAATTACTACTTAACTTGGGAGGGACTGGAGAACATTATGCTGAGGGAACGAAGTATCGTAAGGACAAGTACTGCATAAGATCATTACTGTAGAACTAGAACGGTAACCAGTTAAATGTGTATGAGGATCTAAGGGTGGGAGCAGAGGGAAGAGGATAAGCAGAGGTGAAATGACAGGGTTCCACAATTTTGTGGGTGGGGCATAAAAGAAATGGGAAAGATTCAGTGGGGATCAGTAAAGACAGGGTAATGGTGAGCATAGTGGAATGGTGATTAATTTTATACAACATAACGTGAATGAAGGATAGAGTGAAACACAATGTATACGAACTTGATAAGCAAACCAATACATAATAAAAATGTCAAAAAAACCTTCATGTATAGACCTGGTATTTAAAATACAAGTACTGACATTTAAACTCGTATCAGACTGTCGTGATCAGAATCTCTGGATATTACGCCCCAACGTTCCTGTTTCTTCATTTCCCCCCTTCAGCCAAACTGTTATCCAAGTCATGACAAAAAAACCCTCCCAAACCTCATACGCTGATGAGTCAGAGCTCAAAGCTGACCCTCCACCAGGTTTTCAGAGGCTGTAAATCACCTAGGAGTAGACTGTTCATTTTCTTCCCACTGAGAATGAGTAAGTGGTGGGTTTGAAACATCTGCATCGGGGCTGGCAGCACAACTCCCTCCCGACTAGGTTATCAGAGCTCCTTATTATCTAATTACTGATTTTTAACGTGTTCTCAAAAAACAGTGACAGTTGAAATCAGAACTGAAAACCACAGAAATATATCTTAAAAATATACTCACCAACTATATGGGTATAGCATCATCTCATGCAGTTACAGTATGCTTTTGAAATTGACCAGTTTGGCCACTTAGGAAAGAGCTCTGTAGTATTGTGCACGTTGGAAGGCTAATCAAGAGGCCAGAAATTTTAAGCTTATCCTCCACTAAAGATTTATAGCCTCAGAAACCCAAGGCAAGTTCATTGTGCACTGGAATGGACTTGACAGCAGTGGATTTTTTACTGTTTATCAGTTTAGGACCTACTGACTTGAAACAGATTCTTAGTTACAGCAAGACACAAGGACCAAAAAAAGTAATCTGGATAACCTCACTGACTGGTAAGAGACTTTTGAATTATAATTGTAATTCCTATCTTTCTGACACAAGATAGTCTTGACAAATATTCATCTACAGAACCAATATTCTGAAGAATATGAAATCATTTAGGGTTTCCTCTTATACTGAAAAAAAAATCTCACCTTAGGATATTTACTAACTTGTAAACTTCTAATAATGCACTAATTGAATTCATTGCTGTATATTTAATTTATGCAAGGTGATAATTTCTAATTACATGCATGGTGTTAACGTATTATACATCTGAGATCAAATTTACTGTATTTTCTGACTTTCACAGAAAAAGTCAGCTGATTAGATCACAGTTTTATTTGTGTGGGGTTTTTGGTTTTGTTTTTTTTTTAAATGACTGATTAAATTTTCTTTTCTGGCCTCTGGGAAATGAATGATATAATCAAGCAGCCCCCTCCCAACTCTCCTTATCAGTATGAAAGAAGAGTCTTGTTTGGGGATCTAAGTTGTCTAATTGGAACCAAACCAAATAGTCAAAAGGTGGGCAGTTCAAATGTAGCTAAAGGATCCTTGGAATAAAGGCCTGGTGATCTACTTTGGAAACTGAAATTTTTAAAATCCTATAGAGTACAGGATGACCAGGATACATAGAATTCTATCAGTCAAAATCAATTGACTGATATTAAAAAAAAACAATTAAAACTATCATCAAATTCACAGGAATAAAAGACTTCCAGTAAGATAATAAAACATTCCTCTATGTGGCATGAGAACTAGTATATCTTTTCTTGTAATGCTTTGTGTCTTCTGCCTTCTGATGTATACAGTTAAATCTGTAAAAGTCAGAACTCGCACAAGACAGGAAACTATCAGATACTAAAAAAAGAATGGAAAAGTGGTAAGACTGCTTCCCATCGAAGGTGAGAAACCTGGGTGCTCTAGAAAAATGAAGTAATCCTGTTCAGTTGCAGTGCTCATGGTTTTCATCGTGAAACATAGAAAGGACAAGTTCCGTTTCTTGTGCTCTGTATTGCTTGCTATGTAATTGTTTCTTCTATTAGAGTGCCTTTGAACTACACAAGATCTTTTCCCTGAAAGTATGATACCTCTCGTTACTCACTTTAAAAACAAACTTTGTAAGTAAATAGATATTTTAAAAAGCCCCACACAATTGAGTTAGTATAGAAAGCACACTGTGGTGGTCTCTCTGTTCGTGCTCTTCTCCTTCACTCCTAACTTGTGTCATATTCCTTGTTAAAATACTGAATTGCAGAGGAGTAACTGGATCAGGCCATACTTTCTTTCAGCTGCATCTAGGAAACACACCATGTATGAAAGGAGAGGAGGAGCAAATCATCAAAATTACCCCTCATAATAGGCAAGTTTTTTCTTTTATATCAAGGGACAGAAAGGAAATTTCCTACTTCTGGAACCACTCTCAGACATGTTGCCCTCAAGTCAATGCCGATTCTTGACAACACTAAAGAACAAAGGAGAATTGCCCCATAGAGTTTCCTGGAGAAAAACCCCTAGTGGCAAAGTGACCAATTGCTTGTTTGTTAACTGAAAGGTTAATGGTTTGAAACTACATGCCTCTACTTGAGTGAAAGATATGGCAATCTGTTTAGATAGAGATAACAGCTTCAGAAATCCTATGGGGCCAGTTCTACAGCTGATATCACCTCAACAGCTTTAAATCTTAATGGTAGCTGACTGCCTCATCTTTCTCCTGTGGAGAAGATAATGGATTTGAACCCTCTGAACTATAACATTCTAGTTGTCAGAGCAACATATAAGGCCCCTACACACCACGGCCACTTTGAAAATAGAGTAGTCATATATATAAACCAATCATGTATGTTCTGCTCCGGTTTCAGAGAAATGATTAGGAAAAAAGAAAAAAATTAAACAAAACTTTCCAAAATACTCCCTTGATTTGACACGATTTAAGACTCATGTTAGGTGTTAGTTCTTCGACTAAAGATTGAACCAACCAGTTATACTCTGAAATCACTTGACATTCCATCTCCTTCTCATTCAATATACCTAACTATGGTGTTTATCACATGACATTTATAGTTGCATTTGGCATACTCATCTTCCTTGTCAACTGAATTCTTTACACTCAGAGAATCCATCTTTCACCTCAGTCTCTATCCCAATGGCTAGGCAGCCACACTCATTAAATCCTTAGTGCATAGTCATTTAATAAATTTGTAGTTGATGCTGAAGCGGAATGTTGAGAAATAGAAGTTACTATTTTAAGAGTCCAAGATAATTTTCATGTGGTGGCCTAGTGGCAAGAAGCTGTGCTGCCATCCTGGTGGCACGTGGTTCGAGGCCACCAGCTGCTTCGCGTGAGAAGGATGGGCAATTTACTCCCATGTGATTAACTGCCTCTGAAAACCCGCTGAAGGGCCAGTTATGAGTTAGTCTGACTCTATGGTACATAACAACAACAACAACAAAAACATACTCATTCCTTTAACTTTCAGAATGCCTGGAATCCTTTGGCCAAGTTTAAGATTTTCTTGTTTTTTCCTCTAACTGGTGGGTCTCAGACTCGGTTTACAGGAAACTCAGCTGGGCAGCTTTGAGGACCAACAGTGGAAGGACTTCAGGCCAATGCAAGTTAAATCTTGGAACCTGGGTAGTGTTATTGTTAAGTACACTCCAGATACATTTGACATAAGCCCGGGTTGAGAACCATTGCTCTCAGAAACTAGACAAAGGAAATGCAATTGTCTGACAACCTTGCTGTTTACTATATATTCATGATTGATTTTAGCCTACAATTTCTGGAGAGATTCTGTGAATGAGAAATTATTAGTTGGCATTAGTCTTTGTTGCTTTTTAAATATTTATTTGTTTCTTCCGCCCCCCCCCCCTTTTCTTGTTGTGTACTGTAGAATCAGATTCGACTGGCACAGAAGGAGATTTTCCCTCCTTCTCCAGCAAAGCTTCTGGTGGATTTGAACCGCCTGTCTTCAAGATTGCAGCACAGCTTCTTTCTGCGTGGCCACCAGAGCTCCTTTGACTTTAGTCTTTGGATGATTAAAATTTTGAAAAGGCTTTCAATGTGCAACATTATCTCTTTCATAATAATCTTGCAGAAATATTACTAATAACTTTATGTAATTATCTTTCACAAAATAGCCAACAGCAATTAATTCCTCTACAGTTTTTGAGTAACCCACAGGCTTTAAATAATTATGAACCATCCAGTCATTACTGAGGAAGTAAAATCGAAGCACATTCTAATTTTTAAAATTTGGGTAGGATGGAACAATAACTGGAAAGGGAAAAATTACAAGCTAAAGTCACGGAATGAGGAACAGGATGAGGGATAGTAATTCCGATCAGGAGCTGATGGGAGAGACTGGATTAACTCCAGGACTCTGGACAAGAGCACACAAAGCAGTGCAATCTGTCACCATCTTTGAGTTGGGCACCTCTGTTTCAAACTCTGCCTGTCAAGAGATTTGGATGCCAAGCATATACAGAGCTCATTTTCTAGGATGGAGATTAAGTTTCTATGAGAGCATTGATCTGTAATATTTCCCATTCCTGCTACAGTTCTAGCTCATTCACATTTTACAAATTCCGGTTCATTCTGGTTTCTTTTCATTGGTCATGACTGAACTGGGCAGAACCAGTTTGATGCTTTAGTAAATACAAGCCTATATGGGTATATGTTTTCTGCATATTTAGAAAGCAAACAAATATGAAACCGAAATCCAATGTTTTACAGAATCTTAAAATTGCTTGCTAGAAAATCCCAAAGACAGAAAATTCAAACTGCTTTAGTTAAATCACATCAGGAAGGGGACCTTACTGGCCTCAGTGGTTCTGTTACAGAAGAGCTGTTGGTATTACAAAGCACTGAAAAGCAATTAAGAACTCATGAAACACTACATACATGAATGAGTTTAGAGAACATTATGTTGAGTGATATTTATCAGTCACAAAAGGGCTATTAAAAAAATCCAACACAACAAAAACTAGAGAAACTTTTACAAACAGAGAATAAATACAGTATGGTCACAGAGGTGGAAGTGGAAAACGAATGGATAGACAGATAATGAATATTTTGTGGAAATAAATGAAAATAAGGGCAATTGGAATTAATGCATGATCAGACACTGTGTATTACAATGAACTATCTATACGGTTGATTTGGAAAAAAAAAGCTAAGGAAAAGTTTACACACAGAAACTGTCATTGAGGGCTCACAGGGAAGTAAATAGGAAAAGCTGGGATTAGCTGATGAAATGGGTAGAGTGAGGGAAAGGCAAGTCTGTGTGTGAAGATATGATGAGATGCTGTGGTTAATGGCATTGAACAATTAATTAAT
Source organism: Elephantulus edwardii (assembly GCF_000299155.1). Taxonomy (NCBI): domain Eukaryota; kingdom Metazoa; phylum Chordata; class Mammalia; order Macroscelidea; family Macroscelididae; genus Elephantulus; species Elephantulus edwardii. Next base: position 2,990,747 of record NW_006399793.1, read on the forward strand.
GTTATAAAACAAAATGTGTATCAATTATTGAATGAAAACCAATTTTTAAAAAAGGGCTGCTAAGAACGATTACCTATTATACTTCTGCATAAGGCAAACAGAACTGCCCCTCCTAGTAGATACATCACCACACCACAAAGTGACACAACCAATTACTGCAACCAACTAATAGCAAATAACACAACTACTTTCCCAGTACCTACATCACATTTACAACAAAAATACTTTTTAAAGCTGAGATAACATAGGTTATTTTGGTATTTACATGATAATACAAAAACATACCTGGTTCTTTCCCACAGTGAAATAAAGCAGAATCAAATGTATTTTCTAAAATGTAATGTGGAAATCCGAGAAAGAATCCATGAATTTAAAGATACAGTAGATAGATAGATAGATAGATAGATAGATAGATAGATAGATAGATATAGCAATTCAATGCGCCTGCTACATACACATGTGAAAGCTTAACAATGAATAAGGAAGAGTGAAGAAGAATTGAGGCCTTTGAACTGTGGTACTGGTGAAGAACAAGAAATATACATATCATGAACTGCCAAAAAACCCCTAGCAAATCTTTCCTGGGAGTACAGGTATTCTTTAGAGGCAAGGACTCTGGAACTGTTATCAGGAGTGGTCAGTCCTTGGAACAAGGCATTATCCTTGGAAAAAACCATATAAGGGCAGAAAGATTCGCAACAAGATAGACTCACAAGTACTGTAACAATTACTTAAGTACAGTGGAGGCTGTGAGGATGGCCCAGGACTAGGCAGAGCTTGAATCTGTTGTGTATAGGGTCGCTAGGAGTCGACTGGGTAACACCTAACAACAACAGTTTGACCTATGAGCAACTTCCATTCTCACTTTAAAAAAGTTGTGGCAATACCCTCATGGAAAAAAAAGCTTATTTATTACAGGAAATAAAGTTCATATATTTCTCCTAGTGTAAAAATCTTGTTCTTTCTAAAAAAGGTTTCTTTAACTGAATATAGAAAGAGTAAAAGAAAAAGGAAATGGGAAAGATCCAGTGAGGATCTGAAAAGACAGGATAATAGTAGGTATAATTCAATGGGGATTAATTTTATAAAACAGAATGTGCATAAATGATTGCATGAAACAGTGTGAATGAAGAAAAGCGTGAAACACAAAGCATACAAATTCTGTATGCAAACCAACAAGAAATAAAAATTGTTTTAAAAAAGTGAAAACTCATGTAGTGGACAAATAAATTGAGTATAACATAAACTAGTGTTCAAATGCAATCCCGAAGTCACATGGTTTGAGGCCACCAGTTGCTCTCTGGGAGAAAAATGGGCAATCTCTACCTGGGCAACTGACTGCCTCTGAAAACCCGCTGGAAGGTCAGCTGTGGATCAATTCTGACTCTAAGGTCCTTAACAACAACAACAGTGCTAATGTTTAAAATTCACTGTTCAGCAATACATAGAGAACTGCCAGAAACATAAGCTGATTTAAAAGAGGTTGTGGTACTAGGATCAACACTGCTTATGTCAGATGGGTCTTGGTTAAAGCAGACAGCATCAGAAGGATGTTATCTAAAGAGGAGAAAACAGGATCTAAGGGCACTAGGCCATGAACATCTCTCTGAAAGGGCTAGAGGGAGTAAGAATAGCTCAGCCCCTCACTGTCCCAGAGCAGAAAGCAGATAAAGAGGCCATAGTACAACCCTATGTTGTATCTAGAGCCATGGCAGCAGCAAGGGGGTTTATTCATTGCTGACAGATTCACAGTTATGGTATCAACAATGAAGTTTATTAGGGAAGGAAGTTGGAGAGTGGGGGGAGGCAAGAAATATAACCAAATACACATCCAGGTTTTAGTTCAAGTTCCCAGACACAATTCTTCAATTATTCCAGGACCTGGTTTCAGCTCAGCAGTCAAATTAAAATCATCTGGCAAGGTTTGCTCAGAGCAATTATAAGTCAGCTTCTCCTTCAAGCACAATAAAAATCTTTAACTGTGGCTAGCACCAATGCAAGAAGGCTTAGGTCACACCTTGCCACATATTCTCCACAGTAATACCACAGTCTCTCCATCACCAGGGTCTTACTCCAACCTCCAAGTCTTGCTCACCTCAAGTCTTGCTATCCATTGTGAGCAGCACGCTCTTATCCTAGTCCCACAGCTGTTGATTATTTGAAAGACCATGATGATTTGCAAGAACACGTGTCTACAATTACAGTAGCTAGAGACCAGAGGTGGCTAACTGTAATGGCTAAAAAATTGCAACTTTTAGTTTAACATGCCAGACGTCTATTTGTGTTTTATTGGCTATGCAAAGACAGTTGACTGTGTGGATCACAACAAATTGTGACTAACATTGAGAGGAATGGGAGTCCAAGAACATTTGATTGTGCTCCAAGACATCATTGTCCGAACAGAGCAAAAGGACATAATATGGTTCAAAATCAAGAAAGACATGCATCAGGGATGTATTCTTTCTCTATTACTTTACAATTTGTTTGTTGTTTTAATTTTTTAAAGTTTTCTTTTAATGGAAGTTTACAGACTTCGGATTTCCATTCATTCCTTGTTGCACACTTTCCTGCCTGCTCACCCCGCCCCATCAGTGCGCTTTTCCCTTTGAAAAGCTAGGAAAAAAAAAACAAAACCAAAAACTTTCATTATACAATCCCCCATCTTCCCAGCCCACTCCACTATATAGCTTTCATCCTGAACTCTTGTGATGATGATAATACCTAATAAGCATATATTCCTCCTAAACAGTTTGTATGCTGAACAGATCATTCAAGAGGCTGGACTTTATGAAAAAGAATGTGGTATTAGGATTGAAGATGATTCATCGACAGCCTGAGTTATGCAGATGACACAATCTTGCTTGAACAGAATAAGGAGGACTTACAGCATTTGCTGCAGAAGATCAAGGATTGCAGCCTTGAATATGGACTGCATCTCCACATTAGGAAAGCAAAGATCCTCACCCCTGTGCCAACAGGCACCGTCATGACAGATGGAGAAAAGACTGAGGTGATTTAATTTTACTTGGATTCACAATCAATACTGTTGGCAGCAGTTAAGAAATCAAAAGATAAGTTGCACTCAGGAGCAATAATTTAGAAAATTACTACATAACTTTGGAGGAACCAAAGAGCATTATGATGAGTGAACGAATGTGGTTTCATGAGGACCAATCAAGTATGAGACCATTATTGTAGACACAGAAGGAGAATTATTAAAATGTGTATGAGGATACAAAGGGGAGGGGGAGGGTCAAGCAGAGAAATGAGGATGGGCAGCGAGGAAATCATTGAGTTGTACAATTTGATGACTGGAGGGAGGGGTGAGTAAAGTTAATGAGAAAGATCCGGTGAGGATCTGGAAAGACAGGGTAATGGTGTGCATAGATTAATTTTACAAAATATAATGAATTGAAATGATTGTATGAAACACATGTGAATGAAGGATAGCATGAAACAAACACATTGTAAACAAACTGCAAGCAAACCAATATAAAACTGAAATTAAAAAAAAGAAAGAAAACGGGCTTCATTGGGAAAATCTGAGGTTAAAGAAACTCCAGAGTGCTAGAAGACAACTGTTAGTCTATCAGCCACAATGTGCCTGATCTAAGCCATAGTCTAGATTACTTGCTGTACAGCTGAGAGCTGCATGTTGAATAAGGATAACAGAAGAAAAATCAGTGCCTTTGTGTTGTGGTGCTGGAAAAGATTACTGAATATACCATGTACTACCAAGAGAACACACAGGTCTGCCCTAGAGAGGGTGAAACTAGGCTGCTCATTGCAGCCAAGAATTCTGAAGCTCTTTCTCATATACTTTGTACAGGTTGTCAAGAGAGATCAGTCCTTAGAGAAGGACATCATGCTTGGAAGGGTCAGCACAGGAATGGAAGACACGGATGAGATAGACTGACACAATGATTGTGGCGTGGCAATGGCGTCAGATGTCTCCGAGATAGTGAGACTGGTTCAGGATTGGGCAGGGTTCAGAGCAGTTCTGCGTAGCATTGATGAGTCGTTGTATACTCGATAGCATATAACAACAATAGTGTTCTCATACTGTTGCTGTTGTTGTTAGCTGTCACTGAATATATGCTGACTTAAAGAAATCTTACAAATAATGGCACGAGACACTGTCAGTTCCTGCACCAGCCTCACTCAAGGACACCAACATGGTTGAGTTCATTGCTGTGCGTACAGTGCTAGTCCACAGCCCCCGCTGGCCATTTATTTCACCAAATGTATCCCAGTAGGGACAGATGCCTCCTGATGGCAAAAGAAACAGCTGGACAATATTCTGTTGTTATCTGCAGGTTTTCATTGGATAATTTTTGGAGATCGACTGCTAGGCTTTTATTTCTAGTCTGTCCACTACTAGTAGTTGAAGTACTGGTAGCACAGCTTCTAGCATCATAGCAAAATTAAAGCAACCACAGTACAACAATTACATATTCTCACCTCGGATTTTATTTTTTAACTACAAAAGAAAAATGAGAAGTATGCTTGAATCACAAGTTTTCAGAACATATACACTTGCATGAATTAAATAACTGCTGAAATTAACAAAATATTTTTTATATTATAATAGTTTATATTCTTAAACCAAAATTGTACACAAAAATATTTCAAGAAATTGGACACCAACTAGAAAACATTAGGCAGCCATAATCTAAAATCACATGTTTACCCATGAATTGAAAATAATACTAAACGTGGAAAAATGGAATATTACAAGTAGTAATAAAATTTTCTTTTGGAAAGAAGATGTAATAAATAGTTGATGAAATAAATTTTCTCTCATCAGCATCCACTTCCTAAAAAACATGCCTCCAGAAACTCTATGAACTCTGATAAATGTGGATAGCTGTAGAGGGCCTTCAGGTTTTTTTGTTCATTGGATTGCTGAGTCGTGCTCAACTCAAAGGCAATCAACTATAACAGCAATAGTTTTTCCAAAGATTTAATCTTTATAGAATTAAATGGGCTTATCTTTCTCTCTAGAAGCAACTGGTGAGTTTGAACCACTGATCTTTCAGTTCCTAGACCAATGCTTTACCCATTGAACCACTTAGGCCTTTTAAACAATGCCAGGAAAATGTCTCATACATCGAAGACTAATTTTATTCTTTTTAAAAATCATATTCCACAGTTATAATTCTGATATTACTGAATATTTCCCCTATTATGCCACTCCATATTTGCTTCAGAAATGAAGAGTCAATATTTGAGTGATTTGCTTTTTCTTATTTAACAGAAGAGAGAATGAGCTTTTGGCTTAGAGTGCAAGACAGCAGGCCCTGGAGACTAATTCTAATTTCTAGCTCTGCCACTGAGTGGTAAGTTGCTTACATTTTTTTTTGCCTCAGTTTCTTTAACTGTAAAATGATTATGGTATAATAGTAACTACATGACTAGGTTTACTGGGAATAAGTTAATTAATTAATTAATGCATATAAAACCTCAAGTCTTTAATAAAATGTCCAGTACACTCTTAACGTATGCAGTTGTTGTTGCTGTTGTGTACCATCGAATCGGAACCAATCCATAGCTGATCCTTCAGCGGGTTTTCAGAGGCAGTTAATCGCACAGGAGGAAAGTGTCCATAAGTTTAATAAAAGTTATGATTGTACTACCCAGAAAGAATTAGAGTTGATAATTCTTTCAAATTAATAATAAAAGATTTTACACCTATCGTTAAAGTTACTCAAATTAAAATCTCATTGTCTTCGATTCAGAACCAACTCAGAGCGGACCCTCAGCTGGTTTCTGAGGCTGTAAATGTGGTACTGCAGGAGACCGTCCATCTATTCCCTGCACAGCTGCTGGTGGATTCATACCATCAGAAAGGCCTTGCTCTTGGGATAGCAGCACAACTCTATGGACTATGCCACCAGAGCTTTCTTTACAGATACTAGAATTTTAGCAAAATATCTTGAGAAGTGACATTTGCTAAAAGTAAAAGTGTAACTCCTAAGTCATAGTTGAAAGTATCAATTATAGTTATAGAAGATTAGCCATATTTCCAACCACCATCCTAGTAAAGATTGAAAAGCAACTGGTCAACATATGTTGATGCAGATGGGAAAGGGATATAACGGTCTTTAAATACCCTGAAGAAAACTGAGTGCAGAGCCTTCTGGTCACTGCAGTCCAACCTATCATTACATGTGTAGTGAGCCTCTTTGATGGGCCTCTGAGTCTATGAATAATATATATTTTGGGGACAGCTTCACAAAAATAATTTGTCTTTGCTCTGGAAAGGCCTATGACTAAGCAAATACAAAGAATTACCGCCCAGCCACAAAGGAGGGTGGTCCACCCATGTCGGAAACTGAGGTTCGAAAAAGTATCTTAGGAATAAAATGGTCCTGTAGCTCATATCCTGCAGGACCTGGATTATTTTAAGTCTCATAAATAATCTCTTAATTTTTAAAAAGTAAATGGGGAAATATGAGGTTATCTTCTTAGAAGATCTGGTAATTAAAAAAAATATATTTTACAAGGGAAACCCAATGAATCTTGCTAAGAAAAGTAAGCTTTCTTCCTCCTGTGCAGTTTAGAATTGTACTTATATCTTGAACAATAAACACAGGGTGATTTTAAGGGTTAGCAATTCAGAATTAATTCAATTAGGTTTCCTGAAGAAATTTTGTCTCCAAATGTTCTTGAGATTCCTGTTGTTGCTGACTGCTGTTGTGCAAATTCCAATTCCTGGTGACCTGGCGTGTGCGAAGAATTACATACTATCACATTTTCAAAGCCTTTTGGAAGCAGACCTCCAAGTATGCCTTCAGATAGAATTCACATGAGTTCAAATTCCCACTGTGTGGCAAGTAGCGGAACAGATCATCATGTGTGCCACCCAGTGACTCTTCCAAATGATCTTAACTGAACTGCAGCAAAACCAAAGATCCCGGTTGTTCTCTGAGCTTTCCCTCGTACTTACAGAAGTCAGCAAGAAAGCTTAAGTCTAGCATTTCTAAACACGCACAATTATCTCCCAGCTTCAGTATCGATGACTTAGAAGGGGAGAATGAGAACCTACGACACTCAATGAGATTGTACTTGAAAAATCTTAGCAGCTAAAGCACCTGCAATTCTTGGCGGAGTCTTGTGCCATCGAGTTGAAATCAACTCATAGCTGACCCTCCAGTGGGTTTTCAAAGGGTTACTCCCCGGAGGCAAGGATTTTGAAGGTCTGTCTCACGTACTTTGGGCACATAGCCAGAAGGACCAGTTCTTGGAGAAGGAAAACATGCGTAGACGGGTGGAGGGATAGCGCAAGAAAGGAAGACTCCGGATGAGATGGATTGACACAGTTACTGGGGCAACAGGGGTAGGTGTGTCGAAGTCAGTGAGATCGGCTGAAGACAAGACAGAATTCAGAGCTACTGTACACAAGGTGACTATGAATCAAGAGTGATTCGATGACCCTTAACAGCAATAACAGACTGTATGAAAGAAGATTGCCTAGCTTTCTCCTGCAGAGCAGCTGCTGGTTTCGAATTGCATGCTTTTGGGTTGGCAATGCAACTCCTAACACTAGGCCACGAGCGCTCCCCTGATTAGTAGATTAGTAAAGGCCAAATACCGAAGATTACAAAGCCAGAAAACAAACAAAATATTCAAAGATCTACCCAAGAACACTGATACTGACCCAGCATTTATCCAAAGTGACCCTACAGGCCTAAAACAGCCTCATAAGGTTTCTGAGGCTGTGAATATTTATGAGGGCAGGTAGCCTCAGCTTTCTCCCTCAGCGTTGCTGGAGGATCCAATCTCTGATCTTTGCCTTTAACACCCCAACGCTTATCACCAGGATCCTTCATGCATCTACAGAACAATTAAAAATCATGTAATCTGACATGCAAAGCTGTGGATAATCGGAAATGTTTTCCAGAAAACGTGAACGCTAAAATGGTCTTTTATGATTCAATCATGTCAACAAATGTTATGTTCACATCTTCAAAAAAGTTATTAAAACATCTTATGAATATCCTATATAATATGTAAAAACACTGGTATGTATGTTATGAAATACAAAATATACTGAATAAGTTTTTTCTTAGTTTTTATGAAAACTTAGTATGATAACTATTTGATACAACTCTACAAAGATGATATGGCAATTAATCTATATGATGTGACAATTAAGCCAATGAGTTTCAACTGTAAATCATTTTCTTGCTAACATGATTTTGATTTATATTACTTGAGTTGTCTATGTGACCATATATCAGTTTCATAATCAGAGAAACTCTGGAAACAAATTATGCCCTAAAACATATTTCATATATTCTTTGTGCCTAAATCTAATAAGTAGTTCCACTGGATAAATATATATACATATATGTATGTATAATTAATACTTGATTTGTAAAGTGATAATTTTTTCATGTAGTTCCTGAACGTGAATTTTTAGTTCATGTGAATTATAACTCTGATGAAAAATGATTAATTTTCCTGTCTCCTGAGTTGTCTACTCTATCAACAATTATTTAAAAAAAATTTAAAAATCAGCACATAAGTATATCTTAAAACCTACAATTCTGGGAGATACTTAAGCACTGCAGTCTCTGAAAACCTACCAGAGGGTTAGCTATGAGTCAGTTCCAACCAGAAGGCACATGACAACTTACACATTATGATCTGTATACATAAAACTGTGACTCTTTTAACTGCATGTACATACAAATTTTAAATTCCACTAATTTATTTATGTTTATTTATGTGAATGATTTCTAGGGCTTGAATTTTTTATTTCTTTAAAACCAGAAAAAAATTTTTAATGTTGTTGTTGTTATGTGCCATCGAGTCGTTTGCAACTCATAGCGACCCTATGTACAACAGCCCTAAACCCTGCTCTATCCTGTGCCAATCGCATTGCCTCTGACACACCCATCCCGATTACCCCAGTCACTGAATCAATCCACCTCATAGAGGGTCTTCCCCTCCTGCACTGTCCCTCTACTCTACCCAGCATGATGTCCTTCTCTAAAGACCTGTCTCTTCTTACAACATGTCCAAAGTATGTCAGACGAAGGCCCAGAATCCTTGCCTCCAAGGAGCAGCCTGGTTTAACCCTCTCTAGGATGAATCTATTTGTTTTCTTGGCAGTCCATGGTACATTCAATACTCTTCTCCAGTACCACAGCTCAAAGGCGTCAATTCCCCCTGACATTTCTATTATTAAGAGTATTTGATAGGACTAAAGAAACATTAAGGCATAAAAATTAAGTGTAAAGCTATTTATCTATTGCATTTAAAAAACATTAATATCAATAGAGAGGTAACTCATGGTTGCTGTGATGCTAAACACTGAGACACTGATGTGTCAAATTCGATAATGTTTACCCTTGGTGGACAGTGTTTGGTGGAGCTCTCAGATTTAAACATACTTGCAAGAGTGGCATTTAGTTCCAAAATAGCTTGCCTCTGGAAACTATGAATTTAGAGAAATGATGAAAGTTATACATATGTTCAAGTCTTTCATTCATAGTGTTGCTATAAGTTATCTACGGCTTGACATCACTTAACAACAGTTAAGGTTCCAGTCCTTGGGAAATGACACCATGCTGAGACAAGTGGAAGGTCAGAGAAGAAAAGAAGATCCTCAACACAAAGGATTGATACGGTGCCTAGAACAATGGGCTCAAGCATGTCTTCGATTGTGGGGATGGCGTAAGATGGGGCAAGGGTTAGATCTGTTGTTCTTAGAATTGCTGTGAGTCATAGAGAGAGCTCTGTTGGCCTAGCGGATAGAAGCTATGCTAAAGGTGGTTGATTTTAATCTACGGCCCTCAAACTTGATTTTATTTATTCTTGGTCAAACATTCTTCTAAATGGTACAGCAACTTATTGTACAGAGTTAACTCATGGTTGCTTTGATGCTAAACACTGTGACACTGAGTGTCAAATGCGGTAACGGTTACCCATGGTGGACAGTGTTTGGTGGAATTTCCCTGATTAAAACAGGCCTGGAAGCAGGAGTGGCATCCACTTCCAAAACAGCTTGCCTCTGGAAACTCTTATGAACTTAGAGAAGCAATGAAAGTTATACATCTGTTCAGGAATTTCATTCACAGGATCGCTATGAGTAGTCTACGATTCCAAGGCACTTAACAACAACAATCCCAATAAAAGAAAAATGTCCATCAATTTATGAAAACACAGTTTACCAAGTTTTTCTACCCAGAATAATGATATATTTAACAGTTTAACTATTTGTGGTTTAACTTAAATACATAAAAGGCATTAAATGGAGCTCTGTTGGTCTAGCAGCAAGAAGCTGCACTATAATCCCATTAGACATGGGGTTCAAATCCCATCAGCTGCTCTGCAGGAGGATGGACAATATCCTCCCATGTGATCAACTGTTTCTGAAAACCAAGCAGAGTCAGCTATGGGTCAGTTCCAACTCGACGGTACACAACACCAACAAAAGGGTGCTAAAGACAATACAATCATTAGGTCAAATAAGTTGCATCCCCTAAAAAAGTACGAAAAAAGCATAATGTACTGATTTAAAGAGAATACTATGTGTATTCAGAGGGAGGAGCTGTTGCTTCCCATCAAGCTGAAACCCCCACACGGTTGACCTTCCAACAGGTTTTCAGAAAGAGTAAGTTACACAGTGGGAGAATGAGCATCTTTCTCCCGTGGAGCAGCTGGTGGATTCAAACAGCCTGACTCTGGGTTGGTAGTGCACCTACGGAGCCCTGACGGCACAGTGGTTGAATACTTGGCTATTATTTAATTGTAGGCTGTTTGAACCCACCCAAAAGTTCCTTGGAGAAAAACTTGGAGTTGATTCCTTACAGATTAGGGGGGGGGGGAATCCCCCAAAACCCCTCTTTGGGATACTTCTACTCTGTCAGGAAAAAAGTTAAAAATCAGCTTGATGGTATTTAAGCAATAGTAATAGACATAATGAGCATATAGTAAATTTCATGACTGGATATTAGCTAAAATTTATTCTAAGAAATTGAAGATTTATTTTAGGCATTCATAGAAAACCCTACTCTCACATTTGTAGACAATAGGCATTTAATGATTATACAATAAATTTCATGACTAGATATTGGCTACAATTTATTAAAGAAATTTAAGATTTTAGACATTTATATAAAAACTCTATTCTCACATTTGAAGACAATATAGTTTGCTCATTATCAAAAGTGTCCATGGAAAAAAAAGTGTTCATGGACTTTTAATTTTTATTTTAATGGAAAACCAGTATTTAATCCTCAGACATTTAGAAAATGACTTTTGATCTATGTGTATCATAAAAGTTTCTTAGAAATCTCGTAAGGGCCGAGTACAATAAAACTAGGGCAATGCATATATTCTCAGTTACTCTTTTAAAAAAACCTGTAAAAGTGACTATAGTGGCATGTTCTGACACATTCTTTTCATAAACCGAACCCTGTTAGTGACAGCAGAACAGATTGTGTGCATCTGCTGGGAACGAGCCAGATGACAGTGGAAAAACGCACATGGATACCTTGGCACAGCAAATTAAAAATAGAGAAAAAAAAGACCTGGAAGAGAAAGTGCTTAACTTTAATTGAAACATTCTTTCCAACATGATGAACTTCATCCAACCACCTCTTGTAGCCTGTCAATTTTACATGTAAGAATGTGTTTTTAAAGAGTCCTTTGAAAATTAGAGCTGTTTTGTGTTCTCTTAGCATTATAACTAAAAATTGACTCGGGTTCTGGACTATTTCTTCAGATTACAGCAAATGTAATAGGCATTAGGGTAGAAAATGAGGCCAAACCACTCCACCACAGTCTGGTACGAAAATGTCGCACTTCTACAAACCTCTTCAGGTTCAAGTCAAAATTTAAATATCTGGGTTGAGTTTTGAATTATGTGGCTATTATACTGCCAAGTACTAAAGATGCCACAATTCAACTATTCTGCAAATGTGACTATTGTAAACGTACTTGCACTCAAAAGTGCTACAATATTTTATTTTATGCTGATCAGCCATAGTATTGTTTTAACAGTTGGCTCAATAGCATTAGAGAGGTCCATACATAAAAACAAATGTGCTTCTATAAATTATATCAGGAAGTTCTCTTGGATGCTCTGATTACAATGAAAATTATTCTATACAGTATACAATGCAAATTTTAAACTAGAGACAAAGTTGTTTAATAGATTAGTAGTCTGACTGAAGCAGCTGCAGTCAACAACAAAAAAAAATTCTAGTGATTAACAGCCATTTTCCAGTAATCATAACCCTGGAAAGGGCTACTAAGCAGGGGGAGGGGGTTGCAGATGGGAATAATTCTCCAAGCCCATGTGCCTTGGAGGGCTCCATCATCTTCATGCAGATTTATTATTATTATTATTATTTTTAAATTAAAGCTTTTAGAGGCATCCTTGATTGCAGTGTTGGGAGCTGTCCGTGCTGTTTTACCACAGGGAAGTCCATTCTCTAAGTATTCCTTGAGCTGAGTACTCTTTAGCCAGGCATTAAAGCGGGATTAGGGAGCAAAGCTGAAATGGAAGGCGCACACTGGAGGGGCATTATTCAGGAGTGTGAGGATAATTTCAAGTGGTTGCAACTCCCCAGGCTGCATAAACCAGGAAGGTCCTAATGACATTACCTGTCTTCTAAGATGTAAATTTCTCAAGAAATTAAAATGATTAAATGCTGAACAAAAAAGGGGTAAGAAGATTCGAAGGCCGGATATACTCTCATTTTCACCCCTATCTTAGACAAGCTTGTTTATTTGTGTTATTAAATAGTTTCATCCTCAGTCAACATGCTGTGATTTTTATATTATTTTATACATTTTCTAATACAAATCATATAAAGGTAAGTTGATACCTATTCTTTATAATTTAAATCTATCTCCACATACAAGAAATACACTTAACAAGAAAAACCATCTAGTTATTCCTTCAAAAGTGGCTAAAACTAACACTAAGGAAAAAGGAGTAAAATCCTTTAACATTCTAGGTGAGTATTTCACTACCAAAAACTGCTAATTACTCTAAGTCAATAAAAAGTTTCCTCTAAGCTTAGGTTAAAACTAAACTTTGTTATATCAGAACTCAAATCTTTTACTAAAGGACTATTAAAACTAGGAAGTTCTGGTGGCTTAATGGTAAGGAGTTGTACTGCCAATTTAAAGGCCTTCAGTTCGAACCCACCAGCTGTTCCGTGGTAGAATGATGGGCAATCTCCTCCTGTGCAATTTACTACCTTTGAAAACCGGCAGGAAGGTTAGTTATGATGGACTGGTTCCAACCCAAAGGTACATAACATTAAAACTCACAAATAAAATATATTTGTTTCTTTGGTTCCATTTCTGGTTGTGAAAGCAAGATATTTGACATTATCTAATCTCTTAAATATTTTTATTTTCCTAGAGAGAAAAAAAAGCATATTGTATTCAACAATCACTAGAAATGACTTAACAGAATCAGAGTTAGAGATTTGGCCTTAAGGTGACTCAATTTCAAGGTCCTGAAGGGATTACTTTAAAAAAAAACCCAAACCAAAATAATTACCCTATCAAATATTTTTAAGTGATCATAGAAAGATAAAATTATTAAGACATATATTTGTTGTGTACCATGGAGTTGGATCCGACCCACAGCTGACCCATCAGCAAGTTTCAGAGGCAGTTAATCCCACAGGAGGAGACTGCCCATCCTTCTCTCATGGAACATCTGGTGGATTCAAACCACACAACTTTGGGATTGCAGCGCAGTTTCTTGTCAGTAGGCCACCAGAGGTTCAATGATTTAATAATACTAATTATTATGGATGGCATACTATGAGTCTTCAATGTGTTAACTTTTCTATGAATGTTGTTTAATCCTTAAAATAACTAAGAAATGAATGTTATTATTCCCATTTTACAGATGGTAGAGCTGAAACTGAAGCTTTTGAGAAATTAAATAACCTACTTAAAACTGGTGACCAGCAGATGGAAGGCTTGGTTTTTAATCCACTTAGTCCTTGCTCTTAATTATTACTCTCCACAGGTTATGGACCCATTTATTTAAAAGAACATGTACACCCAATCAAAGAAATATGAAGTACTGCGCTGGGACCTTCAGATACACTATCATTAAGGGATTTCCTATCTGTTGCATTCAGGCTTATCCTCTCATGTTTTATGCCTCTTCCTCTCTCTGCTCTTTACTCTCTTCTACTCTCTCTCCCTACACACATATACAGGCAGGCACCTGTGAAACTCTGCCTGAACCCTTCACAGAGGAACAAGAATGTCTAACCTGGTTCAATTGTCCACTAATTATACTATCTCCTGAGGCTTCCTGATGTTGTCCATTTTTGCAGTGAAATGCACCACTGACTGATTCTCAAGTTGGGGGTTTCCTAAGAAGACACTATCCCATAGTTCTGGCTGTTTTCATATAATTGACATACTTGACATTGGGCTATGAAGAACCACATCAAGGGAGAAGATAAGAAGCTAACACCTGAAACAATTCTATAACGTGTAGTCAAAACAGTTGAAAGCACCCTTTCTCCACAATACTTTGATTCGAGAAGGAAACCCCGACAGGAGTGAATCCAAAAACAATAAAAACTGAAGAAAAAAGAGGTGAAGTCAAGGAGTCAAGAATAACTTTTGAAGCTATTAAATGAGAAAAGGAAAAATACCACGTAACGCTCACTCAAGATTAGCACAGTCCCAGAAGGGACACTGCCAATTCTCTTCCACTAAAGGGCCATAGGGAAATAGGCAAAGAAGGCCGAGTATCTTACTCGGCTCCCTTTGTGAATCTATTAATGTCATCGTGGGAATTTCTTTTTGGCTTATGTAAAAGGAGAAAAATGCACACATGAAAGGAAAGACAAATGGAGTAAAAATTATTTCCTTAACCTACAAACTCTAAATGGGCTTTCAAGAAATACTGGAAGGGAACAAAATACATTTTGTCTTTTACTATCTAGGTTTGTTAGCCTTCATTTATTTACGAAAAAGAATTCAAATCAGAATTAGGTTTGGATTTATACCTTCTCAACCTAATAATGTTAACTGTTTCAGAGGAAGTGTGAAACAATTAACTTTGTAGACCACAAAACCTTTACCAAGAGACCACCCAACAACTTAATAAGCCTCCTCAAAGGTGGATGAAACTCATGCACTTTATAGGAACTAATAAGGAACATTTAGTTAAGACAGTTCACAAAATTCTAAGTATTTGTCCAGACAGTTACCTCTACAGGAAGCTCTAGAAGATCTGTGTCCAAGTCAAGGATAGTTTTAATTGTGTAATACTTAAATAGCAAGAGAATTTATTTTCTATTTCAAAATTTCTATACTGAACACTTTAAACAATTAAAACTTCACCATGTGTCTAAAAATATTTATTGAGTGTGTGATGATTCAGCTATCCCATTGCTCAGGAGAAATTTAAAGGAAATAAAGAAAGCTGGTACCATATCTTACATGAATAAACACATAGTTTTATTGGGGTTTTAAAATAGAATATTAAATTTATAAGTGATAAACATAAAAATTGTTGACTCCTACCTACATTAATATATGGAAGAACAGAAAAAGTTTACTTTTTTTCTACCTCTCAAGTGGATCTTGACAATGTGCCGTGTGCAGCGAGCGACCTCTCCATACCTTTTCACCAAGAATACGCCATATGATCATGCTTTCGTGAGCTACCTTTTACAATTTAAGATCTACGTTGTGTTAACTTCTTCACAGTCATATTAGGAACTCTTTCCATCCATGATAAATAGCTGCTTTGATATTTAAACATAATGAAAACAATCTTTATTTTGTATTTTCTATATGCTGAAATAGAAAATGAAGGTTCATTCTACCTTATTAGATTTAGCCTAATTTGATAAATCTTAAGTCATCAGTTAATATTTGGTATTTAGCTAGCTTAATACATAAAATAACATTATATACTCTTTGTATACTATTAGATAAAGAAAAGTGTAAAAAATGAAATGGTGACACATTGATTAGCTAGTGTCATTTTTTGTTTTACTTGAGGCTCCATATTTAATTTCTTTAAAAGAGGGCTAGTTTTAAAAATGTGTGCTGGAAATAGTTTGGCCATACCTCACACAAATGAGAATTCTGCCACAGATCAAAAGAAGCCATGGCAGCTAGAAATTCTTTTTTAACAGGATTTTAAAAATTCACGTTAGTAACAGCTGAAAATGTTAACTGGTAATGAAAGACTGATTTTACCGATTTCTTACTTATTTTTCAAGAAGTACAAGTTTTCCATTGATACTTTCCAATGCTAGGACTATTAATTTAAGTATTCAGAAGCCAGCTTATTTTACAGGACAATAAACACGTTGAAGAACATAAACCAAACCTGAAATCTAAAGCACATACTGTCTCTATTTGCACTCTGAATTTTGACCTATTAATCATTAAAAGCATGTGAGTGTTTATCAATAAAAATTACCATAGTATCACATATTATGGTGGAACACTGCTATTTCCAGAAGAGGGTAAAAAAAAAAAAAGATCAGTGTTCATTTGCATTACAAAATAAGCTAACATATCTAGAATATAATGCACAGGCATCACTGAAAAAAAACTATTATCTATTTCTCTGCAAAATAGGCAAAAACACACATCTGATTGGGTGTGTGCAGCGCTGGGGGTGGAGGGTGGGAAAGAAGTCTAATAGTCTATCTCACACCTATTGTCTTATGCATTCTCAACTGTTATATGGGAATAAAAAAAGAAACATACTGATTTCACTTTGCATTTAACGTCTTAGTGATTAAAAAGGCTGAATTTTCAAGTTAAGAAGGGAAACATTTTCCTGTTTCTTTTCCCCCAGAGCTATTGCCCAGGAAGAAGGCCCTCTGCTCCTTAGCCTACGTAGGGGGAAAAAGGACATTACTTAAGGCTGAAATCACTCCGAGACAGAAGAGGGGAAGTTTATGATGTGGCACTGTGCACTGTATCTGGTCTGCAGCCAGGAAGTTTTCATTTTGTAGCTCTGCTGCCAGTACCTGCTCTGCGTATTCAGAAATAAAAATACTCGGAGCTCTACTTCAGAAACTGTGGATGCTGCAAAGAATTAAAAGAGTTTATTTTTCTTTCTTTATCCTGAGTGTAATTACTGTTTTTAAAAAGAAAGAGCTGAAACTATAGTAACTGGAGATATTTTCTTTCTTTCTCTTCCCCCCCCCCTTTTTAAACACCTTAAACTACCTTCCCACAAAGCCATTTAAGTTAAATGGTACATTTACAGACTAACCCACATGAAGAATATAACTTAAAACATCTGCTTAGACACATACGTTCTGTTCAGGTAGAAAAAAAGTGGTAAAATTTTTTTTAAATATAGAGCCATTATATTCTTAATATGTGTGTTCCTCTGTGTGTGTGTGTGAGTGCGTGCGTGTGTGTGTGTGTGTGTGTGTGTTCATTCATTAAAGAGATCTTTGCTTGCAATTAGGTAGTCGGTCCTATAAAGGCTTCCTTGTGTGACCATGATTTCTAAAAATAAAATGCTCCAGTGAATTTTTCTGCTAAAGAATCATATCTTTAAATTTACTTTAAAGAAATCCTAATCCCTCATGTTACATTCAGCAACAATTCTGGTTTTCCATAATAAGCATTGGTTGCACACCTTAAACAGGGTCAACAATTCATTAGAAGACTGAAAAAAAAAATCTTGTTTATTAAGTAGTAATATCCCGGCCTATCTTCACTTATTTATATTAGATTTTCTGTTTTTTAATTTTGGACATAAATATGTGTGTCTTGGCTGAAGCTGCCTGTCTTAAGTGTTGAAAAGGGATGCATACTCTTGGATCATTCTAACTTGCTGAAAGGATCATAGATGTGTAAAAAAACCCACCAAAAAACAACAACAACACAAAAACAACCACCCCAAAATGGGAAATTTTTACTTTTAAAAACACTTTGAATTCTTTCAAGGGACTTTATTTACTCCTTTTCAAAATCAATATGCTAGAAACCCATAATGACTGCAAACAATTCCTATGAATTCTTCATGTGCCTCTTATCTATGAGAAGAAGATGTAAGAGGAAAACCAGATCATGCTCAGGATGCTATTCGGAAAAAGCCGGTTCTCACCAGGGACTGCTTCAGAGATCAGTTCTGTCAGCTTCTGAAGATAAGTTTAAGGTACTTTATTTAAATCATTGCTTGAAGACTTGCACTGTCATTCTACATGAATCGAAACCACTTGCAGCATGAAAAACACTGCTCCATTAATTTCAAATTTATAGCATTAAGAATTAATAAAGTATGTTTGCATTATTAAAGAGCAATGATTCCTGCAAAAATCTGCCCGTAATAGGTTTATTGTTTTTATTGCTTATGTCACCAATTTCCTTAATAATATACTACCCAAAATCCTCATTGTATTCACTATGAACTTTGTATATGATGATTCTACTTGCAAAAATAAACACAGAGACATACCGTGGGCAACAGATGACAGTGACAAAGGTTAGGATAATGACAAAAAAATGTTTTCCATATCATCACCTGACATCACCTGGAACAAAAAGATGGCTTAATATCCCAGGTATGACATAATTTTCCACCGGGATATGACATAATTTTCCATCTAAATAATAACATGGCTTTTCTTTTTACAGTCAAAACAATGCCAATTAAATGTGAGATAACAATAGCGTATCAGATAATTTTTCACAGTGTTAATTTTTACTACAGCAATGTTGTTAGAAACATGCTTACCAGTATTTTTCTCCCCAAGGGGAAAAAAATAATATAGCAACACCAATATTATCTACTTATTCTCAAAAAAGAGTAATGGAGGAAAGAGGGGTGTCTAGCTCCTTTTATTTCTTTAGGTCTTAATATTATCTGAAAAATAGAATTACTACTGAATTCTTGTTTTGAGTAAGGTGAAAAGTATTTTAATGCATTTTGCAATTATTTTGCACCTGCATGTGAATAGTAATAAAATCCCAAAAGTTTCAAAGACTTTTGTCAACACTCCATCTTGAAAGGTTATCAATAAAGGCCACCTTAAAAAAAATATCAAACAAACACACATCTGACAGTTTACTTTGCTCAAAAATTATAGTAGATAATTTCACATGCTTTCCATTCTCATGCTGCTATTCACCTATAGAGAGCACATTTGCTTCAACTCTCCAAAGAAAAGAGATGGGGCTCTTATGGTCTACGCTTTTCTACTTGTTTCCTTAGACAAAAAGAACACACCCAAACATCCTTTGAAATGTGTCCAACATTACAGGATTGTAGTAGTGCTATATTATCAACAAATATAAAGATTTATAGCCAAATGTTATCAATATGTTGTGTATTTGGAATTAGGAGGGATAAATGGCATGTACAGAGATAACAGAAATGAATTAGTTCAATCTAGAATTTGCATTTGGACTCTCAGAACTCTTATAAGTTTAGAAGAAATTGTGACTATTTTGGGCACTTGTCTGACAACTCACGAATATATCAAAAATGTCACAGGTTTTTGTGAATGAATTCTATGAATATAAGACTCATTACAAGGATAAATATTTTAAAGAAAAATTATTCAGAAACTAAAGTATCTAGCTTCACCGAAATCTTCCTGAAATTACAGAAAGGTAAAAATATTTCATGTTCATATTCGTCCTATAATAGAAAGCTGACATAACACTTGATGTCCACTAACTTTTAACTCATTAAGGTAACCTGCTAGTCAGGAGAAGTTATGCTCTAACAAGTCTTTCTTCTACTATGTAGAGTATTATATTCCCAAGACAAGTTTTGTGGGTGTTAATTTCTATTAAAGTGAAAGGCTCTCTATCTGCAGGAATGTGGGCATTTATCTTAGTTCCTTCCTCCCACCCCCACCCAATGGTCTTTTTCTTTATTTCACTTTTACCTAGAAAACTGCTGTTGTAAAGACATAAAGTAGCTTTAAAAAGAGAACTATATCTTTTAAGATATTTTAATGTTTAAATGAGATTGTTAGTTCTTTCATTTGTTACACATAAGCCATTCCAACATGAACTTAGCTATATAATTTTCAGGACTATGAAATGGAAGCTCTGCTACTCTAATATTTTTTTTAACTTAGAATGAAAGTGAATTTAAATAGTGAATATATGAACTGGAACCAAAGGCAATCAACTTATTAAAAACTTAGTAAGATATTGTTATGGTCAAAGAAAACCTGCTAGTGTGGGCCACAAATCCACCTAAATGAAACATTTCATTCACTAAGACTTCCTATCTTATTATAACAATACACAGAAAATTAAACACATAAATATTAATTTTATGTATCACAGAAGATGCAGGCAATGAAAATGCAATGTTTACATTTATGGGTGACTCATTAGTGTTTTATTGTGTGAAACACTAGGAGGCATCAGTTGGGTAAAAAAGGACTTCAATTTTAGAAGAAGCAAGAAATTACTGTAGAGTTGACTGTGTAAAGTAATTGAGATTTTTCAGTGTTATTATGTAAACGAAACCAGTGTCTGAAATAAACTCTCAAAACATCATATTTTGTTATAAAGGATGATCTATCACACACTTATTTAAGATGTATGGATTAACATATATGCAATTATATGTTTTTATAGAAACTATATCTAATAGGATAATAGATATTGACTATTAGGTATTTTCTGCTCAATTAATAAATAGCATGGGTGTAGATTTCCTTTCACTAGCAAATTCTGTTCTTAGTGTTCTCTACAATGTTTCAGAAAATGTTTATGGTATTTAAGTCTTACAAGGACTCCTTCACGTGAGCCGTTGCCAGTCCTTAATGTCTGTTCACAAAGAAAGTGATGGAACTTAAAATTTAGGCAACAAAGACATATATAAAAAGGACATGTTTTCTGTCACTTCGTTACAGAAAGCCTGCCATTTGAAAACTGAGTTTTCCACTGTTTCAATGACTCTTCGCAATGATGAAGCAACAGGGTCATGGTACATTTTACCTAGCAAGCATTTCAAACTCAGTGTCTGGCCATTCCCCAGCAAGAAGCTTTTATCTCTGGCTTATCAAAATAACATGAACTGCCTAATCTGCCTTTTGTAAAGTGCATGGACTCTGTTGTCACTCCTGGTTTTGTGAATCACCTCTGTAATCTGGTTTGATTTCTTAATGATGGCAGACCTCAGCAAACAGTCAAGATTTACTGAGAGCAGGGTAGTCCATGTCTGCAAGATTAAGGTGCAGGGCTCAGGGCAAAGACCTTAATCACCTATTCTTCCCTCTTGCAGTCTACTGACTGATATCAGCAATTAAATCCCTTCCCTGTGTCCAGGCAATCACTATCTTTGTAAAATTAATATATTCATTCTTGTAAGTTTTAGATAGTAATATGTATGGTATATTTTCAAAAGTAGATGTGCTTTTGGGGGGGAAAAACAGTAGAACTTTCGTAATAACGCCATAAAGTCCAGTCTTTGAGCCTTCAATTGCATATCAAATTCTTCCATGTTGCTCTGAATCATGTTCCAAAAGATAGCGTTCTCTATTTAATAACTAATTCTTTGTTATTTTGCTGCACAGATATTTCCCCATTTTTTTGTCACTTTCTGTGATTTCACAGACTCAAAATACACCACACAGTGAGTTGGGAAATAAAACCACAAGAATATACTACAATAAACAGACAAAAGTTTTGAAAGATAATGCTAACACATGTCAAGACGTTATTTAATCAAGTTCTTTATAAAGGAATTTAAATACACGAATGCATTTTACTAACTTGATAAGGTGAAGACCAGGAAAGAAACACAAATAAGTCTTAAAAATATAAAACATGACACTTTTCCAGAATTCACCTGTGAATCATTTCAGCTCTTTCTACCTATTATAATGAGCATTTCTCCTCAAATATTGCAAAATGAGTATGTTTAAAAGATGAGGCAAAGTGCAGTAAGTCCTTAACAAGTTTCAAGTAGCTATACAATAATGTGTATGTATCTGTTCTACAAAGTTTACATCTATGATTACATACTTTCAAAAGATGGACAGCTTATAAAAGTTGACCTTTCCTTAATTTTACTCGATTGCTATTTAAACCAAAAGGAACAATATTTAGTAAAAGATCTTCTTTAATAATTTTATCTTTTTAATTCTTCTACATGTACAGCAGTCAAGGATATAAATTGTTTAACAAATGAATTAAGTAAAAATATTGTCTTTAAGATACACCATTAATAATAAATACTACAGAACAAATGAATTTGGTAAAAATGCTGAATTTTCATAGTTTGGTAACACTTGAAGTAAACCTGAGGACCATAATTTCTTTTATTTGATCCGTTATCATAATTTTTCTAAATTGCTACATTAAAATGTGCCTTGATGAAAAATTTAGCATCAAGCTACTTCTGGAATAAATTGGCTACATGTTTTTTTACAAATAGAATAAGATGTTTGATTTAAAAAATTTTCTCCACTCAACTGGAAACAGAGTGCTACACAGTGATAGCTCATTTTTATCTGCCGAATTCTGAATTCACTTCTTTAAGAACTACTTCTTTTCATTTAATAAATAATTTGTGCATATACTGGAAGACAATAATAAAGATGTATTAACTGCTTATCTGCAAGAGACTAATGGAGAAACAAAATATTGCTTACATACCGAGTATTTGCAAAAGACTATTGAGGTTTAACGTTATTTTCAAAGCTAAAGAAAATGTTTTAATTTCAAATTGTTGATTGATGATCTATTTAAAGCTAAAATGAGTATGTAGCATAGAGGTTACAGGGGGTTCACAGGTGGTCATATTTCCATGTCCTACCAAGTCTCTAGGGGCTGGAGTTATTATGCTCCACACAAACATCTTTACTCTGTGACCACAATTCCATTGCAAGGTGCCAGGGAAAAGGAGGCTGGCCACTTCCCCCCACCACCCAGCCCCCCTTTGACTAGTGTAATAAAGTGGCTGGAGTTTCCTTTACAGCACTTAAAAGAATATATGCAGTCACTAAGCATTTCATAAGACAGTTACTATTGCAGCTCGTATCAGATTCACAATAGTAAGATGCACTTTGTGTCACAGTGCTTCTCCACTGAGGACCAAGACCCAGTGAAGAACTGGCAGAGAGCCTGATACTACTTATTATACTGTCACCTTTTACATTTGAAGGTATTTTATACAAAAGATACACATTCCTAAAATGTGAAAAGGGGGGGGAAGGTTTTCCCCTCAAGAATGATAATTACTAAACCTAGAATAATTAGAAATAGTTCAGCTACAAGATTTCCTTAAAAGAATCACTGGACATATTCTATAAAGAAGGTAAGACTGGCGTTAAACTGAAATACTTGCAAATTATTTAATAATGAAATACACAGCTTGCCAGTGTAAACTCATATATACTTCTTTTGTGCCAAACTTTATCACTGAGTTTGGTAACTTTGATCCAAAGTCCAAGCAGAAGGCAATTTAAGTGATTTAAGTTTATTTTGAAACAGCTCTCCATTTGACCTGACCTACATGACGATGCAAATGCAGAAATTCCAACAGCAATTGTTAAATGTATAGATTACAGTCGCTAGGGTACTACTTTTTGTCCACATCAATTAAGAAACCCTCTATCAAGGCAGCACCCTCGTGAGAGAAGGCGATGCACAAAGGTATGCTCTGACAGCCAGCCATGCTTTATCTCAAACTAATCCCAAGTATTAGTGGCTCAGGAGCATAATTCAGGGCAAATCAGTCTTTGAGGGGACTCATGGTAGCATCCTTCCACAGTGAACTAAATGCTTAATCTCGTGGCATGCACTTCAAGGTCACAGAACATTCCGTGAAATATCAAAATCCACCCGTCTCCACCATATCAAACATGCTAATGACGTGGACTAACTTCATGAAACTTTAAACACACTGGTGTGACAGGATCGAGTCAGGAGAGATTTCAATAGCTGATGGCAAACGGATACGACTGTCTAAAAAGTTACTTTTAGCAACAGACAAGAAAATTATGGAATCTAATGAAAAGAATGCACAACATGCTTCAACTTCAGTCTTCAGAAAAGGCACAGGGAAAAACCCAATGCTGTAGAACATTAGAATGCAGATTTCAGAGACAATACCTAGGCTATTTCTATTTCCTCGAGAAATGTCAGAGGTACTTACATGAAGGAAGACCCGATCAGATTAGTCCTTGGGATATTTTCCTTTCTTAAGAAAGAGAAAGAAAAAAACAAAAAATAATAACAGTCTTTACTTCGTCCAGACTTGAAGCGCTTCTCCACCTGATTCAAACATGCGGCACGGCGACCCACACAGAACCTTCAAAGTCAATCCAATAGCAGCCCGAAGATGTCTGGGTGTACGCGTGTGCTCAAGTGTCTGTGACTGCGAGCAGAGCGAGCCGAGAGCTGGAGATGATGTGTGCGTGTGCGCGCGCCGGAGGAGGGGAGGGGGCGCGCGCGGGGCCGCGCGCTCGCGCGCGCGCAGACCGCTCGGAGGAGGAGGAAGAGCGGGAGGAGGTCTAGGATGAGAAGGAGGAGGAGAAAGTGGCTCTCAGCGGCCGGCTGGATTAAAAGTAACCAGACTCGTCCTGAAAACTGCGTCCAGGAAGGAAGTGACAGAAGACGAATGAGAAAAGGAGAGCAGCGCATAGCCTTTGAAACATCGCTTAAAAAAAAAAAAAAGGCGGAGGTGTTAGGAGTGAGAGGGAGTGGTGGAAGGACACCGAGAAGGCAGGGCCTCTGCAAGGTTGGGGTTCTACAGGGTTGGGGTTCTACAGACCAGGTCCAATGAAGTGCCTTTTTATATCTTTCCCTCCTCCCGCTTCTCCCTGTTTATTTTATTTTCCCCTTCCGTCGTGCTGCCTTTTTCCCCGTGTCTCCCTCTTTCCCAAAATCCCGAACCGTTAACTCTCTCATCGCGAGCTGGAGAAAACATCAGTTTCACTCTTGCAAAAGGGGGGCGGGACTAGATCTCGGAGCATTTTAATAAAACAAACATACAGCAGCTCCCTCCTCACCCCTCCAGTCTCAACTAGATTGATAAATTACTCCACTACACTACTTTAATTATGTATATGGTATGCAGAATAAATCACTGAACATCAGTACCTCAATCAAGCACTTTTAAATGATAATTGCATCTTGGTGAATCAATCTTTCCATTCCTGACATTTTGCTAATTTTAGTTTTACGGTGGGGTAATGGCACATGCCATACGCAAACCTAATGACAATTCTTTATTGCACGAAATGAAGACAACACCGCTAGCAGCGGCTCCCCGCTTCTCCCCCAGCGCCGCCGCCGCCTCCGAGGACGCGCGGAGAGAACCGAGTTGGCTGCTGCAACGCGCTCGCTCCCAGGGGACGCCGCCAGCCCGCCAGCCGGAAAGTCCTTCCAAAGTCGGGATCTTTCTTTGACCAATAGGAACGCGACCCTAATAGTTACTCTTAGTGACTTCCCCCCCTTTAGAGACGTGTTAACCACTTCGTTACTCCAGCGGGCTGTGCGCTCCTCTTGTTACTCAGGCGTAAAAACCCCGGTGCAGGATGTCTGCTGCACTCGATTCCAGCGCGCTGTTCCTTCCCGCCCAGAATCCGCAGTTTTCGGCCGGCAGAGTTTGGAGGACTAGAAATGCCACCCGAAATGCTCTCGAGCGTTAGTGGTGTACAACAGATTAATATAAGAAAGGAACTAGAATTCATGTCTGGGCCATGAACTTTCTCATTAGTTGGGAAAACGTACCGAGGAAGTAACTTCCTCAAAGATTGTCCCCCCTCCCCAACTCTTATCTCCTCCACACCTTACTGGACTTCATCCAGCTCATTAACATGTAAATCAAACCAACTTCCCAAATGTATTAGGCTTTCTTGTCTGATAGCTGATGACTTCACTTATCCTGATGAGTTTCAGCTTGCACAGGAAGCAGAAATGAAGACTGATAAGGAGGAATACTTATATTAAGGTTTAAGCCTAGCGAACACTTTTCCTTACAAAACATAATGCTCAATCTTTAGCAACCGCGATTGGGCATCTCCTCTCCCTAGCTAATTTCACCACGACCAATAAAGCCAAAGAGAAAAATATATCAACTAGAATATAAATCATAAAAAGGTAAGGCTATATGGCAGTAGAACTGGGGATTATATAACATGTTTAGCTCAAATTTTTGTTTTTAAAATACTGTAGAAGACGAGAAAATTCAAAACGTAAACAGGAGACAATAGAAGTAAACTGAAATACCTAGCTAAGTCTCCATTTAAAAAAAAAAATCCTTTCGGCACTATGTATTTAACCCAATGACTGGTTGCATTTCCTGTTAAATTCTGCAGTGTGTCTCCAGACTACTATTTTAATACAAGGGCCCAGTGTGGCTTAAAATACCTTCTGCTCCATTGTTGGAATTGTTTTGGTGTGAGTGCAGGAGCAGAATGGGCCATCTCCTCCAGTGCGATTTACTGCTTCTGAAAACCGCTGGATGGTCAGCTGTGGTGGGTTCTGACTTCATGGAGCACACAACAATCTTTCTCAGAGGAAAGGGGCCAATGCTTAAGCATTATCTGAGGTTTCAATAGGAGGGCAAAGTAGATTATACAGACACATATAACTAGATATGAACACTCTTCAGGCTTATGGCTCATCACCATGCCGACCATCAACACAGCTGACTCCCTTTGGTTTTATTGTAAGAAAGCATGGTGAAGCCCATCTGGGTTAGTATTATCTCTTCCTTATATTTTTGTCTATTTTTCATCTGGTGAGTTTACTCCTACAATTAACTCATTTTAACATGGCAGAGATAACCTATATTATTCAAGGTACAACTTGTAGGAAAAAACAAAAACAAACCCAATCGCTAAATGTAAAGGCACAAAACCATTTTAAGTCTAAAACACCATCTCTATGTAATGTAGAAATGGAGATAATTCCATTTTCAGGGTTCACAAAGGTGCTGACAAATAAAACTAAATGCCGGGCCATCTGAGTTTATTGTTTGAATGCCTTACAGGGATATAATAAATGGTAACTCTCTAGTTTGCATGATCCAATAATCATAACAAATACATAACTTAAACTGTGCTACTTTTTATGCATTGTTCTGTTGTGAGGTGCCATCAAGTCAAGTACGACTCAGAGCAACCCGAGGAACAACAGATATTTCTGTGTATCACAGTGCATTTCTGTTTCAAATTTGTTTTTTTTGCAGAAAACTTTTTTCTTTTACCTTAACATATTTGCATGGTTTTTAAATAATAAGCAGTATAACAAACCCATAATTACTAGATAATGCAAGCATTCAGAAGTGTGTATAACCTCAATCTTTAGATAAGGCAAATAGAATTTAGATCTGGCTATACATTGTTTAAGATATTTAAGATTTTTTTTCCACTAAGCTGATTTAGCATCTTAATTATGTGTGACCTATGTTAATATAAACATTAGCTCCCTTCCCAAGAGCCTTTATAGTTGAAGAAGAGGTTGCACAGAAATATACAATACCAAGTCATCTGAGATTTCAAATTTTTCATGAATAATCTGCAATAGTTAATCCAGAGTGTGATTTTATTCTCTAAATACTTTTGGATATTTTTAAAATCAAAACCATCCTTATCCTTGCCACCTAATGGTACTGGACTAGCATGAGAGCATCTCCTCTTATAGGAGAAGCTTGGGCTAAGCATTAGGAGACATGGGGCTGTCTAGTTCGAGATTTGAACCTAAGTAAGGAATGTGTGTGCTTCTTATTGAAGCAGTAGTCAAAAAGCAGATGCATTGCATTAAGCAAATCTGCTGCAAAAGACTTCTAATAAAAAGTAAAAGTGTTACTTTCCAGACTAAGGTGGCCTAAGTTGTGATGTTGTCAGTCATCTCATATGCATGTGAAGATAATGAAGAAGGGAAATCAAAGGGTAATTGATGTATTTGAATCACAGTGTTAACAAGGGATATTGACTATACTGTGGACTGACAGGAACAAATCTGTATTGGAAGAAGTATGGCCAGAGGGCACCCTTGGAGGAAGGAGGTCTCATACACACCTTGGGTATGCCATCAGGAGGAACCAGCTCCTGAGGAAGGGTGTCACACTTTGTAAAGTAAGAGGGTCACCAAAAAAGAGAAAGCCCCTCACCAGGATGGATTGACCCCGTGGCTACAATAAGCTCAAACATAAGCAGTAATTGTACGGTGCACAAGTGGGCAGTGGTGTTTCATTCTGTTATACTTAATGTCAGAACTGACTCAGTGGTACCAAACAACAGTATTTTTTTTTCCTTTCTGTCTTTCAGTTTGCGTATGTGTAAAATGAATTGTCCAACAACTCAAATCTTAGAGACTGGAAAACAACAAATTCTTACAGTCTTTAAAACAATTGAAAGCTTGTGGTCTTTCCAGTATAATGAAAGGTTCTTTAAGGAAAAAAGAAGTATGCCTACTATTGCTTCACTATAAAGACTTTAACAAAATGACCAAATATTTTATTATCATCAATGCTTTTATTATACTTGTACATATATATGAGTTTGCTTTGCTTTCAGGAGGATTTTATTCAGCAACTTGTTTTATTAAAGTGCCACAGAAGTTGCAGAGAGTGTGATCCTCAGGATTTTAACTTATAGGAAAGCTACATTTCCAATTTCTGTTCAGCAAATCATCTTCTGCCACCCTCCTCTCTCTCTACCATCACCTCCCTACATTAAAGCAGCAGTCTACTAAAGCCCTGTGCACTTGGTCTGCCTGCTTTTAAGCCTGGCCCACGCTGGGTGTAGCTCTTGAAGTGAGCTTTAAAAAATTATTTTAAAGTGAGCTGGGGCGGTTGCCACAGCAACCCACCCTGAGATAAAGAAAGACTATAGATTAATCTGCCCCTTGAGATTATTCAACTGTATAGTATTTGCTCTTCAGCCAGAATACTTTCAACACATATATGATAATTGAACATAGAAGTTCAGAAAAAATTCAAAAGTAGTAAGATATAAATTCCAATGGTATTAAACATTTTATGTCTTTTTGTAGTTACAGTATAGATGACATTACTTGTAAAATGGATTAATTGTAAAAGGTCCTTATAAAGGTAGATCTCGAAAGGTGACTTGGAAGCTTCAAACAAAATGATATGGCATTGCTAAAATTCCCTAAGACAAGGCATGGCATAGTTACAAACTCGTTATCACGGTTAAACATGTCTTTGGTATAAAATATCTAATGACAACAAGTTTGGCAGTTTTACTTTTATGAACTAACTTTGTGGTAGATGAAATAACACATGTTAGGATCTTACCACATACGGTTCTTTACTGCCACTGTCATTTGCCTTCCATTCTTTGCTTCATCTCTTCTTAAAAGTTACTTCACAGTTTGCAACTCTTCTTTGGCACCTTAAAATGTGTAAGCATAAAAATACATATATTTTAAAAGAACGCTGTTATTAAAGTACAAAGTACTTTCTTTTTAAAACATTTCAACTGAATGAAAAGAGCTCTGGTGGCCTAGGAGTTTCACTGCCAACGCAAAGGCGGTTCAAATCCTGCTGTGTGCGAGAAGGATATACATTCTACACATGTGCAGTTTAAAGCCTCAGAAAACTCGTTCTAGAATCACTATGCTTCTGTTTCCACTAGATGGTTTACACATCCAAACATGGGTGTGTGTGTACACACACACAGACACATACACGTGTATGTGCACATAAACCCCCATGAGTATTAATAATTCTTTTGAATTTAAACAAAAGTAACACTTGAATAAAAAAAAGGTTTAAAAAGACCATTAATCTCATAATTTCTAACCTTTAGTATAATGTCAAATATCTAAATTTAAAAAATGCTCAAGGTTGTCTTTTATGCCATGGAGATTGTATACCATATGGATTGTCTTGGGACTGAGAACTCTGAAATAAATACACAAAAGATTTTTGCCATTTCAAGAAAAGGTTTTGTCATATATAAAGGTTATCTATTTCTCTTTGTTCTGGACCTTTAATTTTACATGCAATGAGGAATTCTGAGGAAAGTAGAATGTTTTATATCTCAAACTAACAAAATTTGTCAAATTGGAGAATTCTTGCAGACAATTTCTGTTGTTGAAAGGATTTATTTTGTTTGTTACCTAAAGGTCATTGCTGAACACTTTGGGATTGGTGCTTTAATTGATGTGTTTTTGTATTCTATTATCAATAAATAATTGCTGTTTCCTTCCAAGGAGTGTTTATATGAACTGTGCACAAATCCTTCTGTCTTCCAATCCCAGGGCTTGAGACTTGTTTCTTATGACTTTGAGCCCACGATTGAATCTTTCCTTGACTTTGGCCAACATCTACTCTCAGAAAGGGGACCAACCTTGAGGTATTTCAGACCATGAAGGCAAATACCATTTCCCCATTGGTATTATGAAGAGGACTTGCAGAAGGGAGTACTTACATTTTTTGGAAGACTCTCTATGTCTATCTGTGTTTCATTGACTATGTATAGGCATTTGACTGTGTAGATCAAAACAAATCATGGTTAACCTTCAGAAGAATGGGAATCCCAGAACACTTGAATGTGCTTATGTGAAACATACACTTGGACCAGGAAGCAGTACTCAGAACAGAGTAAGGAAACACTGCATGGTTCAAAATCAGAAGAAGATTGTGTCAGGGATACATCCCGACACCATACCTTTTCAATCTATATGCAAAACAGATCATATGGGAGGCTGGACTTTATGAGGAGGTATGTGGCATCACGATTGGAGGAAGACTCATGAACACCCTTGATGAAACAACCTTGCTTGCTGAAATTGAGGAATACCTGAAACATTTGAAGCAGAGTCAAGGGCCGTAGTCGGCATTATGGATTGAATCTCAACATCAAGAAAATGAAGATTCTAATCACTGGACTAGATGGCAGCGTCATGACAGATGGAGAAGAAATTGAGATTGTTAATAATTATAGCTTGTTTTGATCACCAGCAGTCAGAAAATGAAAAGATTACTTGCTTTGAGGAAATCTGCTTTTAGGAACCTCTCCAGAGCAACAATGTCAGTCCTGGAGACTAAGGTGTGCATGACCCAGGCCATGGCCTTCACAATTATTTGCCATGCGTCAGAGAACTGGACAATGATTAAGAATGAAAAAAAAATTTTTAAAAATCATAAATGCCTTTGAGTTGCAGTACTGGAGAAGAGTGTTGAACATACCATGGACTGCCAAAAGAAGAAATAGGTCTGTCCTAAAAAGGGTAAAACCAAACTACTCCGTGGAGACAAGGATTTTGAAGCTCTCTCTCTCACATACTTTGGGCATGTGACCAGGGGGGGTCCAGTCTTTGGAAAAAGACATCAAGCTTGGAAGGGTGGAGGGACAGCACAGGAGAGGAAGACCATGATTGAGATGGATTGACTCATAAAGTCACTATGAGTCGCAGGTAACTCAATGGCACATAACAATAATGTATTTTGGTTAACATCCTCATGATTTATTTTCACGTTTCAGAGTCAAGAAGGGAAGAATTGTGGCCAGTTTCATTCTAGGGATGCTATCTGGCCTCAGGTCTGTGGTAACTAAGTCTAAACTTGGTGACCAGTAGTAACTGCTGTGTGACCCGGCAGGTTTTCTTTCTCCCTACCCTGCTTGGTTTTCCAGTCTATTAAGTGGACATCCCAATACATTATCTCCCAACTAAGGCCTTTTCATCTTAAAAAAGTGCAATCTTCATGAAACATGCCTGGAAGATGTTAAGGCTTTTAAAAATGCCACTACAAATTGTCATCCATCTATTCTTTGTCCTGTATCATCAGTATGTCCATGTAAGGGTTGATGAGTAATTTCCTTGGGAGCAAGTGGCTGATTATTAAAGCATCCGTATACATGGCCAAATTTAATGTGATTCTACCTTAATTACTTATAAAACTATCAAATGTTCATCGGCACATGGCTTCTATCCCATTTCTAGAAATACGAATGAAATCTTCAAAGAAAGTTCAAAGAAAGGATTTTCACATTTCCCCTTTTAATAGCTTCTTCTAAATACCTCACTATGAGTGTGTCCTTATATTTTTTAAGGTCTTTACCTTGGATAGGCATGAAGGTGGAGGTTACAAAGCCCCTCCTGCCTTCTGGTGCCAATTTCTTTGTCTGGGAAGCAGAGGATTGGGCTTAGGCATGGAAGACCCCTTAAAAAGTCAGGACCAGGAATGCCTCTGGGTCCAGCAGTTCAGTCCACCAATGTAATGATTTCAAACAGCAAGAATCCCTCCATATGATTTTTGTGGAAAGTGAATCTTCGCTGGCTGGGCGTTTGCAGAGGCGCAACAGCCGCATGCCAGCCATCCAATTATTGCCAGGACCTCCCTTGTACCGCTGTTCTCACTCACTAGGTAGTCCTCTCTGTGTTGTCTCCTCTACCGCCACCTCCCCCTGCTCCTTTTTCACCCAGCCGACCAGCCAAGGGGCGGGGGATCCCTCCAGGGAGCTTTTTTCTAGAGCTTTGTGGCATCTCCTAGGGGGTGAGTGCGCCACGTGCGTGCGCCACGGGCCAGGAGGAGGCGGGCTCGGACGCTCCTGGGGGCCCGCTGGGCCTGGGTGCTTGGAGGGGGCGGTCGAGCAGTCTCGGAGTGGGGTTGGAGGAGGTGTTCCGAGTGTTGTCTACTGGGGAATGTCACGGCCTGCGGAAAGCTGCTCGTGGCTGATTTGAAAAGAGGCCGCGTGGTGGGATCTGGGAAGGGAGGAGGGTGCAGCGGTGGTGGGTAAGCTTTGGGAACGGGCATTGGCGGTGCTGGGAGAGTTGCCTTGATTGCCTAGTTTTGGTATCCTGGGACTGTTTCTCCTAGCTTAGCGAGAAAATGATGACCCCAAAGATCTGGGAGTAAGCTCCCCGCGTTCCATGTGGACAGGCGGAGAAAAGCACCAGAAAAGCACCCCCAGAACACAAAGCGCCAGCGCGCACTCAGCTTCTGCGCAGTGGGATATGCGAAGTGCTCGGTTCATTTCCTAAACCTGGGAGCTCCAGAATGGCTCTAGCCTCCGCCCGTTCCAAGCTGTCTGGCCTTGCTTTGTCATAATAGACCAGTAGGAGAACGGACGGGGCCTCAGAATTGGGTTTTAGAGCTCAAACTTTGAGAGCTCCCAGCATTTTCAGAAACAAAATAACCAGCAGCTGAGACTCCCAGGAGAGCTGAGATGGTGGGTATGTGCAAACCTTGGAGAGGAAAAAAAGCTACACTCTGGAGTTAGAAGTGGGTACTAAGGAGAAAACATACACCAAAGAAACAAAAACTTCTTTTCTTCCTCTACGCTTCTATTTGTTAGAGCAGGAATAGGGCTGTGATCATGAGCTGAAATGGCATCGCTAATGTTCCCAGCCTGATGGGAAAGATTAACTTTGCAAAGGCATATATGTCTTGTAAGAAAAATACTGAAGTTGTAATAATAGGCTTTATGTTTTGTGTTTGAAGCTATAAACTGCTACCAGGATGGTAGCTACTAACATTAACTACCTGTTGTTTTTAAGTACTGTCAAGTCGGAACTGACCTCTACCGATCCTCCAGCAAACAGAAGCAGTAGATCCCAAGGGAGGAGATCGCCCATCATTCTCCCATGGAGTAACCGGTGCCTTTTGGATTGCAGTGCAGATTCTTACCACTAGGCCACCAGGGCTCCCTTACCTATATGTGGCTATTTTTTTTTTAAGTGAAAAAAAAAATCAGTACCTCCATCACATTAGCCATCAGTAGCAGCTGCGTGTGAGTAGTCACTACTTTATTGGATATAGTATGTTCCATTATTTCCAGAAAGCTGCATAGGAGAATATAGCTATAGAATGTAAAAAGAAATGCTGACTTAATAAAGCGAAAGAGTAAACTGCCTTAAGATTGATACTGACAACCCAGCCAAGCTGTAGAACCTTCTAAACTTCTTACCATTTTAGATACTTGGAATAAGCCGTTTAAATCCAAGATCACAGCATCTTCATGCTAACGGATGTTTTATAGAGCACTTAAGGTAAACACCTGGTTTTTTTTAAGGGAAAGGATGTGAGTCAGATCCAGACAACTTAAGTGATGCATCTCCAAGTCATGGTATGAATTTGGGAAAACAGTAAGGTCACTGTATAAAGTTGGGGTACTTTATGCTAGACCTGGGCACCCAGAGTAGACTAGGCAGATTAATTTTACACAGAGGTGACGGGACAGAAGATGTTAGGCAGAAAGAAATACTCTTTAATGAGAGAAAACATTTCTAAGTATTCCTTCAGGTAAAAATTCCTTTTACAGAAGAGTAAGGTGTATGTGGAATAATACTGTCTCCAAAATGAAATTATATTTTTTAAAGTGTAATAGATTAAAAAAAGATAATCCAATAGAGTGGGGAAATTATCAAATGATATCACTACTATCACATACAAGCAAAAATCCTTCTGAGGATTATCCAAAATCTATGGGAACGGTGTGTTGACAGATAACTGCTAGAAGTACAAACTGGGTTTAGAAGAGGCCGTGGCAGTAGAGACATCATTGCCAATGTCAGATGGACCTTGGCCAAAAGCAGAGAGTACCAGAGGAATGTATACCTGTGTTTCATTGACTATGCAAAGGCATTTGACTGTGTGGATCACAACGAATTGTGGCTAACCTTGAGAAGAATGGGAATCCCAGGAAACCTGATTGTGCTTATGTGAAACCTATACTTGAACCAGGAAGCAGTCATCAGAACGGAGCAAGGAAATACTGCATGGTTGGGCATCAGAGATGCATGTTGTCTCCATAGCTTTTCAATGTGTATGCAAAACAGATAATTTGAGAGGCTGTAATTTATGAGGAGGAATGTGACAACAGGATTGGAGGAAGACTCATCAACAAGCTGCAACATGCAGATGACACAACCTTACTTGCTGAAACTGAGGAAGACCTGAAGCATTTGTGGCAGAGGGTTAAGGACTGTAGTCTGCATTATGGATTGAAGCTCAACGTCAAGAAAACGAAGATTCTCACCACTATGCCATTTGCCAACATCATGATAGATGGAGAAGAAATGGAGACTATTGACAACATCAGCTTGCTTTGTTCTACAATCAACACTTGGCACTTGCAGCCAGGAAATCAAAAGGCAAATTGTGTTAGGAAAATCTGCTGTCATGGACCTCTCCAGAGTGCTAAGGAGCAGTGATATCAATCTAAACACTAAAGTATGCCTGATTCAGACCATGATCTTCACAATGACTTGCTATGTGTCAGAGAGCTGGACAATGAATTAGCATGATAGAAGAATTGATGCCTTTGATTTGGGGTACTGGAGAAGAGCACTGAACATTCCCTGGACTACAAAGAGAGCTAACAGGTCTGTCATAGAGAAGGTGAAACCAAGCTGTTCCAAGGAAGCAAGGACTTTTGAGGTTCCATCTCACCTACTTTGACCATGTTGTCAGGAGGGACCAGTTTCTGGAGAAGGATACCATGCTTGAAAAGGTTGAGAGACAGCACAGGAGAGGAACACTCTGGATGAGACGTATTAACACCACGATAAGTGGGGTAATGAGGGTAGGTTTATCAGAGGCAGTGAGTTTGGCTCAGGATAGAGCATGATTCAGAGCTATTGTATATAGGGTCCCTTTGAATAGTAGTCATCTTGATGGCACATAGCAAAAACAACAGCAATAGGTTCATATGAGGTCTTCTCTGAGACTAATTCAGATACTATTGTGCTTACTACTAAAAAAATGCTACAAAGACTAGATTTTTTAATTATTATTATTCTTATTATACTAGTTTATTTACAAAATTCAAATATGTTGTTTTCCAGAACAGATTTTTCTAATTTCCCTCACCCTTACACCTGAGAGATTGGATTTTAAAGTAAATTAACACTTCTAGGCACTGACAGTTAAGGTACTACGTAAGCTGAAGAAAACATGATTTTCCTCACATTTGAGAATGATGTTGGATATATATTATGTATTTGATTGGTATTCTCAACTCCCATGCCATGGAGTCAGAATTGACTTATAATTGACCACCAATTGGTTTTCAAAGGCTGTAAACTGAGGGAGCCCTGGTGGTTTAGCAGTAAGAAATTGCTTTGCCAACCCAAAATTGCACAGTTTGAATCTACCAGCTACTCCAGAGAAGAAGGAAGGGAAAGCTTTTCCTGTGCAGTTTACTTGATGTTAGGGGCCGTCAAGTAAAGTGCGACCTTGTGAATAAAAGATCTGAACCCTTTTCTATCCTGCGCCATCCTCACACTTCCTGACACACAAGAGCCCATTGTGACAGTCACTGTGTCAGTCCACCTATTGAGGGTCTTCCTCTCCTTCACTGTCCCTCCACCTTTCCTAGCATCATGTCCCTCTCCAAGGAATAGCTCCTCCTGGTAACATGCCCAAAGTGTATGATGCGAAGCCTCATTCTTGCCTCCAAAGAGCACACCGGCTGCACGCTCTTCAAGTCTTATCTGTTTGTTCTTCTGGCCTTCCATGGGGTGGTCAGTGCTCTTCTACACCACCACAGTTCAAAGGTGTCTATTTTTTTCTGTCTTCCTGCCTCTGAAAAACGACTGGAGGGTCAGCTATGTGTCAATTCTTACTCGACAGTATATTACAACAACAAATCACATAGAAAGAGGTTGCCTATCTTTTTCTTGCTCAATAGCTGGTGGATTCAAACCACCTGTCTTTGAGTTGGCAGCGCAAATCCTTACCTACTAGACGACCAGATCTCCCTTTGATTAATATTGTTAGGGTGAAATTTGACTAGATGTGCTAATAATGTGAAAATAAAATTTAGTTATAGTGTATGAGACAAATATAAGGAGCAATAATACATCATAAAATCTTAGAAAAGAAATAAGCTTTCTAGTTCAGTATTTGTTTTTGCCATGGAAGGAGTTATCTCCTGTTTTTCTTGCTCTTAATTGCAGGTGGAATGTTTATTAATTCTACCCATTTGTGGTAATTAGTTTTTAACTTAATCATTAGTGAGAGACTCCTTGAGTATGAGGATAAGAATACTCATGAATGATAAATAATTTTAAAACAATAGTAACAATGAAGTGTTTTTAGAGCTTAGACTACTCCTGAGCTGTTCTGTATTTGAGTATTGTCTTTATTTCCCTTATCTTTTTTAAAACTTTTATTTAATATTGGTTTATTTACAAAGTTAGAATACGTTGTTTTTCTCACTGCATCTTTCCCATTTCCTTCACATCAGATTGTATGACCTTATGATTACCCACCCCATATTCACCCCTCTGCTTCCACTCTCCCCTCTCTTGGATCCTCATGCTCATTTTAGAATAATGGTTTTATACAGTATTTGTCCTTGTAGGATTTAATTATCTCAGCATAATGCTTTCCAGTCCTTCCCAAGTTAGGCAGTAATTTACAAAATCGTTGCTCCTGCGTGCTGCGCAGTATTCCATTGTGTGACTGTACATAATTTCTTAATCCATACAATTGTGGCTGGACATCTAGGCTGTTTCCATGTTCTAGTGATCGTGAATAACGCTCCTATGAACGTTGATGTACAATGTAGTTTATGGTAGAAATACTTCTCATTCTCCCTAAGATCCAGAAATCTAAAATAATTTTTTTCCCCTATTTTTCAAATGCTTGCAGACAAGCTTGAAGGTCTCGACCTTTCCACAGCTGGTTACTGAAAAGCAAAGGCTGGTGATGTGAAGGAGGCAGTGTGTGATCAGCAACTCGTCGGCTCTATTGCTTGGAAACTGCGTGGTTACGTACCAGTTACTGGACTTCTCTTTGTTCCCATTTCCTCATCTGTAAGTTATAGATCCATAAAACACTAACCCCCA
Source organism: Elephantulus edwardii (assembly GCF_000299155.1). Taxonomy (NCBI): domain Eukaryota; kingdom Metazoa; phylum Chordata; class Mammalia; order Macroscelidea; family Macroscelididae; genus Elephantulus; species Elephantulus edwardii. The sequence continues at coordinate 3,028,484 of NW_006399793.1, forward strand.
AGCTTTGTTATGAAAATGAAATGACATGAAATTAAGCTAATTGAATACAAAGTACAAAGTGGTTGTGGTTGTTGATTGCCTTCGAGTCGAACACAACTCATAGCAACCCTATGAACAAAAGGCCTGAAGCCCCAGTTTCCGGAAGCATGTTGTTTATAGGGAGACCTTATAAACAGCTGTGGCCATCAACGTGGTCTTAGCAATGCTCAGTCATTGTTGCAGTCATGATGACAATCTGTGTTGTTGAGGGATCTTTGAATTTTCCCCATCCTTGTCTCTGTGGAACACTCAGTTTGTATTTCTTCCAAGACAGGTTTGTTTGTTCTTTGCAAGTTTATGGTATAAAATACTCTTCAACAACAGCACAATCAATACAAAGGCATCCATTCTTCTTTGGTCTCTCTTTTTCTTTGATCAATTTTCAGACGCATAGTAAGCAATTGAAAATACTATTGCTTGGACCAGGTACACATTAGTGTTTAAACTAACAACCTTGCTCTTTAACACTTTGAAAAGGGTCTTGATAGCAGGTTTACTGTAACTGCCTTAAGTGGTCCCCTGATTCATTTTAATCTCATGCATACTAGAACAAAATACTGTGGCCAGTTTTGTGTCATGCATGATGAGTTGCCGATTGGAGCCTTGTACTCCATAGGTTTTCATCAGCTGGTTTTTGTAAGTCACTGTCTAGACCTTCCACTCTGTCTTAGTCGAAAGCTCTGCGAAACCTTGGAAACATCACAGCAGTTTGCCAGCCCCCACTGACAGGCAAGTTGTTGTTAAGTGCTGTTGAGTACAACTCATTGTGACTTTGTGAATAACAGCTCTGAAGTTTGTCCTATCCTGTGCCATTCTCACACTCCTTGAGACACTCAAGCTCATTGCTGTGGCTATTGTGTCAATATTGTGAAGCTTCATTCTTGCTTCCGAGGAACACTCTGGCTCCACCTTCTCCAAGTCATATCTGTTTGTTCTTTTGGAAGTCGGTAGAATATTCAATACTCTTCTCCAAAATCACAGTTCAAAAGGGATCAATGTCTCTTTTGTCATCTTTGTTCATTGTCCAGCTTTCAGATGCATAGCAAGTGATTGAAAACATCATGGTCTGAATCAAGAGCATCTTAGTCCTCAAATTAACATCCTTATCCCTCAGCATTTTAGAGAGGTCTCTGACAGCAGACTTTCTCAGTGCAATATGTCTCATGATCTCCTGACTCCTTGTATCAAGTATATTGATGGTGAATCCAAGTAAGATGAAGTTGTTGACAATTTCAATCTTTTTCCCATATATTAAGATGTCACCTATGGTCCAGTGGTAAGAATATCTGTTTTGTTGATGTTGAGATACAATTCATATTGAAAGCTGCAGTGTTTGATCATCTGCAGCCAATGTTTCGAGTCCTCCCTCACCTTCAGCAAGCAAAGTTGTGTCCTCTATGTGCCAAAGGTTATTGATGAATCTTCCTCCAATGCTAATTCCACTTTCTTCTCCTTAGAACCACCAGCTTCTTGAATAATTTGCTTAGCATACAGATTGAATACCAATGTGGATAAAATGAGGATAAAACCATGAATCATACCATTCTCAATTTTAAGCCAGGTAGTTTTCCCTTGCTATGTTCACACACCAGCTTTTTGGTCTAGGTCTGGGTATCATATCAGCACAATTAAGTGTCCTGGGATTTCCATTCTTCTCAATGCTAACCATAATTTATTATGATGCACAGTCAAATGTCTTTGTATAGTTAATAATGCACAAATAGGCATTCTTCTGCTGTTCGTTGCTTTCAGCAAGGATATATTCCTGGTGCCATGGCCTTTTCTAAATCCTGCTTGAACTTCTGGCAGTTTTCTACATATGGGTCTGTTTTTTACTTTTCTCAGCAGTATTTTCCTTGCATGTGATATTATTGTCTTGCAATTTCCACATTCTGTTGGATCACTTTTCTTGGGAATGGGAACAAAAGTAGATCTCTTCCAGTCAGTCAACCAGGCAGCTGCCCCTCAATTTTCCTGGCATAGTCTGGGGAGCACAGCTAGGGCTGCATCTGCCATTTGAAACATGTCCATTAGTGTCTCATAGATTTCTGAGGCCTTATTTTTTGCTAATGCCTTCATAACAATTTGAACTCCTTTCTTACTTATCACTTGTTCTTGATCATATGGTATTTCCTGAACAGGTACATAATGGATATATGACGGCCAGAATGGGATCTTGGTCTGCCACATGGAGGGCAAGAATTAAACCATGGAACCAACACTGTCTTATAGTAAATGTTAGCTTTTCTTATTCATATGCAAAGGACCTCCACTTTTATACCATTAAGTTTCATTACCCCTCAAAATGGGGCTGCAGAAAGAAGTAGGTCCTCAGGTGCATATTGGTTCAGAATGAGAACGGTGTTTGGAAAACTGAAAAAAGTAAAGAGTTCCTCAGCCCTGAAGCTCCATGACTATAAAAGTATATTGTGAATTGCTGTCAACTCATGGATGTACTATGGGATTGGACTGTTGTGATTTATGGTTTCATAACTGATTTTAACAAGTAGAGCACCAAGCCTTTTTTATGACTCTTCTCAATTTGGACTCCCAGTTGAAATTTTTTTTGGCATTATTTTAACACATAAGCCTCAAATGACTCTGGATTGAGGCTCCAAGGCTATAAATATTTCAAGGAGGAGACTGCTTATACTCCTCACATGGAGAAACTGGTGGATTTGAACTGTTGACCTTTTAGTGATTAGCCTGGCACATTATGCACTAAGCCACTAGGGCTCCTTTTTCTAGGTAAAGATTACTCAACTCATTTCCACTGAGTTGGAACTAACTCAAAGCAGATCCTCTGTTGGGTCTTTGAGGCTTTAAATTGCAAGGGAAGAGACAGGCCATCTTTCTCCCTAATGGATTTGAATCAGCAGAGAAGTTTACCTTTGGACTAGTAGTGTGGCTCCCAAGAGAATGTGCCACCAGAGCTCTTTAGTCTAGATTCGATTGCTTTATTTGCCCTTGACAGGCAGTATTACTCTATGATACTCGGACTGCTTTTGCTTTTTATTTTTGGTTTTACTCGTGCTTGTTATCTATTTGGTTGTTGAAAAGGCGCTGGAAACTCCCAAGACCATCCATCCTATTTTCACCCTGGTTGACCTTTAAAATGCTGTTGTCAGCCAAGAAGACATTGATATCTTCAGTCTCCTGCTAGCCTGAATTCTTTAGGGCAGAGCCTGCTCAGATTATCTCCTGATGTCATTCCAAAATGTCTGGTGGTCATCTCTGGCCGCTAGCCAGGCAGAGGCTTGCAGAGAAAGCTTAAAGGAGCATTCTGTTTAAGAAAGGTCCAGAAGTAGTTCTGTGATGGACTCATGAGCAACATTATAATTATGTCTAGGGTATTGGGTATCACTTCTTCTAGTCTCCTTTTTAAAAATTTATGATTTATTTATAGCATCATTCACTTTTATACAATCACTCATATATGTTGTTTTGTTCATATACATGTGTTTTAAACATTTTTTACATTGCATTTTATAGAATTAATTACAATTGACCTAGTACTTCTATCACTCTGTCTCAAGTTCCCATTACACCTAACCTATCCTTCACCCCACATTCCCCTGTTAATCTCTTCTGTCTTAATGATTTCCTCCTACTTCTTCCACATCTTTTCTCCTCTGTCCCTTTTAAATGGGTCAGCAGGAGTGGCATCTACTTTCTCAACAACATGCCTCTGGAAACTCTATGAACGTTGATAAATGTTAGTTGTAGAGGGACTTCAGACCTTTTGTTCATAGGGTCGCGGTCGCTATGAGTCATGCTCAACTCAAAGACAATCAATAACAACAACAACAACAACACACACACACACACACACACACACACACACACACTCCTATTTGTTCATTGCAATAGCCTTATTGTTTTTATCTCACTTCTTCCCAGGTTGATCCTCCCTTGACCTGGTCCCTCTCAGTTACTCTCTTATTTCCCCAGTACTGGTTTTATTCAATATTTATCTTTTTTGTGACTGAGTTATTTCACTCACCATAATACTCTCTAGTCTCTTCCATATTGTGTTGTATTTTATGAATACTTCACTGTTCTTTCGTACTGCATAATATTCCATTTTGTGAATATTCTACAGTTTTCCTATTCTTTCATTTGTTCATAAGTATTTGGATTGTTTCCATTTTATTGCTATTGTGAATAATACTGCTATCAACATAAGTGTACATATCCCTGTTTGTGGCTCAGCTCTGATTTTCTTGGGATATATTCTGGGCAGTAGAATGGTTGGGTCACAGGAGATTTCTATGTACAACTTTTTGAGGAAATGCCAAGCTGGCTTCTAAAATGATTGTATCATTTTTACAATCTCACCAGCAGGGCGTGAAATTTCAATCTCTCCACATCTACTCCAACATTTATTGTTTGCTATCCAGTTAAACTTTGCTACTACTGCTGGGTAAGATGGTATATCATTGTTGTTTTGTTTTGCATCTCTCTGATTGCCAGTGGATTTTAACATTTCTTCATGTGTTTGCTGACCATCTGAATGTCCTCTTTTGTGAAAAATCTTTTCATGTCTTTTTCCCATTTTGTGATTGGATTATCAGGGTTTTTTCTTGAGGAGAACCTGTAGTACACTGTGTTTAGTTATGAGAGAACCTTATCTGAAATATCATTGATAAAGATTTTCCTTGAAGTTTTCTTTTCACTCTATTAGAGTTTTTGATGCACCCTTTGATACTGTTGGGAAAAGTTTTTGATGCATACAGCAATTTGATTTTTAGAATGCCTCATTCATTGATTTTATCTTCTTCCCATTCTACTGGTTTTATTATATTTGAAAGTCTGGTTCTATTGTAGGCTAGGGCTTCTAAGTTTGTTCCCATTTTATGAGCTTATGGGTTTGGGTTTTACCCCTAGGTCTCTGATATATCTTGAGCTGGCTTTTGTGGCTGATGAGACGTGAATCCTGCTCATTTTTCTGTAGGTAGATGTCCAGTTTTGCCAGCACTATTTATTGAAGAGGATGTCATTTACCCATTTAATAGGTTTTGTTTCCTAATAAGATATCAACTGACTACAGGTAGATGGATTGATTTATGAAGTTCTGAATTCTATTCCATTTTTCTATATGTATGATGTAGTACTTATAACCATGCTATTTTTGAGTAATTGATGGTCTGTTTCACCATCAGCACCTGGCCTAATTTTCACAGCTGATATTGAGCTTCTTCAGTGATTCTTTCAACAGATGTAGTCTATCTGGTCCATGTATATAGTTGCCTTTTATATTTTTATACAATGCAATGAATAAATCATTGAGTATAGAAAATTCTATCATTTTGTCTTCAGCCTCATTTCTGTCACCAAGCCCATGGTTTCCAACTACTGATCCTTCTTCTCTGTCCCCAGCATTTGCATTCCAGTGAACCGTTATTAATACGGCATCCTGATTGCATCTTTGATTGATTTCTGACTGCAAAAATTGGTAGAAGTAATCTCTTTCCTCATCTTTGGCTTTGATTGTTGATGCATATATTTGAATGGTAACGGTATTAACAGATGTTTCTTGTATGTATGTGTATGGATAGTATCCTGTTGCTCACAACATGGTATTTCAAAATGGATCTGGAAATGGTCTACTGCAATGCTTTCTCGTATGGCTGCCATTATTTATTTATTTTTACTTTTCTGGCAATTTATAGTTTTTATTTCGTTCTTTTTCTGTTTTGTTTTTTATTTTGTTTTAAAACTTTGTATGGGTTATATCATTAAGGAAATCATAGGACATAGAATAATAAATTTATTTTACATATTTTTGTGGCCATTTACAATGTACCATTTTTCATTATTTTTCTTTGTTTTGTGTTTATTTTACTTTCCCATTTCTGGGTGTGTTATATAGCTAAGAAAACAGTGGGCTGTAGAGTCATACATTTGTTCATTTAATATTTTTGGTGTCTTTTTTTGTGAAAGTTTATAGAAAAGACGGTTTCATTCATTCATTGATAAGCATTTTTCTCCATTCTCTGCCCATAATTAACTTTGGAGTATTTGTCTTGTTCCAGTTTGTTAACTGTCATGCATATAATGTCTAATTATTCATTCTTTTTAGATAATCCTTCCCTTCTCTAATCCAGTGCTGTTTGTGCCATTAAGTTGGGATCAACTTATAGCTGACCCTCTAGTAGAACCATCATTGATGCTCTTGTGGATTTTCAGAGATAGTCAATCATATGGGAAGAAATTGCCTATCCTTTTCCCAGGAAGCACCTGGTGGATTCAGACCACTAGTGTTTAAGATTGCAGCACAGTTTCTTACCCCTAGGTCATCAAAGCTCCCTTTTCCAGAGTTCTAACTGCGCACTCTTCCCCTGTGTCCATCCTATTTTTGTAACAGTGGGTTTATGCATATTTGTCCTTTTGTGACTGAGATATTTCACTCCTCCATAATCCAGATTCAACTATGTTCTGTAGTACTTAACCAGTTCATTGTTTTCAGTGCTGTGTAATATTCCATTATGTGTTTTACAGTTTTTCAATTAATTCATTTGTTGATGGGCACTTGGATTGCTTCTCTCTCTTTGCTATTATGAATAATATGGAAATAAACTTGGGTATGCAAACATCTGTTGGTGTTAAAGCTCTGGGTTTTTTTGTTTTGTTTTTGTTTAGGGTATGTCAAATGCTATTTCTATTTCCAACTTTTTAAGAAAGAGATTGCCTTCCATAGTGATTGGACCATTTTATATTGCCACCAGCAGTGAGTGAGAGTGCCAATCTCTCCACGTCCTCACCAGCATTTGTTGTTTTCAGCCATTTGAACTTTACTGTTGTTGCTTGGGTGAGATGATATATCACAATTGTTTTGATTTGCCACTCTCTGGTAGCTAGGGATTTTGAATATTTTTCATGTGTTTGTTGGCCATCTGAATTTCTTCTTTGGCGAAGTATCTATTCCTAACTTGTTACATTTTGTAATTGGGTTGTTTGCCTTTATTTGTTGAGGTACTTGCATAGTCTATAAGTTTTAGATAGAAATCCCTTTTCAGATGTGTCATTGCCAACTAATTTCTCCCAGTCTGTGGTCTTCCTTATTACTCTTTTGAGAAGTTTTCTGGTGTGCATTGGGATTTCATTTTTTGAAGGACTCATGCATTTATTTTATTCTGTCCTTGTTATAGGTTTTTCATTATCCTTTGAAAGCTAGTTATGCTGTAGACTAGGGCTTCTTAAATGTTCTAGTTTTTCTGGTTTTACTTGTATGCTCCTGATCTACCTTGAGTTGGTTTTTGTGCATGATGTGAGAGGTGGTTCTTGCTTCAGTATTTTGCCAATGGTATTCCAGTTTTGCCAGCACCATTTGTTAGAGACTGTTGTTTTTCCATTTATCTGGCTTTATCTCCTTTTAAAGATCAGTTGATATATGAGCTAAATCATATAGATATATGAGTTGATTTCTGGGCTCTTGATTCTATTCCATTGATCTATGTGTCTGTTGCTGCACCAGTACAAGCTGTCTTGATTATTATGGTTGTGTAGTAAGATATGAAATCAGGGAGTGTGATGCCTCCTATCTTATTTTTCTTTTTATAAAAACTATATTTGCAGTTACTTGCTCTGCATCAGAGAGCTGGACAATAACCAAGGATGACAGAAAAAGGAATTGAAGCCTTTGCGTTATGTTGCTGGAGAAGGGTTTTGAACATACTATGGACTACCAAGAGGATTGACAGGTTTATCCTGGATAGGGTGAAATTGAACTGCTCCTTAGAGATAAGAATTTTGAGACTCTGTCTTACATACTTTGGGCATGCAACCAGGAGAGGCCTGTCTTTGGAGAGGGATATCCTTATTTGAACGGTTGAAGGACATCACAGAAGAGGAAGACCTCAGATGAGATGAATTGATACAATAAATGGAGTAAGGATAAGGCAGAGTTCAGAGCTTTTGTACATAGGGTCACTATGAGTTGCAAGCGACTTGATGGCACAAAATAATAACATCATGTATACAAAACTAAGAGCCAACATCATTCTCAAGGGAATGAGATTAAAGGCATTCTACTTGAGAAAAGGAACCAGGCAAGGATATCCATTCTCATCATTTCCATTCAGTATTTTGTTAGAAGTCTTAATGAGAGCAACAAGGCAAAAGTAGGAAATGAAAAGAATCCAAATTGTCAAACTGGAGGTAAAAACTATCTGTAAATACAGATGCTATGATAGTATACTTCAAAAATTATAAAATTCAGCAAGAAAACTATTAAACATAGTTCACCAGTTCAGCAAAGTAGCAGCATACAAAATCAACATACAAAAATCAGTTGGATTTCTCTTTAATAACAAAGACAACGTAGAAAAGGAAATAAGAAAAATAGTATAAATTTTACATGCAAGCAAGATTCTGTTGAAGACCTCAGATGGTTTTTTTAAAAAAACTAAACTGACTGGAACAGTGTATCAACAGAGAATTGCCAGAAGTCCAGGCTGGGTTTTGAAGGGGTTGTGGTACTAGGGATATTGTAGCTAATGTTAGATGGATCTTAGCTGAAAGTAAGGAGTACCAGAAGAATGTCTATCTGTGTTTCATTGATTATGCAAAGGCATTTAACTGTGTGGATCATAACAAACTGTGGCTGACTCTGAGAAGAATGGGAATCCCAGAACACTTGATCATGCTAATGTGAAACTTATACTTGGACCAGGGGGCCGTCATCAGAACAGTGCAAGGAAACAGTGCATGGTTAAAAATTGGAAAGGATGTACAACAGGGATGTGACCTATCTCCAATATCTTCTAAACCTGTATGAGAACAGATTATCTGGGAGACTGGGCTCTGTGAGGAGAAGTGTTGCATCAGGATTGGTGGAAGATTCATCAACAATTTGCATTGTGCAGATGACACAACCCTGCTTGCTGAAACTGAGGAGAACCTGATGCACTTGCTACAGAGGGTCAAGGATTGTAGCCTGCAATATGAATTAAAGCGCAATATCAAGAAGACAAAGATTCTTGCCACTGGACCAATTGGCAGCATCAGGATGGATGGTGAAGTGATTGAGATTGTTAACAGCTTTAGTTTGCTTGGCTCCACAGTCAACACTCTTGGTACCAGCATCCAGGAAATTAAAAGACATATTGCAATGGGAATGTCTGTTGTTTGGGACCTCTCCAAAGTACTGAAAAGCAATGGTGTCACTCTGGGGACTAAGGTACGTCTGATACAGACTATGGTCTTTGAAAACACTTGCTATGCATCAGAGAGCTGGACAATCACTAGGGAGGATAGAAGAACAATTGATGCCTTTGAACTGTGATGCTGGAGAAGAGTATTGAATGTACCATGGACTGTTAAGAAAACCAACAGATTCCTTCTGAAGAGACTTAAACCAGGCTCCTCCTTGGAGATGAGGATTCTGAAGCTTCATCTGACGTATTTTGTACATGTTGCAACGAGAGGGACATCATGCTTGGGAGGGTCGACAGACAGTGCAGGAGAGGAAGACCCTCTGTGAGATGGATTGATTCAGTGACTGGATTAATGGGGATAGGTGGGTCAGAGACAGTGTGATTGGCACAGGACAGAACAGGGTTTAGGGCTGTTGTACATAGGGTCGCTATGAGTCGACAGCACATAACAACAACAACAACAACAAACACAAGATGTAATATTTAGGGGATAAAATCTAAATAGAGACATAATGGACTTATACAAAGAAAACTACAAAACATTACTGCAAGTAAAAAAAAAAAGACCTAGATAAGTGGAAGAATATGCCATGTTCATGGATAGGAAGGCTGTTATCTTGAAAATGACAATTCTCTCTCAAGAGCTATCTATAAGCTCAATGCTAAACTTAATATATCCTAATATAGATACCAATTCCATTATTCAATGAGATAGAAAAGGCAATTTCCAATTTTGTCTAGAATGGAAAGAGACCCCAAATAAGCAAAGCACTGATGAAAAAAAAATTTAGAAGGCAACACATTCCCTGTGTACCACTTCTTGAAAAACAGAATCCATGGATATTTTACTTTTGTGATTAGAAGAAAGTTCCATTTGATGTATTAGTTGGTCTGCAAGTAATCACATTGCTGTGTCAAAGACCAGGCCTTGCTGGTGATTCAAATCCTCCAGTTACTCCAGGGTAGATATATGGGTATCTCCTCCCATGTGATTCATAGCCCTGGAAATGCAGTTGAGGGTCAGCTATGAGTTGGTGTAGACTTAATGGCAATAAGTAAGTGACAAGAAAAAGAAACTCAAAGAAAGCAAATTTGTGTTTAGTATCCATGCTCCTTATTAAGAGCACGGAGTCTAAAACCAACCAAAGTCATTGTCCTTAAGTTGGTTCTGACCCGGGGTAGGGGGTCACCAAGTGTTGCAGAGTGGAACTGTAAATTGGTTCATAACAACAATAACCTTTACAAAGACAGATTTCCAGACTCTCTTATGTCATTGATGGATGGGTTTAAACTGCAAATCTTTGCCTAGTAACTGAATAGAAACTGTACTATCGAGGTAAGTTAAGACATATTCATCTCACTATTGTTGAGTTGGAATGGACTCACACTCCAGCAAGTTTCAGAGGTTTGAAATTCCATAAGAGGTGATTGCCTGTCTTTCTCCTGGAGAATTTCTAGTGGATTTGAACTACAAGAGAGGCCTACTTTTGCATTAACAGGGCAACTCTACGCACTATGTGCTCAGAGCTCCCTAGCTAAGAGACCTGGAAATGATGTGATTCTACCCCATTGCACAATGCCCCTTGTTAAATCTAACTTTGTAGGTAATTTTCCAAATGATATAATTTTATTTAACTGAGAGCTTGCAAATTAATTAACAATTTTATTGTTTTTTGAAAGAAATGTCGTATATAAATTCACATGCTTTTAACACATGATTGTATTAATACCCAAATTCCAATTTAGTAGAGAACTGATTTTCCTTGTCTGAAATGAAGTCTAAAAATTATTTTTGAGTGTATTGAAAATGACAAGTAAACTACAATGAAACTTTTAAAGTTAAGTAATTGATCAAAACCAGTTTGTTTTACCCCACTATACTAGTATATTAAGGCAGGAACTCTGTGGCATAATGCATTGGAAATCGCACTGCTCATCAAGGCAATGTTTCTCTAGAGTTTAAATCCACTAGCTACTTTGATCAAGAAAGATGGGCCATCTCCTTCCGTGTGATTTATATTTATTCTTGGAAACAAAGTGGAGGGTCAGCTATGAATTGGTTCTAACTTGACAGAAATGAATGAGTGAGTGGTTAATAGCAAAGTTCAACAGGGAAGCAAACAACAAATGTTGTCAAGGTTATGGAGAGACTGGAAATCTTATACACTGCTGTTGAGAATGTAAAATGGTGCAACCACTATGGAAGCAGTCTGTATGGCACATTCTCAAAAAAATTAATAGAAATGCCATTTGACCCAGCAATTCCACTACTGGAAATACACCCTAAAGAAACAAGAGCTTCCACCCAAACAGATGTGTGCACTCAGGTTTATTACTGCTTTATTCACAATAGCACAGAGATGGAAGCATTCCACATGCCCATCAACAAACGAATGGATAGAAAAACTGTGGTACGTAGCAAAATGGAATATTATGTAGCCCTGAAAAAAATGAACTTGTAAAACATTACACAATGTAGATCTGCTTGGAGGACATTCTGCTAAGTTTTTTTAAAAAAAATATAGTATAAATATTTTTATATCAAGAATATCCTTATTATTCATTATATTCTAGTATATGTGCAAAAGTGATACCTGAATGTGAGTGGATCTAAATAAATGTTCTAAGTGCCTAATATATAATAGCAACTTACTGTTGATCATAATCTATATTAACTACTTTGTGTGCTTCATTTTGTTCTATCCACACAACCACCACCTTCAAGCCAACTATCATTCTTATCTTCATTTACAGATTTTGAAAACGAAACTTAGTCAAGTGCCATTTTCTGCCTAGGGTCACTAAATCTTAAAAGTGCTCCTCAGGACATGAAGCCAAGATTGTTTGTTTCCAATATCCCCTGACCTTAGTCAAGACACTGTCCTGTTTGTTTCCTTATTCTCATAACCTTTACTCTCTTCAAGGGATTTTGAGAACATGAAATGGTATCATCAATACACTTCTCCTACCATAAAATAGTTCAGAAATATGTAGTTATATGTATGCTGTCTTCTTCAGTGTAGACAATTTAGAAGTCTAAATCCGTATTTATTTCAATTGAAAAAAAGCGACTGGCCAGAGTGTGTAAATTATCTAACAATATCACTAATATCACACTCTAGCAAAATCCTGATGAAGATTATCCCGAAAAGACTTGAACGGTATATTGAGAGAACTACCAGAAATATAGGCTGGTTTTAGAAGCAGTTGTGGCAATAGGGACATTATTGCCAATGTCAGATGGATCTTGGCAGAAAACAGAGAGAACCAGAAGAATGTCCACCTGTGTTTCATTGACTATGCAAAGGCATACTGTGTGGATCACAGTCAGTTGTGGCTAACCTTGAGGAAAATGGGAATCTCAGATTCAATCACTTGATTGTACTTATAAGAAACCTATACCTGGACCAAGAAGCAGTCCCCAGAACAGAGCAAGGAAACACTGCATGGTTCAAAATCAGGAAAGGAGTGCAGCAGGGATGCATCCTGTCGTCGTACCTTTTCAATTTGAATGCAGAACTGATCATTCTGGAAGCAGGTTTTTTTGAGGAGGAGTGTGGCATCAGGATTGGAGGAAGACTCATCCACAACCTGTGTTATCCTGATGACACAACATTGTTTGCTTACACTGAAGAGGACCTGAAGCACTTGGTGCAAAAGGTCAAGGATTTTAGTCTTTGATATAGACTGAAGCTTAACATCAAGACAAAGATTCCCACCACTGGGCCAATTGGCAGCACCATAATAGACGGAGAAGAGATTGAGGTTGTTAACAATTACAGTTTGCTCAACTCCACAATCAACACTCTACACACCAGCAGTCAGGAAATGAAAAGACAAATTGCATTGCAAAAATCTGCTGTCATGGACCTCTCCAGAGTGATGAAGAGCAACTATGTCAGTCTAGATACAAAGGTGCACCTAACTCAGGCCCTGGTCTTCTCAATTACTTGTTATGCTTCTGAGAGTTGGGTAATGACTAAGGATGGCAGAAGAATATATGTCTTCAAGTTGTGGTGCTGGAGAGGAGTCTTGACATACCATGGACCAAGAAAACAAATAGATCTGTCTTGGAGAGGGTGAAAACAAGTCTTTCCTTGGAGGCTAGGATTTTGAAGCTCCGCCTCACTGACTTTGGGCATGTGGCCAGGAGAGATCAGTCCTTGGAGAAGGAAATCATGCTCAGAAGGGTGGATGGACAGCACAGGGTAGGGAGACCCCAGATGAGATGGATTGATACAGTAACTGGAGGGATGGGGGTTGGTGTAGCAGAGTTAGTGTGACTGTCTCAGGACAGGGAAGGGTTCAGAGCTGCTGTACCTAGGGTCACTATACATCGCAAGTGACTCAATGGCATATAAAAACAATAACATACTATGACAGGTTTGGAAGCAGAAGTGGCATCCACTTTCTAAATAACATGCCTCCGGAAACTCTATGAATTTTGATATATGTTGACTCTTGTATAGGAGCTTCAGGCCTTTTGTTCATAGGGTCACAATGAGTCGTGCTTGACTCGAAGGCAATCAACAACAACAACAACAATCCTTTATTTCAGTTATGTCATCCCTGCCTATTTATGTAGAAATTTACTTAGGAATACGCAGTTGCAGTATTGATAAAATATCATTATAGGTTAACTTCTTGCTGTAAGTACATACAAATAAAATGTAGTAAAACTAGTTGTTTGATGAAAACTAAGGCATGTTATAAACAGTATTTGATTACTGGTTCATAAATTTGTATAATAACAGATACAAAAGAGCCATGGAATCTGATATGAATGCATATTTTAGGCCATTAACATGTGACACAAAACAGGGGTAATTTTCTTGAGAGTCAGTTCAAAAACTCAAACTGGTTCACATTGCGTTAGAACCAATCCTGTCTGACTTTCCAGTGGATTTCCAGAGGCGATAAATAGCATAGGCAGGATTACCCATCTTTCTTCAGAGGAGTCACTGATGGATTCAAACATACAGAGAGATGCCACCTTTGGATTAGTAGCAAGTCCCTACGAACCATGACAGTAAAGCTCCCTGTTTTTAATAGTTTGTTGTTGTTATGTACCATAGAGTCAGAACTGACTCATAGCTGACCCTCCTCTGGGTTTGCTGAGGCAGTTGACGTCACAGGAGGAGTTTGCCCATCCTTCTCCCACAGAGAAGCTAGTGGTTTTGAACTGCATGCCTTTGTGATTGCAACACAGCTTCTTGCCGCTAGGCCACCATTCATTAATAACCACACGGCACATTTGAGTAATATGAGAAGTATTCTTTACAGAGAGTTTACAACACATAGGTTTGGATAAATGAGAAGGCTTGGATTTGAATTCAGGTTCAGATACTTAATAATTAGGTGACCTTTATTCCCTCAAATGACTTCACATTTATTCCTAAAATAGGGAGGAATGTAGAATTTAGCCATAAGGATAATGTTGCTAAGAAGAGGGCACTAAATTGTATTTCTGTAGCCATATCCTGCCTTTCATTTAGAAAACTCTTAATTAATGTCAGCTATCAGTATATTATTTTACTTTCAAAGAGATCCCATATTCCTAAAAAAAATAAAAAAAGAAAATCTTAAGAAGGTGTTGTCTTTTCTATCAGGTTTCATACTTCAAAGCAGTTTTTCTGATGATGAAACATTTGATATTCAAAATAAGTATTAAACAGTTATGATAGTATGATGATTAAACCAATTTATGTTATTCTAAGAAGTGTACCATTTTTTGTTGATACTTTGCATTATTTAATCAGTGTTCCACATAACACTGTTTTCAGAGATGCCTTCTGTGCTTAAATTGGATTTGACCAAATTTTAAGAAGGTATCCTCATTGCTCAGCATAAAGTTCCATGATTTTATTTTTTAGTCATTCCTGTTATCTTTAAATTGCTTATTGATTATATATCATTACACTTACTTTTAGGGAACTTTAACATAAATATATAGAATTAGTGGTTTCCTATTAAGTTTGAGTTTTTAATTCAAGTTTTAGTCAAAGATATTATCACTGTAAGGACAGGCAAAATTGTAAAGTTGAAGATTACTTTTCCCACCACCTCCTCCCCTATACTCACCTTGAACATAATAACTTTCCTCCTCTCTGGCATACTCCACTAGCCTAGCAGCAATTTAAAAAATCAATTCCAGCTCTTTATTGGGTGCCTCTATGTTCGCTGGGCCTTTCAATGATGCCGTCCACATGGTCCTTTCATTCCTTGGCAGGTGTTTTACAGCCCAGGATTCTCTTGACTGTATTCTGAGAGAGGGAGCCATAGTGGCAGAGTTGGGAGGGAGTTGCACTGCTACCCCACAGGTGATGCCTTTCTGGCAGTTTAGGCCCACCAGTGGCTTTGTGGAAGAATGATGAGCTGTTTCTTCCTTTGCAAGTTAGAGCCTCCAAAAACCTGCTAGAGGACCGGCTGTGAATTGGTTCAAACTCAGTCGAAATGACTTTGACTTTTTATGTTATGAGAAGTCACCCACTCAAAACAACCTAATATATGACACAGTATAAGAGTGTTGATCCTTTTAAATTATTATTATGTAGAAAGAACTCATAATACAAAGGAGCATCCAAGACCACATACATTCCAGGCTCTGCTGTGTTGCTTAGGAGGCATTTTAGGGAGGAAACTTGTCTCAAATCACAGTTATTGGCAGCCGCTTTATTTTCTGGTTGGCACAAATAATAAAGAAAACTACTAGTAAATAAATTGATGGTTCATAACCACTCAGGGGCACCTCAGAAAACAGGTGTAGCAATATACTTTTGAAAAGTCAGCCTCGAAAACATTATGTAACAGTTCTCCACTGAACACACGAAGACTTCATAAGTTAGAACTGACTCTTAAGGGAATAACGATAAGTAAGCCTTTGGTTCTTTGGAGGCAAGGATTTTGTAACTTTGCCTCACATACTTTGTGCTTGTTTCCAAGAGGGACCAGATATTGGAGAAATACACCATGCTTGGAAGGGTAGTGGGTTAGTATAGAAGAAGAAAATCTTGGGTGAGATGGATTGACACAGTGACCATGACAGTGGAGGAAGATGTGTCAAAGATGATGACTTTGGCTCAGGGTAAGGCAAGGGTCAGAGCTATTGTTCATTGGGTCATTATGAGTTGTAGTCACCTAGATGGCACATAACAACAATAGCAACAAAAGCCTTTGGTGCAAATAAATGGGAAGCTTGGCTCTCATTGGAAGAATCCTTGTTTTGAGAAAGGATTTGGAATATGAAATATCAACAAAATATAATGATACTCTGAGGTTTTTTTCATTTTAATTCTTGCTGCTCTGGTTTTGTTCTCTATTCCTTCTTTGCATCTGGGGAGCACAGGTGTTTAACATTTCCACCATAGGTACTATGTTGTCGTCTAGACTCACACTGTGTGCACTTCCTTTTGATTCTGACCAGAAAGTTAGCAGCTTATCACCATCAAGTCAGTGGCTCATAGCTAAATCTCCACTGGCCTTCTAGGAGAAGGTTGACAATCTTTTTTGCCCATCTTTCTCCTGCAGAGCCATTGGTAGATTTGAACCAGCAGAGAAGCACCACGTTTGGGTTAACAGCGTAGTTGCCTATTAACTACACTGTCAGAACTCCCAGCAGAGTTGTAATTAGTGATTATTTCTCCAGAAATACTTTAAAAGAAGTACAAATATCTTGTGAAGAGACGATGTGATGCTTCATGGAGGAAGGGGGAAATTTGGAACGGCTGAGGACTTGGAAAGCACCTGCCTATGTGCAAAGATGGTTCATCTAAACAAATTGGTACTTCTTAGCTTTGCATAATTGTGAGTCTGTAAATATGGAGCAGCCATATCAAATGGAATATGTTTTACATTAAAAATCACCACTTTGAAGAGATTCAAAAAGGAAGATATAGGAAGAATGCTGAATGATTAATCGAAGCAAAGCCGGGTGATCAGCTTCTGAAATCAGTCATTAGACCCTCTATGCATCATTACAGCCTTATTATACTCAACTGCTCAGGGGATGGGGCAGGACTGGGTAACACTCCACATTGTTATGCACGGAGTTATCACGAGCCTGCGGTCCCACCAGTTGCTAGCATTCTACCTCAGTTTTGTTCCTTTTGACTCTTTTATCAATTACTTAATTAAGGCTAGTTGATTTTGACTCACAATAATAACTTGAGTCAAAGTAGAATTGTGTACTATAGAGTTTTCTTTCTTTTCCTGAATGACTGCACATGTACACACACACACACGCACACACACACACTCACTATGCAAACATCTGTGTTGTTGCTCTGTAGTGTCGAGTTGCACTTGACCCATAGCTGACCCTCCAGTGAGTTTTCAGAGCCAGTAATTTGCACAGGAGGAGTTTGTCCACCTTTCTCCTTCAGAGCAGCTGGTGAGATTGCAGTGCAGCCTCTTACCATTAGGCAACTAGAGCTAAGCTAAATTTTTGCTACTACTTTAGAAAATTGCACATTTTGTTTAAGAAACATAGGATATGAAAAATATTTTTTTCTGTTTATCAGAACCACTTGAAAATATAATATCAGTAACATGTTATTATATTTTGGAGGAACATTCTTCTAAGTTGTACAGAACTCTTCTGTCAATTTGCTGTACTGAGGTAATCTGGGTTTGCTTTGTTGCTGAACCTTGTGCCATTGGGTTGTCAAATGCATGACGGCTGTCCATGGTGGACAGTGTTTGGTGGAACTCCCAGTTTAAGACGAGCTTGGAAGCAGGAGTGACATTGACTTCCTAAATCACATGCCTCTGGAAACTCTATGACCTTGAAAAAATAATGATAGATCTAGAAAGGCTATCATCAGGTCTTTTGTTCTTACAGTCGCTATGACTCGACGAAAATCAATAACAACAACAACAAACATCAAAATGCATTTCTAAACAATTGATCTTATATAATGTAGACAATATAGTCTTAAAAGAATTTCTATGACATTTTTATTGTTCAAGATCTACAATTACTCTGGTTACAAAGATGATTTGCTCTTAACAAATAAGCTTTACCTTTGTGTTGTCTATGTAGCATTTATGAATTATTTCTGTTGCTACATCCTCATATTTTCACCTCACTCTTATTAGCTGTGAGGTTTTAATCTGAACCCTATGGCCACATACAGGAGAATAACACTTGCAATTTCCATGGTTGGTAAACTGTGGTAGAACCTCTTACCTTCTCTAGGTCAGTGATGAGAATTCATTATACGTCATGAATGTGTATGAGTACATACTTTGAGCCTTGGTGTTTTAAAATACTTCATATGCATCTCAGCGTTGAACAATGAATAAGGAAGACCAAAGAAGAATTGACAACATTGAACTGTGATGTTGATAAAGATTAGTGAATAAGCCATGAACCACCAAACAAGTCTTTCTTGGAAGAAGTGCAGCTAGGGTGCTCCCTACAGCAGAAATGTTGACATTTCATCTCACATACGTTGGTCATGTTGTCAGGAGGGGACAGCCCTTGGAAAAAGATACCATGCTGAGAAAGGAGGAGGGTTAGTGAAAGACAGAAAGACTTTCAACAAGTTAGATGACTCAGTAACTACAACAGTGGGCTTGAACTTGGTGGAGATTGTGACAGTAGCACAGGGTAGGGCAAGGTTTCACTCTGTTGTTAAGATGGTGGCTATAAAGTCCTATCTGCCCTGATGGCAGCTAATAACAATGCAATAGGTACTGCTTGTGATTTTTTTTAAATAACTTTCTGTGAGAGCCACTGAATACTAGTTTTTCATGTTTCAAAATGTACTACTTAGTTCCTTAGAAGCATATAGACCTTGAGTCCCATTTTGACTTTTCGCTTGTGTTGAGTCATCCTTATCATTTTCCAATCTATGTAGAAATGATTAATAAGTGGGCCATACGGTTCAGATTACAACCTCACAGCTAGTAAGGATGAGGTAAAAATGTGAGGATGTAGCAACAGAAATAATTCATAAACACTACATAGACAACAGGTAGAGCTTATTTGTTAAGAGCAAATCATCTTTGCATTTAAGGACAATTACATTAGAAAATAAAATTTATAATAAATGTTCTCATAGGAAAGAACAAAAAGAATAACTATCAGTCTGTAATGCTAGGAAAGAAAAAAAAGAATAACTATCAGTCTGTAATGCTAGGAAAGAAAAAAAAGAATAACTATCAGTCTGTAATGCTATCCATATGCTTCTTTCAATCTCTTAGAACCTGGGATCATGTGCTGGGATGATTCCTGTAGAAGGAACCTTCTTAAAGAAAAGAAGACCCTTGAGAGCATGCACATAATTGGAGAAGAGGGCAGTTTTGCAGAGATTCTCAGGATCTATCCAAAGGCAGATCCGTGGACCCCCCTCAGGCCCCTGAGTCATGTTTTGGGAATCTGGTACACATTTACGGTAGTCTGCTCTGGTAAACATTAAAGTTTTGCAAATTCTCTGGAGCAGTTCTACTCAGCTTTAGTATGGGGTCACTATGAGTCAGAATCAAGTCATCTGCAAGGATTTGGTTTTTTGGTTTTAGTGCTTTTACATCTCTGCCTTAATTCAAAGAAGCCCTGCTGTGGTTGGGGTTAAGCTGTGGCAGTCTGCTTCTGCCCAGGTTACAGACTTGGAAACTCCACGAGGCAGCTCCACTCTTTAGAGTCTCTGTGAGTCAGAATAACCTTGATGGCAAAGGGTTTGATGTTTGTGATGGTTAAGGCTCTCTGGCAATTTGGCTGCCTATGGTTCCCTGGTTTGGCCGTGTGAGGTTGTTATTCCCTTGATGAAACTTGATGTAATGTAATTTTTCCTTTAATGAGATATGCTATGAAGGGCCAATTGGAAACATTTAATTGCGGGTGTGGCCAGATAAAGAATATTTGTACATTTGGCAAAGCTGGCTTATTTTCTGCCAGATCAAGATCCTGCAGCTAGTTGATGACTTCCTGTTCTGTGGATTTAAGGCGGCCTGCCTTACCTACCAACCATGAATTTCTCACCTCTGCAGCTACATGAGCGCCTGAGGTCTAAACTATAGAACTGGGGCTTGCCAGCCTCTGCAAGTGTATGAGCTGATTCCCTGAGAGTAATAGACATCTCCCTGTCTCTCCCTCCTTAAGAATCATTATGAGGGTGGGGTAGGGAGGAAATCAATTAATGGAAATACAAGTTTTCTGTAAACTTTCATTAAAATATTAATAAAAAATTGTTATAATTTTACAAAATTATGTACCTGTTTCTTGCTAGCTACAATAGTCTGCATGTTGTTATTATTATGTGCTATTAAGTCGGAACCAACTCATAGCTTACCGTCCAGTGAGTTTTAAAGAGCTGCAAGTCACACAGAAGAGTTTTGCCCATTTTTCTCCCTCAGAGAAGTTTTGGTGGATTCCAGCTAAATAAAGCCCTTTGTACTGGCATTATAATTTCTTACCCACTAGGCCACCAGAGTTCCTATCTTTGTATCTCCATTTATAGCTATATAATCTCTATTGTTTTTATCTATTTAGTGTAAGTTTTAATTATTTTAGAAGTCAGATTATAGAGTGGGCTACCGATAGCAATAGGGGGGAGGCAGGACACTGCATGGCAGAACCCACCACTATGTATGACCTAGGAACCTTTTGGGTGTTGTACACATGAAGTAGAAGAAAGACATTCCATAGGGTGACTAAAAACTTTTCTTCTTAAGATTGCTACATTAACAAGCAGAAAATATTGGCTGTGAAATTGCCTCACAGGAGTTAGGTGGCTTGTTTTTATCATAATATTATTTAGCAATGGAACAGAGACTAGAGTTCAGTGTTTGCTGTTTCTCTGGTTTTCATCGGACAACTCTAAAGAGAACAACACTTTTCTCTGCTCTTTCAAAAGCAAACAAAGAACAAGCAGCTCCCTTTTTAATGGGACTACTTTGATGATTCAGAGAAATGTTTGAACTTAGTTGAAGGTCTGGAGATGTTGAATATTTTTCTTTGACATCTCTGTCTCACAATTGTTGAAGTGAATATAATTTACTGATTATTTTGTTTGCAGTTGATTTTCCTCCTGTTATATTGTTAAATGATTTGGCGATTAGGGACTAATGTTGATTTATACTAACTGCAAAGGAATAAGAAAATACACTTGTAAGTTTCAATTTAGTTATTAAGTGATATTAGTCATAACATTTTTGCAGAGCATTTTAGTTCACGTCTTTTCAGACAAAGAAATCCTAAACTACAATTTCCTTGCTTACGCTGTACCAATGTTTTTAAGAATGTTTCATTCCTTCTTATTTTCATTTTTTTATGTACAAAATTTGTATACATTGTGTTTCACACTTTTCTTCATTCAGATTGTGCTTCACACAATCATTCCCACACTTTGTGTTTTATAAAATTAATCCCCGTTGAACTATGCCCACCATTACCCTGTCACTAAGGAGCAATGCTTTTTGGGAGAGACTGGAGAACATTATGTTGAGTGAACTAACTCAATCTCATAAGGACAAATATTGCATAAGACCATTATTGTAAAAATAAAAGGGTAACTACTAAATCATGAATGAGGGTTCAAGAGAGGAAGGGGTGGAAGCAGAGGGGTGAGGGTGAGTAGGGGGATATAATGGGGTCGCTCAATTTGGTGGGTGAAGGGATGGGGTAAAGGAAATGGGAAAGATTTGCCAGGACCTCCTTATTCATATGTATTTGCATGCCTGCATTTTGTTTCTCATAGGCAAGTCCTACTCCAAAATCCAGGGTTCTAGAAGATTCTTTAAAATTCAAATATGGAAGATTTCATCTAAGCATTTTCTTTTCTGGAAGAATTAATGAGTGACATTTTCATAACCTTGATTAAATCAATATATTATGGCACATTATCAAGAAATCATTTTATATATAAAAAGTGGTTATTAATTTACTTGATAATTATTTAATGACAAAATAATACAAGCTTATTGACTCTTTCACATTTATAGCAGTTTGGAGACAGTTGCTATGAGACATCCAATCAAAAGAAGTTTGGTTATTCATACACACATACACCACACCACAAAACACCCCCCGAATGAGCTACTTAGTTGCTGAGTCAGTTATATACACTATTTAGTATCTTTTGCAGGTAAATATATACAAATGCATAGACTTTGGTATATTGGTCATTTTTTTATCATCTTGCTATTAAAAGCAAATTCCAACCTTTTCCACATTCATTCCCTTTCTTTCTCTCTCTTTACACACATACACATAGTTATTGATTTTTTAAAAAATTCTGTTACTTGATATAAGCTCATACGTTGGGTAAGTTCATAAATATTTTCAGTTAGTAAGCTTAAATCTTTAGAGTAACTTTAGAAGAAAAGAGTTTGCTCTTTAGAGATATATTTTTGAAAAGTTTGCACTAGAGTGTTTTAAAAGTGATTGTGTCTTTCATTTTTATAAACTATATACGTTATATGCACTGAGAGAAATGAATTTCACTGATAAAGTACTCAGTTGGGTGATTGAAAATGAGTTCTCCAAGGAAATGTAACTCACATTAATTTCCCACATTATATTTCTTTACTTTAGAGTTTTTATATTCCACATGTTCAAAGTCTAGTAGAAAAATCACTGGTTATGAAGTTGGGAGATAGAAGTTCTACATCTACCTACCTCCTTCAGGGACCCTCAGTGAATGTCGTGGTTATGCTTCAATTTCTTTCTTGGTGCTTTCTTTTGGTTTGGGTTTTTTTAATGGGAGGTTTAAAATGTCAACATTTCCTTTTAAAATTTCATAAACTCTGATAAATAAACATTACTTAAAATTTGAAACAGTTAATAAACTCAAAGCAATGTGATGGAAAGAAATGTATGGAACACTATTTCTTGGTTGCCGAGTTTTCCTAGACATACACACTGCTACACACCTCTGGATGTTACTTTAAGGAAATTGACTGTAGTATGGAAATCAAGAGAAGAGGAGTAAATGAGAGAAGGAAAGGGGAAATGAGGACTAGTAGGCAGTCAAAATGATTCCCCTTTTACTTCTTTATATGTACAGTCTAGCTATTCCTTTTTGAAAGCCTACTGGCACCAGGTATTATCAACAGGATGAGTAATGTGTAATTTTTATCTTTACTGGGTTACATTTGGCCTACTGACAGTTGACAGCTGTCAGTCAGGTGGCTGGTCAATGAGGAGATACACACGAAGCTGCCAAAATATTTTCATTTCTTTAAATACTTACAAGTACACCCATTTAGCTGGAAACTTATGTTGTCCCAAACTTAAACAGATTGATATTCACAATACAATTCATTGACCTGGTCTACTGGCAAAACCCTACACTTTATTAATATTTAAGGTAAATAGAGGAGACAAATAAGTTTTTCCTAAGAGATAATGTTATATTGCAAATAATGCTTCAGACATACACATTTTAAAGATAAAATTTCAGGACAAGGATAAGACATTGCAACTCTAAGCTATGATTTCCAGTAAAGGATCATTAAAAGAAACCATTTACATACTGAAGGAATGAGCGTAAGTATTTTTGTTACACAAAAGTTGAAGGCTTATTACAAAGGACGGCATAAAGTATGTCAGGCTTTATGTTTAGCAAGTGAGACTTCTTTTCATAATTAAGAGAAAAATTAAGAAAATTTTAGATAGGCTCACAATTAAAATGAATACAGATTTTAGTTATTTTACAATAGTTGGGCATATTAAAATAGGTTCAGTTGTAGTTAAATGACAGCAATGTAGAGTATAAAAGCAATTACTTAGAGAAATTTTACTATAGCAATACTATAGTACAAACTTAGTACTAATGAAAAACAGCAATGAAAGGCAATAGTGATGTACATAAAACTTAAATATAATTCTGAAGTTGATTTAAGCAAATAATATTAAGGACTGCAGTGGTTATTCGTTATCTTCTAAAAAGGGTTTTGATTCTTCAGTAGTATAGTATTTGCTAGAATAGATTAATAACAAGTCAAGTGCATGGAATACATATTTATTCTTTAAGAGAATAATATATTATCTAAAGATTCACAATGCCTAGTTACCAGAATCAATGCAAGGAAGCATGTTATCATGTGAAAGTTCTAATTTGAAAGCACAATATAATTTTTTCAGACAAAATATTCATTAATAATCTGAAACATATTCTATATTAATTTATACTTGGAAGAAAATTAAGTTTTAGTTTTTTAGAATATAAATTTGTGAAAATGTAGAAAAGACTGTTTTTAAAATATCAGATTCTTCAATTTAGTGGATGATTGCTGATCATTTTCAAACCACAATATTTGCTTACTTTTAAACAGGAATCAAGGCAGTGAAAAAGTCGATGATACTTAAAAATTTTGTTGTAAATGCGCATCATCATTTTCTTGAAAGTTGTTTTAGATAAGGTAATCATTTAAAAGTCACATATTATTTCCCCCCACTATACTGTAACATATTAAGCAAGTAGATTGAAAATTATTTATGGGATCATCAGATTAAAATGATTGCCTCAGTAGTAATAGCAATCTGTATTGCTATGAGTCTTTCTCTTCTTAAGTACCGACTCTACCCCCCACAGCCCAGAAAATTGATTTTATGCATAATAATTTATAGCATTCTTGATCAATGTATGCTGTTGCGCCTTTTACATTCATTAGCCCATGTTGCTTGTGAATATGGAATTTGGTTATAAAAATGGTTTCATATGTTTACTATGTATAGTCACTAGCTTTG
This sequence comes from Elephantulus edwardii, assembly GCF_000299155.1. NCBI lineage: Eukaryota > Metazoa > Chordata > Mammalia > Macroscelidea > Macroscelididae > Elephantulus > Elephantulus edwardii. The sequence goes on from NW_006399793.1 coordinate 3,053,372, forward strand.
AGCTTCTTACTTGGTTAAATAAATGTTTTCAATTTTCTACAATACAACAATTTGTAGAGAAATGCTGTGAAGCATAGTTAAAAGAATGAGTCCTTGAAATAGAATCACTTTTTAAAAATATATCCTAACATGTGGTCTTATTTTCAAATGTTTTGTATTAATTAAAGTCCTATTCTTCTGAAAAAAAATTTTTTTGCTAAAACTTTTGAGTTCACAGAATAAAAATACCAAATATATAAATGTACTAATTTTGGCAATCAATGACGTAAAAACATGCTTTAGTACTGTCTTCTTGGTTGTTTATTCTGAAGCTATTTCTTGAAAGAAACTCTCTGTAAACTAATGAGAAAATGTTGTCACTTTTAATTATTTGACATTCTTGTGCAATACATGTTTTAGAATGTATTAAAAATAAAGTTAGTTCCATATTCTGTTTAATCATATTCCTGCAACATGCACAGGCAAAAAATACCAGCACATGGAATGTTTGAAAAGACCATAATGTCAATTTCATTTGAAGATTTATTAAAAATATAACATTTTATCCAGAATGGATTATGATAGATTAGGTAGAAAAAGACCAAAATGCTATTTACATAATTACTTAATTAGTTGAAGATGTGGCTATGTAATTAATTCTTCATCCCTCAGCCATTGGAAATAGAAATGAAAAAGGCCAATGTTAAAGTATAAATTATTTACTTTAAAAATGGACTTTTGTAATCTAAAAAATTGTCAGTGACAACTTTGCACACCAGGCAGAACTCACTGTTGAGTTAGCTGGCTCTGATTCCCATGGTCTCATCAGCTCTGTGAACGGAGGAACCTCAGCAGTATCTCTTCCAAGATAACAAAATCAAGTTTTAGAGATTAAAAAATATATACATATATATATTTTGGCAATTGAAACTCACCAGTGCCTTTCTGCTTCTCCAGGAAGTTGTACCCGTCAGCACCTGCTGAGGGCTTTGTTGTTCAAACTCTGACAGGTAAAAAAATTCCTGTAGAATAAAGCCAGACCAGCTGGCTTTGAAGAGAAACCCCCCAGTTTGGGCTGCGTTTGCCTCCTCTCCTTTTCTATGAAGACCGAGGCTTTCCCCCCTTGATCGTCAGGCCGTAAGATGCGTGATCCCTGTGCACAAGTGTCTGGCAGGCCGAGGTGCACCTGTTCCTGTCACTCTGGAGTAAATTTAGCTGTAAAGGTATCACTGACAACCAGACCTTTGTCAGTGCTGGCAAAAGAACACAGAACTTATTCCCTCCCCCTCCTCTCCCGCAAAGCCTCTCCACGGCTACTTCAAATGGAAAATATCAAATCGGTCGTCTATCCAAAAAATCACCCCTAAAAAAGGGAAATTGATTTCATATGGTAAAAAATAAGTTTCTCCCTTTCACACAGACTTTGAAATTACATTTGCTGGTATAATTTCGGGACAGGTCGAGTTTTTGTTCAATTAATTGTGGCTGGAAACTTTACAGTGGAAACAGCAAGCGCTTCGTTTCAAGTTATGAAATTGGGTTAGGCCCTCAAGTCAATTGCCAGTGTTTGCCGCAGCTCATTTATGCTTTTCGACCTGAAGAATTATTAGAAGGTTAAAATTCATCACATAGGTGGGATTAACAATGCACCAGAATGAGGGAGATTGAATGTCAGTATTGTATGCTCATAGCACTTGAACTACCGGGAATCTACAATCCTCTAACATGCACAGCTCTCTGCAGATGGACTGACAACAGTGACCACATGGACTCAAAACATAGCAACACACGTCTGGATGGTGCAAGACTAGGCAGTGTTTCTTCCTGTTGTCCATAAAGCTGTGATGAATCGCAAATGACTTAGTGGCCACCTACCAACAATATATGTGAGCACTCCTGATTGTTAGAAAATATCTGTTGTTGTTGTTAAGTCCTGCCAGGTAGATATCAATTCATAGTGAACCTATGAACAACAGCTCTGAACTCTGACCTATCCTGAGGCAATCTCACTGTCTCTAACCCACTTGCCCCTACTGTCACAGTCACTGGAACAATCCATCTCATCCAGAGTTTTCCTGTCCTGTACTAACTCTTCATTCTCCCATGAATGATGTCCTTGCCCAAGAAGTGGTCCCTCCTGGCAACATACTCTAAGATATGAGATTGGAGCTTCTCAATCCTTGCATCAAAGAAGCAACCTGTTTTCACCCTTTCCAGGACAGACCTGTTTGTTCTCTTTGCAGCTCATGATATGTTCAATACTTTTCTTTAGCACTACAACTCTAAGACATCTGTTCTTTTTCTGTCAACCTTAGTATTTGTCCAGCTTTCAAATGCATAGTATGTAATTGAAAAGACCATGGCTTGGATCAGGTGCACCTTAGTCTATAGACTGACATCATTGCTCCAGAGCACTCTGGAGAGCTTCCTGACAGCAGACTTTCTGAAAGCAATTGGTCTTTTGATTTCTTGACTGCTGGTGCCAAGACTGTTGATTGTGGATCTGAGCAAGATGAAATTGTTAACAATCTCAATCTCTTCTCTATCATGATGCCACCATTTGGCCCAGTGGTGAGCATCTTTACTTTCTTGATGTTGAGATGCAAGTCATATTAATAGCTAGAGTTCTCTTATTGGTTGGTTATGGTATGGACACTTACCATTTCTGTGAATATTAACAAAAATTACTTTTTAACGGTGATTTAAGAAAAATTCCTTTTAGAGGAAAGTAGAGAGGCATTGATATATCTGACACAAATATAGCAGTTAAAAGACATAAAAGCAACTCAACAAGTAACGTGCTTTGCCAAAGAATCCTGAGCGGTTTCTGCTTTTATTAACTGTGATTTCTTAAGTGATGTTTAAAAAGTTGTGCAAAGTATCTGTTTTATCATATTATTGTGGTTTACAAGGGTTGGGTGGGATGAAAAAGAAATCTGGGTCAAAATAAAAAACACTTTGTAAAATAAACAAAGTTCCTATTTACTTACTATGTATAAACAGCCACTCACTAAGCCTCATTTCTCGGCAGGGCACCACTTTCAGATAAAAACGTAGACCTGAATGGCATCATCCAGTATCCAAGGAAACCATGTAAGTGCCACTCTCACTGTGTACTTCTCTTATTCAGAGTTTAAAAGCTAGCTGAGTACTGAATAAGTGAGTGTTTTTATTTAATAATTATACGGGAGTACTTTTTAGGAGCTTGCTAAAAAGAAATAGGTTCTTGATTGTTATGTGCGTCATAACAAAAACCTATATGTTTTCATCATATTTTATAAAATTATGTGTTTAGTCCCAACCTCTCCATCAATTCTCATTCTTAGGCACAAAACAACTACTCAAAGACCTAATGAATTGAGAATTCTAAACTTTTCCAAGACCCATTAGTGTCTGGCAAACAATATTTCAGAGGCCTTGTGCCAGGAGTAGTTTCCTAACTGTAGTAAAATTTTGTAAAATTTAAATATTTAAAAAAATTATCCTGGAAAAGAGTTTTTTAATTAGTGGACATTTGTAATTATTTATTTGCCCTCAAATTTACTTTAGGAGAGGTCAAGTAAACAGGGAGACTAGGTTGCCTCTTTCACAGTGTGGGTACTAAGATGCAAAATGCTATTGGGGAAAGAGCTAGAAAGTTGACACACTATTTCTTCCCTTCTTTATTTCCTTCATTCCTCTTTCTTTCCATAAATACTATGCACTCTGTAGCTAATTTCACTATTCAAATTGACTACATATAATCATGAAATACTCGGCAAATCATTTCTAAACAATATAATCTTTTGGAAAAAGATCTATTTATAAAATATCCGAAGTATATTATTTCCTTTTCTGAATTTAATGTTTTCCATATCTATATTATCTACTTTTAAGTGACATTAGTTTACATACAAAGTGGTTATTCAAATGATGATGAAGTGATTAGCCGTAATTTTCTTTATATCTGCATGTTTTTGCAATGAAAATTCTTAAAGATCTCTGTATTGGCTTAATTCTCGATCAGGCTCAGTCAAATCCTTTAGCTAGTTTTTTAACTGCAGACATACTACTTTTCACCAAAGTTTTTGGCACTGCGTATTTTCATGCAATGTGCTTAGCCTATAAGTTTGGGAGGTTTTCATAGTGTGTTTGTTTCCTTTTATTACTCTTGTTTTTCCGCCATTCCTCCACAGCTTGTATCCTTGCTCAGTAAGTGCAAATGGCAAGTATAGACGATATCACTCACAGTGTCTCTGTGGAGTTAGATAGATTCACTCTGTTCATTGTCACTAACTGAAGGACAGTTCCCTTTATCACACAATCTGCCCCATTGCATTTACTTAGGTAGTTTCATAATTCTGTCATTTTATGTGTTACAAAATGCTTCTTTCTGAATTGAGAGACAAGACATTGTATTGGATCAAAAATTGAACTGTTGGAACCAAATAGATAGACCTAGCTAGGAAGTTATTATTTCCTTCTCTTGTTTGTTTTTGTTTTACTAGTTGCACACTTCAGAAGTTTGGGGTTTGAGGCGTAAATTGCTGTTTTCTATAATAGGAGTTTCTTGCCACAAAACAAAGGTTGGGTTATTACTGGATAAATTTGGACACAGAGAGGACTGGAATAGATCTTTACAAAGAAAGAAAACATAAACTGAAGGAAAAGACATGGCTGATTTATAATGCATTATCGTGAGGAAATGGAGACAGCTTTTAAAATTCATTCTGCTTTTAGCTAAAAGAAAGAAGAAACTCTACATTACCGTGTTTGTAGGAGATTTTTCACATTAAACTAGGATAAAGATTTTCCTCAAAAGTCACCTAAATTTGGTAGATTTAATTCAGCCCTCCAATTTAATGGAAGAGAGCTATGATTAATGGCCTATTGTTGCTGTTAGGTGCCATTGAGTATGTCTCCTAGCAACCCTATGAACAACAGATCTGAATCTTGTTTTATCTGGTGGCATCCTCATCACCTACGATGCACTTACTCCCATTGCTGCAGACACTGTGTCGATCTGTCTCGTTTAAATATGCCGGGCGAGTTCTTTCCTTTTTATTCTCTAGTTCCAGCTCTCTGTACAATCTCTTATAATACTTTGTCTTCTCAAGCTGCCCTTTGTAACCTTCTGTTCAGCTCTTTTCCTTTCCTTTTGGCTTCTTGATGCTCAAGTGCTTTTTTCAGTCTCTTCTGACATCCATTTTGGATTTTTTCTTTGTCCTCTGTCTTTGCAAGGTCCTTTTGCTCTGTTCATGGATGATATCCTTGATGGTCATCCCACAGCTCATCTGGTCATTGATTATTGTTTTGCAATGTCTCAAACCTTTCTGAAGATGATTTTTAAACTCAAGTGGGGTAGGCTCTAAGTCATATTTTGGATCTTGTGGTCTTGTTCTCATTTTCTTCAATTTCAGTTGGAACTTGCACATGAGTAATCAATGATCTGTTCCATAGTCAGAATTGTTATAATTCCATAGTTTTTAATTGCTGATTTTGAGCTTCTCCAATGATTCTTTTCACAGATGTAGTCAATCTGATTCCTGTGCCATCTGTTAGGTGAAGTCCATGTGTAAAGTAAACATTTGTATTTTTTAAAAGGTATTTGTGATGAATACATCCTTGACCATACAAAATTCAATCATATTCAACTTCTGGCCTCCTTTTGGTCACTCTTCAACTACTATTCCTTCTTCATCGTTTCCAACATTTTCATTCTCTAGAGATTCAGTCACCAGTGATCGTCAATGAATCCTGATTGCATGTTTGGTCAATTTTAGACTGCAAAATTTGTTACAAATTTTCAGTTTCTTCTTCTTTGGTGTTAGCTGTTGGTACATATATTTGAATAGTAGCCATATTTATGGTTAGTCCTTGTATACGTATGGATAGTATCCTATTAGAACAGTGAACTTTAGGATAGAACTTGACATTATCTTTTTAACAATGAATGTAACATTATTCTTCCTCTGTTTTTCATTCATGGCATAGTGTATCATACATTTGTCTGATTCAAAATGGCCAGTGCCAGTCTATCTCATTTTACTAATGCCTAGAAAGTTCATTTGTCCTATTTAACTTTTGACAACTTTGAGTTTTTCTACATTCATACTGTGTACATTCTATGGTCCTGTTATTAAAGGATGTTTGCAGCTGTTTTGTCGCATTTTCATTGACATCCATTTTGAGGTTTACCTCCAATACCTGTGTTCCTCTATTGTGCACAAGATTTTCAGAGGCCTGCTATTTCAGGCATTGATGGCCAATTCTGCTCAATAGTCTGTCTTAATCTAAATCTAGAGAGATTAAAAGAAAAATAGATATTATTTCTTATCAGTTATATCTTCTATGATTATCAGTTTCTACTGTCTGAAACAAAAATGAATAATTTCCAAAGAAGGAAAAATAAATCCCTAAAGTTATTGCTGTTGAATCAATTGCAATGCATAATGACCTATAGCTGGTTTCTGAGGCTGCAGATCTTAATGGGGAATGTAGCTGGTTAGATTTGAAATTCCCACTTTTTAGTTTACAGCCCAACATAAAATATATACACTGTGCCAATAAAGCTTCTTCCAATTGTGGAGTTAGTGAAAACTATTGAATGCACATGGACTACCAAAAGATCAAATAGACCTGTTCTGGAGGAAGTGTAACTAGAGTGCTCCTTTGAGTCAAGGTCGGTGAAACACTGGGGCATGTTGTCAGGAGATACAAGTCCTTGGAAAAAGGCACCATGCTCGGGAAAATATATGATAAGTGAAGGAAAGAAAAACCCTCAGTGAGATGGATTGGCAGAGTGACTGCAACAATGAACTTGACTATGGAAGAGATGGTGATGATGGTGGGGGATAGGGCAAGGTTTAAATCTGTTGTTAATAGGGTTGCTCTAAGTTGTGATTAACCTAATGGCACCTACGAACAAGAACAACAAAGAAGAAATAGGCTATAACACATATGTAGCATAATTTAAAGAAATGTTATTTTCTAATAGGCTAAATTTCACATTAGTATTTTGCTCTCATCAGAAATAAAAATATGCCAGTGTAAAGAATTTCTGATCCTTTGATATTCTCTCATACAATGTTATCTTTATTTAATATTTGGATTATCATTGCAGTAGAATTTTATCACTTTTTCCTGGAGATGAATGTTTTTAATATCATTGATGGGAAGCCATTATGCTGTAACATTGCTTTATAAGCCTTGGGTAGCAACTTTTTAAATGACCATTATAAACAAGACTGCATCAGAGAAGAATACTCTAATGAAAGTTCTAACTATGGTGACAAATATCTCAAAAAGTTAAGTCACAACTTCTGTCATACATTCTTGCAAATAATCCAAAAATACAACCAGTTTACAAAAATGTGCACAAGCCTTGTTTCCTCATGACTAATTTTGTTCCCAAACCCCATATCAGATTTTAAGCCAGCTCACATGACCTTTTCAGACACATGATGAAAATAAACCTTAGGATGTATGACAACGTTTTTATAAGATTGCTAGTGCATAGTGATACTCTGGGCAGGATCAGCTATGGCAATATTATGGACCAAATTACCTTCCAAGTTACATGCAAATTTATAATCGACATTGATTTAAAAATTAATTAAATAACTGATTTCTTGAACGCTGCTCTTGAAAGAAAATGGAACCATAGCATTTATCCTTCCAGTAATTCCCGAATTTGTTAGATATGGAGCTATCCTTTTTGAATAGTTGAATTCTAATTTAAAAAGAGACAACTTTTGACTTTCCTCTAGGTCGTATAGCCCTGGTGTACAAGTTGCCGTCCCGCGGTCACTTGTGGTTGCTGTGAGGCTGGACACTGTGACACAGATGTGTCAAATGCGTTAATGGTTGGCTACCCAATGCAGACTGAGAGTGGGGTGGAGCTCCCCGATTAAACAAGCGTGGAAGGAGGAGCGGCATCCACTTCCATAATAGTTTGCCTCCGGAAACCCTATGAACCCTGGAGAGAGCATGAAAGACACCCAAGCGTCGAGGACTCTCTTTCATAGGGTCGCTATGAGTCGCCTGCTACTCAACGGCACTTAACAACAACAACAACAACTTTTGACATAATGTTGGACAAGTTACTGAAAGTATTCTCTTGCTGTAAAATTACTATAGATATTTAGTACAATATGGTTATTTTACATTAATTATTACAATTGTAAAACATTTTTTAGACTTTTGAAAAATCTTTCTGCCTCACTTCAAAAGCAAAAAATTTAAAACATGTGAATTAAAATTGGAGTTAATAGCAATATTGTTGTAGCTGTTACAAAGTTGCTTCCAGAATCGTAGGGATCCCATGCACAACAGAACTAAACACCACCACTCCTACATTGTCTGCAAGACTGATTGCTAATTGGATTGTTGTGATCCATAGACTTTTCATTGGCTAAGTTTCTGATGTACATGTCCTCACCTTGTATACCAGTCCTTGTTATCTGAAACTCTGCTGTAATCTGGGCTTAATAAACCTCCACTGACAGGTGGTAGATAATAAGGTGCACTGGTCAAGAACTGAATCAGAATTTCTGTCATGAAGGCAGGAATTCTAACAACAGGAAAAAAATGGAGATGGAAAAATGGAGTTGTACGGGTTCTATTTTCAAGGATGCTGTTTGAAGGATAGAAGTTAGATGCTCTATTATTAGAATTTTCATAGATTTGGCCTTAATGTTCATTCTAAAAATAGACACAAATAAACATTGATAGACACAGTATTTTGGTGTCTTCTTATGTGTTGCAGAATGATGGGGAAGAAGAGAAGGCCTCTGGCCAGGACAGATTGCCTATGCTCCAGATAACTGCAAGCCTCCCGAAGGCCTTTAATATGGGGTAGAGAAAGCTCCCCTGTGTTTGGCCGTACTGGCTTGAGAAAGCTCACCACCTGGGAAGACAGCTGTTGCATCTGTTGAGCTGGGAGTGGTCTGAATGAGGCTGAGGTTCTCCTAACCAATCAGCATGTCCTATGTCTGCATCCCCACCCTATCTGGTCTTCCTGTTTACATATTCGTATATAAGTGCCCTACAGTCCCAATAAAATTGAACTGGATTGACTCTCTGATCCGCTCCTGCAGTGGTGTATCTCTGTCGCGCTTATCCCCACCAGGGTGTTGCTGTTAAGTTTCTGGTGAACTAACAGTGACACTTATGCCATTTAGGGAGCTCTGGCTATATAGTCGTGAGGGTATATTGTATTGCTAACCAAAAAGCTTCATCTCTTATAATTTGACTCTCTGAGCAGCTACTCAGGGGAAAATAGACAGTCTCCTTCCATTATGATTTACAGAACTGGAAACCAGTGCAGGGTAGTTATGAGTAGGGATTTACTTGAGGGTAATGAGAATGAGTTGAGTTCTGTCATTTGGTGTCTTCCACTAGGAAGTCATAATTTTGGAAATTCTCAGATCTCTTTTTTACAGAGACTTATCCTTGGAAGTAAATTATACCATGGACGGCTAGGAGAACAAACAGGTTTCTCCTACAGAGGGTGAAATCAGGCTGCTCCTTGGAGGGAAGGATTCTGAAGCTTTATGTGACATCTTTTGGGCATGTTGCAAGGAGGGTCTAGTCCTTGGAGAGGGACAGCATGCTTGGGAGGTGGAGGGACACTGCAAGAAAGGAAGCCTTGGATTAGATGAGTTGCTTCTGTCACTGGGGTAATGGGAGTAGTTGTGTCAGAGACAATAAGGCTAACACAGGATAGAGCAGGGTTCAGAGCTGTTGTACATAGGGTCACTATAAGTCTCAAGTGACTCAAAGGCACATAACAATAACAACATCCTAGGAAGTAAACCAGTGATACATGAGCGAGGATGTTATCTGTTTGTGTTGCAGTTCTTATTTCTTTGGGATGCATACCTAACAATGGGATTTCTGAAACAAATTGTATTTCTATTCCTAACTTTCCAAGAAAGTGCCAAACTGTTTTTCATAGTGGTTGCACCATTTTATATCCCTACCAGCAGTGTATAAGAGTTTCAATATTTCCACCCTGTAGCAGCATTTGTTGTTGACTGTCTTCTCGAATATTTTTGTTATTGTCAGGGCAAGATGATAGTGGTGTAGTTTGTAATGAGTTGTACTACTGATTTGCCAATGGCTCTTCAGGAGAAAGGTGGGTAATCTCCCACACAGCTTCTGAAAATCTGCTGGGAGGTCTGCCATGAGTTGGTACTGAAACCATGGTAGTGAGCTTGAGTTTCTCAGTTTTAGGTTATTTATTTGGTTTTTGTTTTGGTGGGGTTTTTCTTAGTAGTTAGGGAGCTCTGATGGCTTAGTGGTAAGAAATTACACTGCCAGCACAAAGGTATGCAGTTTGAATCCACCATCTGCTCTGTGGAAGAAAGATAGGCAAACAAATCTAATGCAATTTCCTGCCTCTGACAACTCTCTGGAGGGTCAGCTATGGGTCGATTATGACTCAAAGGCACATAACAAGAAGGTAGCTCTAGGGCTGTAGTCCATAGGGCATTATATGGCTAACCCAAAAGCAGCAAATTTCTGGTGGTTCAAATAATCAGTGGCTCTGAGGTAGAAGGAAAGGCAGTCTCTTGCCATGCAGTTTACAGCCTTGGAAACCCAATGGAGGATTACTTAAGAGTTACATATGCTAATTCTGGTGTTAGAGTAATGAAAGAGAAAGAGCAGGAGAGAGAAGAAAGAGGGGAGAAGGAAGGGGGGGAGTGGAGAAGGGTGAAAGAAGGGAAGGAGAGAGAATAACTAATGATCTTGAGTATTTCTTCATGTGTTTTGAATATCCCCTTTGGTAAACTGTCATTTCATGTCCTCATTCAATTTTGTAATTGGGTTGCTTGTGTTTTTCTTGTTGAGCTGTTGGGGTTTTCTATCAATTTTAGAAATTAGTTCCATGTTAGACATGTCATTGCTGAAATTTTTTTCAGATCTGTAAGGTCTCTTCTTATTATTTTGGAAGAGTCAATAATCTAATTTTTAGACCATCTCAGTCATTTAAATTAGCCTCTTAAATGAGATTGTATATTTTCAGTTATAATTTATGCCTTATTTATGGTAAACATTAGGGTTCCTAAATTTGTTCTTACTTTTGCTTTGGTATTTTGTAGTTTTAGGGTTTACACCCAAGCTCTTTTAATTTTTTTACACTTTATTTTATTATATTTTGTGTGGGTACCGTCAAATCAGATCTGATTGCTACAGGAGGAGATTGTCCCTCCTTCTCCAGCAGAGCATTTGGTGGATTTGAACTGCTTGCCTCTGGGATTGCAGTGCAGCTTCTTGCCAATAGGCCACCAGAGCTCTCTTCATACCCAAGTTCTTGATCCATCTGAAGTTACTTTTTGTATTTGTTATGAGTTGTGGCTCTTGTTTCACATTTCAGTAAGTATATATATCCAAGATTGCCAGTATAGTCTGTTAAAGATCATTTGTTAATATAATTTGTTAAAAATAATTTCACCACTTAATGGATTTCATTTCATTGTTAAAGATCAGCAGTCCATAGGTTATTGTTGTTGTTATGTGCCATCAAGTCACCTGCAACTAATAACAAACCTATGTATAATAGCTCTGAACCCTACCCTATCCTGAGCCAGTCTCATTGACTCTAACACACCTACTCCCAGTTACCGCATCACTTCTTCTCATCCAGAGTCGTCTTCTCCTGCACTGTCCCTCTACCCTTCCAAGCATGATGTGCTTTCTCCAAGAATTGGTCCCTCTGGGTCACATGCCCAGAGTATGTGAGACAGAGCTTCAAAATCCTTGCTTCCAAGGACAAGCTTCATTTCACCTTCTCCAAGAGGGTTTAGTCTCTTGGTGGACCCATAAATTCAACACTTTTCTCCAGCACCACAGCTCAAAGGCGTCAATTCTTTGTCTGTCATTCTTAGTGCTTGTCCAGCTCTCTGATGCATGGCAAGTAATTGTGAAAACTCTTACCTGGATCAGGCACATCTTAGTCCCTAGACTAACATCTTTTCTCTTTAGGACTTTGGAGAGTTCCCTGATGGCAGACCTCCCAAATGCAAATAATCTTTTGATTTCCTGACTGCTGGTGCCAAATGTGTTGCTTGTTGAGCTAAACAAACTAAAATTATTACAACTAGACAGCAAGGTTGGCACAGGATAGAACTTCATTTAAGGCTCTTGTGCATAGGGTTGCTATGAGTCGCAAGTGACTCGATGGCACATAACAACAACAACATACACCTTTTCATGATATTGTGATATTAATGATATTATTAGTTTCCACATTCAGTTGGCTCACCTTTCTTGGGAATGGGAACAAATATGGATCTCTTCCAATCTGTTGGCCACACAGTTGTCCTCCAAATTTACTTGCATATGTTGGTGACCACATCCAAGGCTGCATCTGTTAATTGAAACAAGTCAACTGGTATCCCATCTATTCCTTGGGACTTATTGTTTTGCCAATAGCTTCAATGTAGCTTCTGCTTCCTCTTTAATTACCATTGGTTCCTGTTCATATGGTACTTACTGACTCTGAAGAGGAAGGTGGCATCAGGATTGGAGGGAGACTCATCAAGAACCTGTACTGTGCAGATGACACAACTTTGCTTATGAAAAGTCAGGAGGAGTTCAAGCACTTGTTGCTGAAGATCAAGGAATGTAGCCTTCAGTATGAATTGCATCTAAATGTCAAGAAAACATTCTTACTACTGGATCAATAGACAATATCATCATGGATGGAAAGGAGATTGAAACTGTCAACAGCTTCATCTTGCTTGAATCCACAATTAATGCCCTTGGTACCAGCAGTCAGGAAATAAGGACACACATTGCACTGGAAAAATCTACAGTTAGGGACCTTTCCAAATTATTGAGGAGTAAAGATGTCAGTTTGAGGAGTAAGGTGCATATGATTACTTGCTAAGCATCTGAGAACTGAACAATAAATAAGGATGACAGAAGAGTTGGTGCCTTTGAGTTGTGGTGTTGGGTAAGAGCATTAAACATCCCATAAATAGCAAAAAGAACAAACATATTTCTTGGAAAGGGTGCAGCTGGAGTGTACTTTAGAGGCAAGAATGATGAGGCTTCACCTCACATATTTTGGACCTGTTGCTAGGAGGAACTCTTCCTTGGAGAAGGACACAATGCTGGAAAGGGTGAAGAATCGGTGAATGAGAGCAAACCTTCAACCAGTTGGACTGACATGGTGACTGCTACAGTGTTCTCTGTGTGTCAGCAAATGTGAGAATGGCGCAGGATAGAACAGTGTTCAGGTATTTTGTTCATAGGGTCGCTATGAGTAGTACTCGACTCAATGTTACTTAACAACAACAACAACAAACAATAACAAAAACAACATAGCTTTTCATAATATTACAGTATTGTAGATTTAATTTCCTTTGGTTCAATTGTGATGTCACCTCTGTCATTCCTTAATCGAGTTGTTTGTGTCTTTTTTTCCATCTCCTGGTTTTGTTTATGGTTTCAGTTGTTTTTCTGCTCTTGTTTTTATAATTTTCTTGGCGATGGTTGTGGAAAGTCTTTGGGCCTTTTGTCATAGGGTTGCTATGAGTCATGCTCGACTCAATGACAATCAACAATAACAACTAAAGGCTATTGGTTAGATTGCTTTTCTATTTGATGAAGGTGTTGAATTAGATCATTAGTTTTGTTTCTTTCTTTAAGTTTTATGTGTTTGCCTATTGGTATGAACTGACATGTGAGGACTGCCTTAGATACCAGAGGTTTTGGTATGTTGTACTTTGATTTTTCTGAGGAACTTTTTAATTTCATTATCTATTTCTTCTATAACCCAATCATGTCCTACCAGGGTGTTATTTAGCTTTCATGTTGGTGGTTTTATAAACTTTATTCTCTTGTTGTTAGTTTCTTGTTTTATGTGGTTTGAAAAGATGTTGTTGTTATGTGCCGTCGAGTCGCTTGTGACTCATAGCGACCCTGTGTACAACAGTCCTAAACTCTGCTCTGTCCTGTGCCAGTCGCACTGTCTGTGACACTCACATCCCAATTATCCCAGTCACTGAATCAATCCACCTCATAGAGAGCCTTGCCCTCCTGCGCTGTCCCTCCACCCTCCCCAGCATGATGTCCTTCTCCAAGGACCGGCCTCGCCTCACAACATGTTCAGAGTATGTTAGACGGAGCCTCAGAATTCTTGCCTCCCAGGAGCCACCCGGTTTAACCCTTTCCAGGACAAATCTGTTTGTTTTGCTAGCAGTCCATGGTATTCTCAATACTCTTCTCCAGCACCACAGCTCAAAGGCATAAATTCTCCTTCTATCCTCCTTGGTCACTGTCCAACTCTCTGATGCATAACAAGTGACTGCGAAGACCATAGCCTGTATCAAACACACCTTAGTCTCCAGAGAGACACCATTGCTCTTCAGTACTTTGGAGAGGTCCCTAACAGCAGACTTTCCCATGGCAATGTGCCTTTTAATTTCCTGGCTGCTGGTACCAAGACTGTTGACTGTGGAGCCAAGCAAACTAAAGCTGTGTACAATCTCAATCTTTTCACCATCCAACATTTTAGAATTTGTTGAGGCTTGCTTTGCGCCCTAATATGTGCATTTGAAATAAAGGGAATTGAGTTTTAGCTGGGTGCAGTACTCAAAATACATCCACAAAATTGAGTTCGCTGTAGATGTAGTTTAGATCTTCCGCATCTTTGTTAAATTTCTTTTGAGTTGACCCTCCCTTGGGTGAGTGGTGTGTTAAAGTCTCCTACCACTATTGTGGTTCTATTTCTTTCTTCAATCCTGTTAATAGTTGTTTTATTCATTTAGCATGTTTATAATTTGGTGTTGATTGAAGCGCAAAATAAAAAAGACAAAGATTCTCACTACTTGGCCAATTGGCATAACCATGATTAATTGAGAAGAGATTGAGGTTGTTCACAATCCAGCTTGCTTGGCTCCACAATCACCAATCTTGGCTCCAGCAGTCAGGTAATCAAAAGATGAATTAAAGTGGAAAAATCTTTTGTCACGTACCTCTCCCAAGTACTGAAAAGGAACAATATCAGTCCAGAGACTAAGTTATGCCCAATCCAGGCCATGGTCTTTGCAATTACTTGCTATGTATCAAAGAGCTGGACTATGACTAAGGATGACAGAAAAAGAATCGATGCTTTTGAGTTGTGGTTCTGGAGAAGAGTCATGAACATACCATGAACCACCAAGAAAGTAATTAGGTCTGTCTTGGAGAGAGTGAAACCAAGTTCCACCTTGGAGGTTAGGACGTTGAAGCTCTGTCTGACATACTTTGGGCATGTGGCCAGGAGAGACCAGTCCTTGGAGACGGACATCATGCTTGGAATGGTGGAAGACCCTGGATGAGATGGATTGATACAATAACTGGAACAATGTGGATTGGTGTGTTGGGATCAATGAGACTGGTTCAGGACAGGGCAGGATTCAGAACTACTGCACATAGGGTCGCTATGGGGTGCAGGAGATTCGATGGCACATAACAACAAACAACAATAATTTGTAACAACAAACAACAATAATTTGATGTGGAGATTTTGACCAATGTTATATCTTCTTGATATCCTGTGCCTTTAATCATTACATAGTGTCTTCCCTTATCTTGTATGGTGGTTTTCATTCTGAAGTCTATCAGAGATTAGTATTCATTCTTTCTTCTTTGTGGATGCCATCTGTTTGGTATATTCTTTCCAGCCTTTAATTTTGAATCTATCTTTCTCTTCATTTCTTAAATGTGTCTCTTGTAGACAACATATTGACGGGCTTTGTTTGTTTATTCCATTCTGCTATTTTTTTTTTCTTGATTTGTGCATTTGGTCCATTCACATTGTTGTTGATCACCTTTGGGTCGAGCACAACTCGTAGCATCCCTATGAACCAAAGGCCTGAAGTCCCTCTACAGCTATCAACATTTATCAAGGCCTGTAGAGTTTCTGGAGGCACATTATTTAGGAAGTAGATGCCACTCCTTCCCTTGATTGGTTCATTTATTTTAGTCCATTCACATTAAGTGTGATTATTGACAGGCCAGGTTTTATCATTGCCATTTTGCTGTGAGGTTTTTGGTTGTTTTTTCTTGTTACTATGGTCCATTCACTTTACTTTGGTGTCTCTGTGTGAATGACTTCCCTTAAAATTCTTGTAGATTTGGTCTTGTTTTCACAAATTCCGTAATTTCTTTTTTATTTTCTGCAAAGGATGTGATTTTTCTTTCATAAATATGAAGAAGAATATGGTGGAGGGCTTTGCTGGGTATAGAATCTTTGGTTGTAAATGTTAACTTTCAACTTTCTGTATATGCCATCCCATTGTCTTCTAGCTCCCATGGATTCTGCTGAAAAATGAGAATCTTATTGCTTTTCCTTTGTAGATAACTTTGTTTTTCTTGTGCTGCTTTTAGTATTATACCTTTATCTTTTATTTTGAAGAATTTGACAATGATATATCTTGAAGCTTTTCTTTTTGGCTCTAGTCTGGCATCCACTGAGCTTCTTGAATGTGCATTTCCTCATTCTTCATAACCCCTGGGAATTTTTCTTTTAATGCCTCTTCCAAAATTTTCTCAGCAATTTCCCTGTCTCTTTCGTATTCTGAAATTCCATCCTTATGTATTTTGTTCCTTTTGATATCATCCCCCATGATTTAAATTTTTCTTCATTTTATTATGTCTCTTATTTTTATTCTAGCATTTTCCCCTTGAGATTCTTGTCTCCCACCTCACTGACTCTGTTCCATCTTCTGTTCTACTTTTTTTGTCCCCTCAGCATGTTTGACACTTTTGCCATTTCAGTCTTAATATTCTGGATTGCATTTTCATATATTTCTGTTATTTCCAGTACTGTTTGTTGGCTGTACTCTCTCTCTCTTGATGATTTTTCACATTCTTGTACCTCTTTATCTGTAGTTTCAATTCTTTCTTCCATCTTTTGCATTTTGTTTCATAGTTGTGCAAGTTCCTCCTCATCAATATATTTCTTCTGGCTCCATGTGTCTGGAGTATTTGCTTTTTTACTGGTTTCCATTGTTTATGTCATCTTCTGTACCTTTTTATGTAGGTGTCCAAATAACTCCTTATCAGTATATTTCTTCTGGTTCTCTACCCATAGGTTATTCTCTTTATTTGTGGCTTACATTCCCCCACCCCATCATTTGTACTTTCTTTCATAGCTGTTGAAATGTCTCCATATCAACATACATATATCATCTGCCTACTTGATTCTGGGGTATTCATTGAGTATACAATAGTCTCTTTAGTGACCTTTTCCATCCTTTATGATATCCTTTCACAGCTCATCTGGTCTTTGTTCATTAATGTTCAAAACTTTAAACCTGTTCGTAAGATGGTTTTGAAATTCAGGGGGCATAGACCCAAGGTCAAATTTTGGTTCCTTTTTATTTGATTTAACCTTCTTTAGCTTTAGTTTGAACATGTAATTGATAGTGTGGTCCACAATCAGCACCTGACCTAGTCCATAGTTTGTTGTTGTTAGGTGCCATTGAGCCGAGTACAACGCATAGTGACCCTACCCAAAACAGATCTGAACCTTTTCCTATCCTGTGCCATCCTCATACTTCCTGACAGATTAGAATCTATTCCGGCAATCACTGTGTGAATCCACCTGGTGAAGTGTCTTCCTCTTCTTCGGTGACACTCTACTTTTCTGAGCATCATGTCTTTTCCCAAGGAATAGCTCTTACTAGCAGCATTCAAAGCCTCATCATCCTTACCTCCAAAGAGAACTCTCTCTGGCTGCACCCTGTCCAAGACATACTTGTTTGTTCTTTTGGCCGTTCATGGGATGTTTAGCATTCTTCTCCAACACCACAGACGAAAGGTGTCAGTTCTTCTTCTGTTGTCCTTATTCATTATCCAGCTCTCAGATGCATATCAAGTGATTGGAAAGATCATGACCTGAGTCAGATGCACTTTACTCCTCAAAATGACACCGTTACTCCTCAATAATTTGGAGAGGTCCCTAATTGCAGATTTTCCCAGTAAAATATGTCTCCTTATTTCCTGAGTCCTGGTACCAAGGGTGTTAATTGTGAATCCAAGTAAGATGAAGTTGTTGACATTTTCAATCTTTTCTCCAATCATGCTGTTTCCTATCAGTCCAGAGGTAAGAATCTTTGTTTTCTTGACATTGAGATGCAGTCCGTATATTTTTAACATCTTATTCTGTTTTATTTACAAATTTAGAGTACATTGTTTTTCACAAAAGATCCTTCTCATTTCCTTCACCCCACCTACTCATCAAATTGTGCAACCCCATGATTATCACCCTATCCCCCACCTATTCTCACCCCCTTATTTCTACCCCCCTCCCCACCTTGGATCTTCATACTCATTATACAATAATGGTTTTATATAGTATTTGTCATTGTGGGACTGGGTTAGTTCACTCAGCATAATGTTCTCCAGTCCCTACCAGTTTAGTAATTTACAAAATCATTGCTCCTACATACATGTTGTTGTTGTTATGTGTCGTCGAGTCGTTTGCGACTCATAGCGACCCTATGTACAACAGCCCTAAACCCTGCTCTATCCTATACCAATTGCATTGCCTCTGACACACCCATCCTGATTACCCCACTCACTGAATCAATTCACCTCATAGAGGGTCTTCCCCTCCTGCGCTGTCCCTCCACCCTACCAAGCATGATATCCCTCTCCAAGGACATGTCCCTCCTTACAACATGTCCAAAGTGTGTCAGACGAAGCCCCAGAATCCTTGCCTCCAAGGAGTAGCTTGGTTTAATCCTCTCCAAGATGAATCTGTTTGTTTTCTTGTCAGTCCATGGAACATTCAATACTCTGGTATTCCACTGTATGAATGTACCACAACTTCTCAGTCCATTCGTTTGTGGTTCAGCATCTGGCCTGTTTTCGTGTTCTTATATAATGGTAAATAATGCTGCTATGAACATTAGTGTACAAGTTTCCATTTGAACCCCAGTTCTCATTTTCTTGGTGTACATTCCAAGCAATGGAATAGCTGGATCATATGGAGTTTCTGTGTGCAGCTTTTGGGGAACTGGCACACTGCCTTCCAGAGTGGTTGTACCATTGTACAATCCCACCAACAATGTAACAGAGTTCCTATCTCACCACATCCTCTCCAACATTTATTACTTGCTGTCCCATTAAACACTGCCACTGCTACTGGATGAGATGGTATCTCATTGTGGTTTTGATTTGCATCTTTCTTATTGCCAGTTACTTGGAGCATTTCTTCGCATGTCTGATGGCCATTTGAATATCTTCCTCTGTGAAAATTTTTCCCATGTCTTTTGCCTGTTTTGTAATTGGGTTGTCAGTTTTTTTTCTTGTGGAGGCCCAGGAGTATTCTATAAACTTTCATAATAAGACTCTTATCTGAGATAATATTGCCAAATATTTGTTCCCAGTCAGTAGGTTTTCTTTTCACCCTGTTGAAAAAAAGTTTTTGATGAACACAAAATCTTCTTAGTCTTAAGAAGGTCCCATTCATCAGTGTTATCCTCTTCAGAGTGTACATTACTGGCAGTATTTGGCCATCTCTTTGTACCATAGACTAGGATTTCTAAGCTTGATCCCATTTTGTCTCTTATGAACTTTAGGGTTTTGGGCTTTACTCCCAGGTCTCTCTGATCCATCTTGAATTGATTTTTGTGTATAGTGTGAAATTTGGATTCTGTTTCAGCTTTCTGCAGATAGCAGTACAGTTCTGCCAACACCATTTGTTGAAGGATGCAGTCCATATTGAAGGCTGCGTTCCTAGATTTTCTGCAACAAGTGCTCTATGTCCTCCTCACTTTCAGCAAACTGTTGTGTCATCTGCATAATGCAGGTTACTAATGAGTCTCCCTCATACCATATCCCTGATGCAATATTCCTCCTGATAGGGTTCAGCTTCTCAAATAATTTGCTTAGCATACAGATTAAGTATGGAGAGAGAATACAACCATGTCACTTTCACTTCTTAGTTTTAAACCATATAGTGTTCGCTTGTTCTGTTCACAGAGCCAGCCTCCTGGTTTAGGGAGAGGTTTCTCATAAACACAATTAAGTGCTTTTGAGATTCCCAGTTTTCTCAATGTTAGCTATAACTTGTTATGATTCGCACAGTCAAATGCCTTTGCATAGTTAATAAAACAGAAATAGACATTCTTCTGGTATTCTTTACTTTCAAACTGGATCCATCTAACATCATCAGTCATATCCCTGGTGCTACAGCCACTTCTAAATTCTGCTAGAATGTCTGGCAATTCCCTATCTTTGTTCTGTTCTAGTCACTTTTGAATGATCTTCAGCAGTATTTTGCTTACATGTGAAATTCATGATATTTTTCCATAGTTTCCACATTTGATTGGGTAACTTTTCTCGGAAATTGGAATAAAGATCTCTTCTAATTTATTCACCAGACATTTGTCTTCCAAACTATCTGGCACAGACTGGTGAGTGCATCCAATGCTACATCTGTTAATTGAAACAAGTCATTTGATATCGCATCGATTCCTGAGACCCATTCCATAGGTGGTGGTTGTTGTTATGTGCCGTCGAGTCACTTGTGACTCATAGCGAACCTATGTACAACAGCCCTAAACTCAGCTCTGTCTTGTGCCAATCGCACTGTCTCTGACACTTTCATCCAGATTACCCCAGTCACTGAATCAATCTACCTCATAGAGGGCCTTCCCCTCCTGCGCTGTCCCTCC